>NW_024573224.1:6000000-6437048 GCF_018153835.1 Drosophila eugracilis
TTACAGTTGTATATATGTACACTGGAATAAAGTGGGGTAATCAATTAGCTCACAGCGACTCCATCAGTCAACAACAACAACGGTAATAACTCACCTGTTTCTTCTGTTTGCTGTACTTTGCTTGGTTTTTGTATTGTTTACTGGAGGGATTGTTGCATTTGCGATGCGCCTTACTCTGGTTAATACTCTCGCTTAGCTTCTACGTTGCTCTGATCCTGATCCTGGCTTCTGCGCTGCTGCTCTTGAATGGCACATCAATTTTGGTTAACTGAGAGAGAGAGCTGCTGCTGCTGGCTAACTGCTGATTGCTGCATTCACATAGTAGTTCGCGTTTGCTTTCCTTTATTTCTTTATTGGGCTTTATGGATATTTGGCATCACATGCACTGCAATCAAACGGAAAGGTATAGCATTTCGTCAGATAGATAGTTCTTATCGGTACAAATTACTCAAAATTTGACAACGCAGTGAAAGGCAGTCCGCAAAAGCCCCGAGTCTGATAAAATGAAGCATACAGGTGTATCTAATCATGGGCTTTGCTGGTGCGTTTGTGTGTGCGTTCGCAGATAAAGGCTTTGCCTGTGATTTCTTTGTTACCAGATAACAGATAGCTGATAACAAAATAGGAACTGTGGCAGCACTAAAATCCAAGGTGAGCATTTAAATTCAAAAGCAAATGTAAATTCAAAGGTTATTACATTTGAATTGCCTACTGGAACTGGTTTTAAACTTCATTTAGTATTCGTAACAAATTGTCCTTTTATTGGGAACAAATTGAAATCGGTATTTCTTAAGTTTAGCTAATCAATTTCCTTGCTTTCGCTGACAAACTCAGTGAACAAATGTCCCATGAGCTACATTTGCAATTGCAATCTGTCTCCTGATTGATTGATTGACGTCTGCCATTTACTGAATCCTGAATTCCGTTCCCGCCAGCTCAACTTTCGCCTGCAGACCACGAAAACCAAAAGCACTTCCCAAGCTCTGGACATTCACAACCGCAAAAGCCCAGAATTTGGCCAGCTTAGGGCTCAGCGGTTGCCGCTCAATTGCCAACTGTAACTAACTGTTAAATTTAATTTAGCGTGGCGTCTGAATTAAATCAAAACGAGCCCGGAAAAGCCATTGACCGGAAACTAGATGCCGCTGTCATCTTGAACGGAAATGAAGCCAAATGAAGGACGCGCACAAGCTGGGAAAACTCATTCATTTGCATGGCTTGTTTCGAAGGGGGAGAAATCAACTGGCCCAGGTTGAACTTCAATTTGAGGGAAATGCCTGACTGTGGCAGGAAAGTGGTACCACATGTGCGAGTGTGTGTGGCTGCTACTGCTGTTACTACTGCACAGTTTTCACTTCGAGGACGACATTGCGGAACTTGTTCAGTGTTTCCAGTTAAGCACACAAATTTGCACAAATGCAAGTCAAACCGACTGCCCACCGTCGATTTCCAAGCGAAAACATGTTTAACATGTCGCAGCACACACCATACAACACTCGCTCATCGCCAGGAACACCCACATACCCACATGCCCACCAGCCAGAGAGCAGCAAATAAAAGAGCCAGAAAAAATACAACTACTGACTGGGACCACAAGGCGTATGAGTGACAAACAGGTAAATGCGATCAACTTCGCTTGGGCCAGCTGCCTGCCGGTGGAAATGGAAATCGAGACGCGTGGGCGTCTGTGCACAGAGAGAAAACATTAAGACAAGTTGGGTGTTAAGAAGTTTCTTATTAGATTATTATTATTTATTTATTTATTCTGTGGTATTTTAGACAATATGAGACATTTTGAGGTATTGGCCCAGTTCTTAACCAACTTTTATGACTTTTTTCGCCGTGTCCGACACACCAGAATACGCATGTGTGTGATTGAGTGTGAGCTGGCCAGCCGGAACTCACGGAAAGGTAAAAAAGAGCAAAACAGAGAGAGTGGGTGCGAGTGGAGAGTGAAAAGTTTGCACAGCTGCCTTTGACGGAGGCTTTATTTCACTCATTTTCCACGTTGAGTAACGATGGGCAACGCTTTTCAGACCGCTGCCCGGTTGATAATTGAATTTCTGCACTGTTTTTCGCTTTAATTTGTTTCAATCACCTTCGGTTTGGGGCGGGGACCTGGGAGCAAACAATGTCAGCCCCGAAGTGACATTTAATATGGGCAGCGGCGATAGCGAATCTAGAAGACTGGGCTGGCCATTTATTATGCTATTTTATATAAAACCATCAACGAACAACGAACACTGCCCAGCCCTACCCAGCCCGAAAGTCCCAAGACAAATGACCAAAAACAACAATGGCTAACCATTAGGCCCAACAGTATTCCCCCCTTTAATGTGTGTTGTTGTGCGTGTGACCTTATGACATTATTTACTCAGCAGCAGTGGTAGCGAAATTCCCGAGCATATCATCGTAGAAAACAATAACAAATACCAACCAGCAGGCAGGTCGGGCGGCTCACAAAATAATGAGACAAGTCCGCTTTGTGGCCACTGCTATTCACTTTGGTTCTCCTCTCCTGTTTTGTTTTGCTTTTGCCTTGCTTTGTTTGCCTGTTGTTTTCTGCTGGCATTTATAAGATTTTCGACGCCCAACCACTAAAACACAGTCATCGTTTTGGACATCTAATGACTAAGCGCCAGTCGACAGCCGACAGTCGGCAGGCTTCGCCCACTCATTGGTGGGAAATTATTTTCCCAACCCAAAACCCCCAAATTGGAGATGGCTACGCCTCGAGGCCAATGTCGATATTATCGATTGGTTTCTACTTAATCGATAGATTTGAAACTTCTAATTTATCTTTTGAGATAGAAAGAAATGCGTTGTTAATATAAGTATATTATCAGTATCTATATACAGTATGAAATATATAGTATAAGCGGTAGAAAATCAATTTCCTCTATTGGTCTATTACTTATCAAGGATGTCACCCAACCATCGATGTTGGCCAGCTCTACCACAACGTAGACTGTAGTACTACAGCTCATCCTGCCTCCTCCTCCTCTTGAGTAGTATGCATTTGACGCATGTCTATTGGTTTCCCAGCTATAATCAATAAGCTAAATAAAATGTTCGAGGGCGAGAGCAGCTTTTCAACGTTACCAAAACTTGCAGTAAACGTTTTAGCCAAAACTAGCTTATCTTTTTCATTGGTTTTTGTGGCATCTTGTATAATACATATTTATTTTCTATTAGCTGAATATAAACTTTTGTGAATCATAAATCAAAAACCGTTGACTACGCAATAGTTGATTATAAAGTTAACCTATCTAAATCAATGGCTCAATAATCAGATTCATTATCATTATCAGATTACGTTGTTATGATTGTAAACTAGGCATTAACATGATAGAAGGAATTATGCTATAATAATCCATAATTTGTTTTGCTTTTTTTAGTTTGTTTATAATAATTCCGATTACTATAGTTTTAAGTTAATGGTATTACGTTTAAATTGATGGCTATAATTCATATTCAAATGATTTGTAATTCAGCAATTACTGTAATTGTAAATTAAGTTTGGTTTGTCAAAAAAACAGCAGTGGCTCGATGAGTTCTAGGGGGAAATCCCATTCATTTAGCTTTTCCTTATTCCCCATTCCACTGCAATGAGTGGATGACAAATATTTAATGATATTTATATTGATTTTTGATATGGCTCGTAGTTCTCATTGTTATTTTTCATTTGTTGACATTGGACTGTGCTTGCCAGTTGAAAAACACCGATTTGTTTAGCATTTAAAGTGGATTTTAATTCTCCCTATTCTCTAAATACCTGATGTATAGTGTTTATCTAGTGCACAAATTCACAATTTTCAGAGGGTTTTTTCTCGTCACACTTTTCGGTTTTATGTAATGCAAAGTGACACGATGATAAGCAGAATTTCCCCTTCTGCCGCTTTCACCCTCGTCACATTCCTTTCCAGTGTGAAAATATTGCGCACTGTTTTCGTTTTTGCTAGGTACTTGAAACGTGTCTAAGGAATTGGGGGGCTGCAGACGGTTTCAAAGCGGGGAAAACTGTGGAAAAACTACGCAGTAAATGCTCCTTCTCGAAAGTACAAACACACACACACACATGTGGCACCACTTGGCAAAATCCTTTTGTGCAACGCACGAGAGATGAGTTCATGGTCGGTGAGAATTCTCCATTCTCCGTTCTCCATCAACCCAGCCAGTCGCCTCCATCCAGGCATGACAGTGAAAATGCGAGAGATGAAAACGCGCCGAATGCATCGAATTACAAATTACTGGCATGCACCGAGTTTTAGTGGCGAAAATTATAAACTGCGTTTCATTGCGTGCCGACGTACTAGGGAAATCATCAAAGCTGCCAGCGTGAAATTGATTTCTATACGCGGCAATCATCGATGAAAGCCCGTTGCAGTGGGCGGTCCCAACTGCACAGGGGAAAAAATTGATTTGAATTTTCATTGGGTATTAAAGTATCTTCAAATATTTTCCTTTTTTTGACAATTTAACCTTGTCTGCTCAATAGTTCCAATTGCTCATTTTCTGCAAAAATAAGAACTCAATCCATTCAAAACCTTGACCTTACAGAACTGGATACACACTGTCCCTGTATTGATATCATGGAATCAATCAAATCAGCGCAGAGCCATTAAGTTTGCATATGCAACAGCTTTTCCGACCCTTTGCCTTGTTAAACGAAAAGTAAACAACACACGCAGGCGGAGAAAAAAGAAAAAGAACTTGGCACATGTGCCAAGTGCAAAATGCAAATACATATCTGCATGTATCTCGCACTCCACCGCCACCACCCACTTGTCCTTCCTGCTCCGCAGTCGCGCATATGCAAGAATAATGCAATGTTTAATTTACATAAAGTGAAAGGAAATGGAACAATAAGTTTTATAAGATTTCATGCCCCAGCCGGCCCCATCAGCAACATCAACAGCCGTGGCAAAAACATCAACAGAAAAGCAGCGGCAGCGGCAGCAGCAGAAGCTACATTCAGCATCAGCTGCACAAGAAGCGAAAGTTTGCACAATGTAAGCACTTGGGCCGCTCAGCGTGTGCCCTCTAGGCATCCACCAATACGACCATCATCGCCAGGCACAGACACTGGGGAAAATGTGGTATTCCACCTAGAGTTCATCATCATTTTTTCAAATTATGGTCATAAACTTTCGATAGTTAACAAAATCAATTTAAAAACTTAATAATCACTTTCATAGAACTAAATTCATAATACTTTTCCCTATCTACACCGAAATATTCCATATCAAGCTAATATTGAGGGGTGGCTAGGTTATTTTCCGTAAGTAGTGACGCAGTCAAAAATATTTTTAAAATAACAAACAAAATTTGTTCATTTTTGAAAAATCAAAACTTACAATGCAATGAGTCATCTTTTCCAAATGAGTTGAATTAAATTCAAGCAAAAGAGCCAAAGCTGTAGTGGTTTTGAAATCAGAAAGAAACTATTCAAAGTATTTCTAGCATTTATTTATTATGATAAAATTCTTTAAAAAATGGACAAGAATGCGAAAGTGAAAGCAATAATCTCTGTTCCTACAGACATAAAAATGTTCTTTAGATATGAAATACCTTAAGCAAAATATAATTTAAATTCGAGAATATTTCACTTTCTGTGGTTTTTCCTGAGTGAACCACCGCTGAAGAGAAGAAAACACAATTGTAAATGTCACGAGTGGGTGGTCAGTCAGCAACGTCGTGAATAAGGGAAAGAACTTTCTGTCATGACTGCCGCAGCCGTTGTTCATTCTTTTTGGAAATGGAGAAGAACCACCTCTGCGGCATGCTCCCCCCAACACTCGACGACATTTCTCTGGGCTGCATTTTTGATTTGTTTTTGGCTGTTGTTTGGTTGACTTTTGCGCTGAATACACACCACACACCGCACATACACCGAGGAGGGGTTTTGGTCAGAGCCAACGAAATTAGAAGAAATTTCCAAGGGAATTGGGTCACTGTGGGAAAATAGTAACTGCGTAAATCGTAGCAACTTGTTATAACATGTAAAATGTCATTAAACATTCAAGACACTTAACAAGCGAAAGATGAACAACAAGAGCAGTAATAAATTAAATTAGAAAACATCCCGGAGGCGGGAAGTGGCAGTGGGAGATTCGCTCTTGGCCAGAAGACAAAGTTGGCAACTCGATTGAAAAACTTGCTGGCCAAGTTTAATGGCGGGCACAAACAATGCCAAGCCAAACTATCGATTGATGTTTGTCGAGTTTGCAAAACAAAAAATAAAAAAAAAGCATAGAGAAACAGAAAGAGAGAGTGCGTGGCAGAGATAACGAAGGAGCTTTGCCTAAAAAAGGGTTCAGTTGTGCAAATGTCAGCTAATAAAGCTCAACGAAATAAAATGCATCCGACAGATGCATCAGCATGAATGAGTAGAGAGCTTTTCTTATCACCCAAATGGTGGACACACACATACTTTAAAGCCCCAAAGCCACGTTCAAGGCTTCATTTCCCCATGTTCTACTGTGTATTCATTTCAATTGACAGCATGATTCAATTTATTGATAGCCCACTTAGCTTTCCCACAACTAAAATTCCAATAAAATGAGGCGCCACCGCCTCACACCCCCCGCATCCGAAGTGAAAACACCTCGCCAAAGTTCAAATGAAACCAACTCACGCAATGCGACATTGACACAAAGACAAGGAGGAAAAACCTTAGGGGGTGGTGGGAAAACCAGCACTTTATGGGTCACAAAAATAGACCCGACTTTATACTTCTATTTTTGGTATAACGAGTGTAGAGTGTACGTCAGCAGAACACGCTGGTTGTGGAAAATAGAAAACATTTTCCTTTTGCGCAATTGAGCATTTATTAACCAAGTGCGTGGGTTTGAGCACGTGTTTTCCTACTGCACTGCAAGTCGCCAAGGACTCTTTGCTTTTAATGCGAAAAGCATGCACTGGCATTAGCTGGGTTGTTTTCTAGTATTTATGTTTAATTATGCCAAGTCAAAAGCGTTTAATACCCTCTGAAAGTGAATTCCTGGTAAGAAAAATTCAGTGCCAAATGGGGTCAAAGAGAATAGGTTCCTGGTATACGATTACTGACAGACCATACACAAATATTCAGATTCTTGATTCTTTGAATCGAAGTTTCTTGGAATCTAAGTTCTAAGTTTAATCAAGGTAGACTTGATATTTATATGCCAATTTATAGAACTTGTTCAGATACTTTTTATGCGATTGTAGTAGAAAGAATCGTAACCAGTTTGTCAACCATTTCCACAAATTATCACCAAATTATCTTCCTCAAACTGTATAGAATGTGGAATTCAAATTAGGAAGCTTTCCTATCTATGCCCGCTTTTAATTTGATTACCACATCTGTCATAACTTCTAGCACTGCAAATGCCATGTGCTTCTGGTTTTTATGTAAGATTTAATTTAACTTATTGCTGAGGTGGAAAGAAAAGAGAAAGTGCCACGAAATTAGTTGACAATCTACACAGACCCACAACTAATTGCATCAGCGACAAGTGTTATATGTTCGAGGCAGGGGATTTCTGTTTTGGTTTCGGCTCTACCCTATGTACGAGTGTATTGTTATTAAATGGGACCCAGCCAGTCAGTCAAGAGCAAACAAAACCATATGACGAAATAAACGTAAAAAAAGCAAGAGGTGGGTAGCTGAGGAGAGAGGTGAGACAACAGCAGTCACAACAGTTTCCTCAATTTAATTAAATAATTAAGACCAAGACACACGGCGAATGCGACAGCCTTTGACTAATTAAAAGAGAAAACAGCTAAATGAAACATAAGGCTGAAAGAATGCAAATTTTCGCCAGACGCCGCTCAGTTCAATGAAATGTACCCCTGCCTATAGCGTCACCACC
The DNA here is from genome assembly GCF_018153835.1 of Drosophila eugracilis. Lineage (NCBI taxonomy): Eukaryota > Metazoa > Arthropoda > Insecta > Diptera > Drosophilidae > Drosophila > Drosophila eugracilis. The sequence goes on from NW_024573224.1 coordinate 6,007,854, forward strand.
TACCGAGGTATTTCTATATATACAAGTATATATATAATATATATAGTTTCAGATTTGCGTATGTGCTACTTAGTGAAAAAAAATATATGTGCCAGTGCAAATTCAATGCCAAACCATGGAAAATTTTCTATTGAAAAGCACACACACCTCTCTCACTCTCTGAGTTTTACCTATTTCTTTTTTCTCATTTTGTGCTTTTTAATTAAGCGATTTGAGTTGTGATAAGAGGGCGGCGTTTCAGTTTGTGTGTGGGTGGGCGTGGCTGCCGCCTAATCAAAATCAGCGCAAAAATGTCGCATAAACACGGCCGGCACACACAAACAAAAGACGGGAAAATGTATCTCAGGGTGAACGAGATAAGATAAGAAAATGGAAAAAGGTAGCCAAGCCACCTGCTGAGGAATTCCTTCAAATACTCCATCTATTTTTGTTTTCACAGAGAGTCTTAATTATTAATTGTGCAATGCGATTTTATTTAATTGCTGCAGCTGTCGCCTCCGATTTCAGAGTGTTGTTTATTGATTTTGCCCATGACGCCATTGTGGCCATAACAAACAAAGACTGGATTAATAATGGAGCGCAATTGGTCGTCTGAAGCAGAGCACTTATTGTGGAAATTCAAGGGCAAATGATTTCATGCCCAAGAATTTTCTCCCAAATTTAAACTTGGCTATAAATACAGCCAAAAATAAATTAAGAATATTTTTTCAAAAATAAATTTCATATGCTCCAAGCTGCACTGCACATGGAATATAAATGTATATAGATATATATTATGTACGGCAAAACGGAAATTTATTTAATGCCCCCTGCCACTCGACTGGCTGTAAAAATATCAGCAAAAAGATTTCTCATTGCCACCGAATTTCCCCCCATCTAAAATTATATATTTGGTCCGGTGGAAAACGTCATTAATTGCCGCAAAAAGCAAAGGAAAAAGGCATAGAAAAGCCAGCAAAGAAAATGAGAAATGAAAATGTTTGACATAAAATGTGAAAATATTTCTATAGATTGCTGCTAGACAGCAGCCAAATGAATGTAGATTTTCTTAATGGACTTCTCTGGCACAAACCACATACACTTCAGCAGCAAGGTTTGCCATGACTAACAATATCGATTAAATTTTAAGAAGATTAAAACTGGCAGTTTATTATGAGCCCACTTAACGGACATGAGGTCATGAAATAAGTGCAGTAGACAGTCAAAAATTTGGCAAATCGACAATTGAGGGCGATAATAAAAATTTAGTTTGCCTTAAAACCAATTTCACATTTTAATGAAAGGTTTGTAAATATTGATTGACCTTATGTACCTTTGAATAAATAGCTGTATGACAAGTTAAAGGTAAACTAATAGATACTTTGGGTCATCAATTAAAATAGACAGAAAGCAAAATGAATGAACATGTTGCACTGACGCATTCACAATCAAAAAATCAATATTTATTTAGTGTTTTTCCCAAAGGAAAATAAATCATCGAAATGTAACAATACAAATTTGCTACAATTGATGGTGAATATAACAACAAATCTATTTCATAGCTGAGTTCGTAATAAAAAGATCAATATTTGCCCAGATTATTACAAACTGTACAGACAATTTGTAAACAAATCTACTGCAATCATAAGCCAAATACTAAATCTCGCTTTTCCTCTGATCAAATGCAGGGTATTCCAGTTTTAGTGTGGCTAATTGGCTTTTTATAGTTTCATTTCGCGGCGTTTTTCGTCATTTCTAGCTGCCACAGCTGATTGCTCCTCTCGTTAGCGAGCCGTGCGAAGTAAAAAATGAAAACATTTTGCAAAACAAAGGCAAAAATCTGGGGCTCGGCCCAGTGCCCAGTGCAAAGTAAACGATTCAGCTTACAGAGTACAGAAGTCAGACAGTCGTCTAATTATAATGAGAAAAACATTTGCCCTCCACTCAGACGGTCATTAATTTGCGGTGTGCTAAAGATGTTTACACAGGAGTACAGCAGGTTATACCTCGTATATGTATATATATATTCTAGCCACCGCTAGCTACGTCGATTGTACAAATACTTGCATATATTCGACTAACAAACCAGCAAATAAAATTGATTTTTTCCCATTGCAGCAACGGATTCTCAATTGCCAATAGAACAAACAAACAATCAAACAAAAAGCTTTGACCAGTCTGTAGCTTCGCTTCGGGCGAACTGGCCATTGCAAATAAGGAAAATATTTTGAAGTCAAATACAAAAAAACTAAAGAAATGGAGAGGGTGGGGCAAAAAAAAAAGTAGAAACTTGAACTGCCAATAGATTGAATAAGCGATTTGTCGAGCATTTTGTAGGGAACTTTACATTTCACAGATATTTTCAAGGGATGCATGGGAAGGAATTCGATACAGAGCAATTCACTGACTGCAATTTTATACCTTTGTTTACAACCGAGCTGGAGTAAATCAATTCGAAGTGAATAGAGTTGAAAGAAATATGTGTTTGGGCTTTATTTTTAGAGCAGCGAGAAAAGTGGAAGTGAGCATAAGAAGGGAGAAAAAAAATTCTTCAGGGAAAACAGAGTGCTGCTACAAAAAAAAAAAACAGTCATTGCTACTAATTGTTAGTTTAATTAGTTAGTTAGTTAATAGTTATATAATCAATATAATTAATAAGCAATTAATAAGCAAGGATGTGATATTTTTAATACATTTCTCTCTGTGTAAAATTAGTAAAAACGGCTTCAAAGTGACAGGCATAACCCAGCAATAACAATCCGTACATAACGAGGTGGAGAAAATGTGAGGGAAAACAGGCCACATAAGGCGGCTAGGAGTGAGGTCAGTTATGTCAAAACAGACAGCCAGAAATGTGCACAAGAGCCAGCGTGTGTTTTTGTGGTCATTAAGAGGTTACCAAGCCTCAGCCGGCAGAGGAAAATCGCCGGAGAAAAGAGTCAACTTACGGCAGAGCCAAAAGGCAAATTGACTCTGAGAACGCTCTTTAACTTCTGCGGCCGGGCGGCAGGAAAGTTAAAGCTGCAACAAAATTAACATTGCCTGACGGTAGAATGTGCGTTTACCGCCAACAAAAAAGGTGAACAGTCGCAAAGGAGGTCGCCCGGGGAGGGTACTATAGTATAGTATAGCACATACATATACAGTAATGCCCCAGAGACTTGGTAATTTTATAATAGAGCCTCTCGTCTTTCACCCGATATACTGGGCGGCTATATATGCGCACATTTTGTATGCGGAGGCATTTTATGGCAGCATTACATTCTCCTCTTCATAGCGAAAACTCCAGTGGCCAGACAATAAGTGAGCATACAAATTGTTGCACACGCTGTGGCACGACACTTATTTGGGTTGACTGCCTCGGTTAGGTTAACTCGTTAAAATAGTTCAAAAATTAAAATACTCCTAGAAAATAAACTAGAAAAGCGGAGAAATCGGTTACTAGGAAAATGGCCCAAGCTGAAAGTTAAGGTAAAAATTAAACTTATTTCATGATTATTAGCAATCACATTTAGGTTGGCAGTGGGTTAGAATCGAAATAGGTTAATAAATCTATTAATGTTAAATGCCAACTGGCAAGCAAAATTTCATTTAAATTCAGACAACGAAATTGGGAGCAAACCGCATTAACCACAAAAATAAAAATAACAATAAAGATCCCAAAGCTTATAGAACAACTTTTTCAAAGTGGTTATATCTACAGCCAGAATTAACAACCTGCTAATGATTTATAGGTTTCACCTCCAAGTTTGTATAACGTATTACTTTGAAGTGCGGACTATTCTAAGCTGCATCTTTCTTTCAAGTGCAAGCCTTATTTGATTAGCCAACCCGTGACGTCAAAGTCAAGTTGACTACCGCGAAAAAAAAACAGTGGGCCAGTAGTGCTTTGCCAACACGAATATGGCAAAAGCAGTTAATGGCAGGTGACAAACCCGCTTGGACAAACAACAAAGAGCGAATCGACAGCTAGAGAACTGGAAATATTGCCTGAAAAGTTAAGTGCTCTACGACGACGAGCGATGATCTTGTTTTCTTCGCAATTTAATTGCACACAAGTCACGTTCAATTTGGGGACTCTCCGCTGGGCGTGCTTGGTTACCACATGGATTATTGTAATTAAACCGATCTGTCCGGCAGTATATAAAATGGCTTACTTCCAGGGCAATGCTAGAACCTTGTCACCTTGATGACAGGTGAACCTGGCGAGAGCACCCCGCACCTACCCCCTTTCAAAATGATTTACCATTTTGACACATTTATGTTAATTTCGAGTAGGCTCGACGAATTTCGTGTGTCCCCACACGTATGTATCAATTGGAACTTGTTAATTTGCCGAGCAGGTTCTGCCCCCCTCCTCTTACCAGTTAACCCCTCCACCTTCCCCGCTGCCTAACAAATCACTCAATCAATTAGAACCAGTTCTTTGTCAGACTTTCGGTGGGATTTAGATTAACCCTATGTGTACAAATATTTACTTTAATGGTTTGAAAACATTTATTTTCGATTGATATTAGTGTTGGAATTCACATTTGATCTAACGCGTTAAGGAAAATTTAAATATTTTATATTTTTTTATCTGACGAAATCAAGTTTACGCAATTAGGTGTGTACTTCGTACACCCTTGAAATGTGTGTTTTCTGTAATATTACTTTAAAGAAAGTTGAAAATACCTATTAATTTATAACCAATTGAATTAGTTTGATGTTAGGTAACGAATTTTATAGTTTATGAAAATAAATTGTTTACGAAGAAAATAACCCCCTATTTCGTTATGCCACATGAGTAATCAAAGGGTTAAGCATTGAACGGAAATGGAGCGAGCTTTTGGCCCAAAATGGTTTCGATTTGAATTGAATTTGTTGTGGGCCAACTTCCGTTGGTCTTGGCATACCTTTCTCGATATCTCAGTATGTGATTCTCAATATCTCGGTTTGTGATTTTTCGATTTCTCAGTTTCTCAGCTGTGTGTGGCTCTCCTGATTGCCTACGTCACAGAGATGCTTCTTTTTTTATTTGGCTGCTTTTTTAACGCTGCTTGCTGGGTTTCACTGTGGATGTGTGTATAGCAGTTGACATAATTGAATTAAAACTGTAGTTCACGAGAGAATTTCGCACAACGCATCGCGAGGGGCGCAACGAAGGGAAGCGAGGTCCAAGTGGGGTCAACACATGTAAATGCGGTGTCAAAGCAAAATACACAAAGATCTTCAGTAGTATATATATGTGTGTGTGTAAGTGCAAATGTTGGAATGGGAAAAACGGGAGAATGTGAATGTGAATGGAAAGAAGAGCGAGAGGATAAGAGGATGAGTAAAAAGGTGAGAGAGCGCAGCTGTTTTGATGGGGCTCTTTCGCTTTTGCTCTTTCATTTGCCTTTCGCTTCACTTCGGTTTGTTGATTCCTTTCTTCTATTTTTCTTTTTTCTATTTTTTTGCAGTAAGATTAGGTAACTTGTGTCTATATGAACATAATTCTTAACACATTTTACTGCTTGACACACACACTTATCATAAATATGTATGTTTCACAGACACACACACACACTCGGTGCGAGAGAGACACAACCATGCACACACACACACGCACGCGGCAACAAAATCGATATTCTAAAAATAATATAAGTAAAAAATATATATGCATATACGAATTCTAAACGAATCTGCTGCTGAATACGCATGTGTGTGTGTGCGAGCTGGCGAATGTAATTACATATTTATTTATTTATTAAAACTTTTGGGAAACACCGAATTGCGTCTGGGGGATTTAGCGGCTTACTGCGCACTTGAAAAATTTGCATTCGCCTTGTAAATTTGGCTTGAATTTTGCACTCGGCTTTGTTTAGTTGCGTTTTCTTTAATTTTTCGGGTTTTGGATTTGATTATTTTTTTTCTCGGGCTGCAGAATATATTAAAAACCGACTGCGTTCTATATATCAGGCAGGCGTGTGTGTATGTGTATATAAAAGATTTCTATATCTTTTGCACCCAACCGACGACGAAGGCGGCATACGGCAACTGTGGCGATATTTTTTTCCTTCGCCCGACTCTCGCTCTCTTTCTCTTTTGCACATGTGTATATACTATACGCCATGCAGAGAGATAGAGAGAGTAATTACACACAAATAAAATGCCAAAGAAATGACTAGTACTTGAAATATTTCTCCTTAAGTTATTATTGTTTCTTTTCTGGATGGCTTGTTATTATTTAAACTTAAACCTAAGCTTTATTCTCCCTCTTTGATTACTCAGCTAGCTACAATTTCGATACCACTGTGCCAGATTTCTGGGTGAGAGCGTGGTGAGTTTCTCTTTTCGGTTGCGCCGCCTACACTCACCACAAAAAACTGTTGTTGCGCTTCTCGCTCGCTCTCTCTCACGCAGACACGGTCACACTGCAGGTGAGGTTTTCAGCGCGGTCATACTGAAAGGACGCTGTTATTTTTTTCTTCTCGGTTTTTGTTGCTATCGAGGGCGATAACCAAACAAGGCTATCGTTATCGACCTCTCGCTTGCTTTGTATAGCTCCTTCTCTGTCGCTCTCCCTCTGTGTGTGGCAGAATTTTCCTTTTTTTCTCCTTTAATCTCCTGCTTTATGGTAGATATTCCGCTTTTAATATCTTTATGTAATTTAGCACAATGTTTGAGTTGCACTGCTGGCGACTGCAGAGAAAAACGGCGACGGGCACACAAAAAAAGCGACGCACACACACCTCGAAAGTACCCGGATTCCCGATTCGGTTTGCACTTTTGCACAGCTTCTTTTAGCGGTCCAACGCTCACGCTCTGCCACAATTTCACTCGCTTATCGCGCCGCAATGGGTGACGTTCGCTTTTCGATCGATTTGAGCGGCCGGCAGGTGTGTTTTATGCGATAATTATTAATTTTTTCCAGCGGCAACTAGAATCGTTCACACAGACACCGTAGAAGTGACGCCATCTTTGAAAGCGACCTTTGCATGTTCAGTCGCCGGCGGAAGTGTTGAAAAACGACTTACATAGCGGGAAACTGGTAGCTTTTTAGATAGATATTAAATTATTATAATCATTTAGATTTAGTAGATAGATTTAGTTGAAACGACTACTTTTATTCTGTTGCTATTATCCTCATTTTTAATAACTTATTACTAGCAATACTGTTAATAATTGAAAACAAGCCAAAGAGTAAAATTAGCTCATGGAAGTTTAGCTATTTATCTCTAATAAGAAGTTCGATGCTTGCAAGCACTTATTTCTGCTTTCTTAATTCTTAAGTAGAAAACCAATTCAAAAATAAAAATTAATCCAACAATTGTCCAAGAACACTCAAAACACGATTGAAAACTAAAAAAAAAAAATTTTTAGATTATTGTAAAATCCTGAACAGTGCTTACCAGCGATAGTTGCTCACAAGAAGAATTGATCGATAGTTGCCATATAAACATCGTAACCATCGAACAAAAACCGATAAATCGTGAATCAGAAGAGCAGACTAATTAGTCAAAAAACGGTACAAAAGATCGCTTAATTGCTGAAATTTCACCTGAGTCAGCTCATTAAAACCAAAAGTAGTGCACAGCCAGCCAGAGGGCAACCAAAAACCCCAAGAATTGTCCCAAACACATCGCCGCAAAGTGGACAACTCCCAGTTTTCCGAGCACTTGCCCCTCAAAAAGGAGCATCGCGACAAAAAGGCGAGACTTCGTCGCAGCAGAATGTCCTCGCTGTCCGCGTCAGCGGAGAATGTGTCCAGTCTGGGATTAGGAACAGGTGGAGGGGCCAATTCCCATGATGGCAATTCCCAGCAGGGTTCTGGTTCCGATGGAGGATCCAGTATGTGCCTGGAATTGGCCCTCGAAGGTGAACGCCTATGCAAGGCGGGAGATTGCCGAGCGGGTGTGGCCTTCTTCCAGGCGGCCATTCAAGCCGGAACCGAGGATCTCCGCACATTGTCCGCCATTTACTCGCAACTGGGCAACGCCTATTTCTATTTGGGAGACTACAACAAAGCAATGCAGTACCACAAGCATGATCTTACTTTAGCCAAGAGCATGAACGACCGCCTGGGCGAAGCCAAATCTTCTGGGAACCTGGGCAATACTCTGAAAGTAATGGGTCGCTTCGACGAGGCGGCCATCTGTTGTGAAAGGCATTTAACCCTGGCCAGGCAGCTCGGAGATCGGCTGTCCGAAGGAAGAGCCCTGTACAATCTGGGAAATGTGTACCACGCCAAGGGCAAGCATTTGGGCCAGAAAAGTCCTGGAAAATTTGGAGACGACGTCAAGGAGGCTCTCAGCCGTGCCGTGGAGTTTTACCAGGAAAATCTGAAGCTCATGAGGGATTTGGGCGACCGTGGCGCTCAAGGACGAGCTTGTGGCAATCTGGGAAACACCTATTACCTTCTGGGCGACTTCCAGGCGGCCATCGAACATCACCAGGAGCGACTGCGCATTGCCAGGGAGTTTGGAGATAGAGCAGCAGAGCGCAGAGCCAACAGTAATCTCGGAAACTCGCACATTTTCCTGGGACAATTCGAGGATGCTGCCGATCACTACAAACGCACTTTGGCCTTGGCCGTAGAACTAGGTGAACGTGAAGTAGAGGCACAAAGCTGCTATAGCTTAGGCAACACATATACCTTGCTGCACGAGTTTAACACTGCCATTGAGTACCACAATCGTCACTTGGCCATTGCCCAGGAGCTGGGAGACCGAATCGGAGAGGCTAGGGCCTGCTGGTCACTGGGTAATGCCCACTCAGCCATCGGTGGCCATGAGCGGGCCTTAAAGTATGCAGAGCAGCATCTCCAATTGGCCAAGGAGCTGCATGACCCTGTGGGCGAAAGCACAGCCAGGGTAAATATCTCTGATCTGCGAAAGCTTTTGGGAATGCCCGAATCAGAACCATCGCCCACCGAAGAGGAGGCTAGATCGACTGCTTCAGATCACTCGGCTAGTGGACACCTATCCGACGGATCTGAGAACTCGCAGGGAAGAATGGTAAGTAAAAATATACATAGTATGTATCTTATAGGTTTACCATTCCGTTTTTTATTCATTTTTTTTTCAAATCCGCATAAGTTTTTCAGCTGTAGTATAAATCTTTAAAGTTTTTTTATTGTAAAAAAAACTTGTACACTTTGTTTATGGACACCTGCTGTTTGCAGTGTTTGCCCTCTAATAATAGGCTAAATATTTACACTTGGGAAATGAAAAACAGGACGGAAAGCTTTTAGTTTCGAACACTTAATGTGAAAGGGAAACTCGCGAAAGATTCATAACTAAATGGATTATTTAATTGCTTTCTTTCAGGTGCGCGTTCGTCGCCAGAGCATGGAGCAGTTGGACCTGATCAAGATCACTCCCGATGGAAAGCGAATGCAGGAGGAAAAACACCACGGACAGGGTACCAGAAAAGCCAAAGATGACGACTTCTTCGAGATGCTCTCGAGGTCGCAATCGAAACGCATGGATGACCAACGCTGTTCGATCAAGGTGAATCCAACTGGAGCTCCAGCTGTGGCCACTGGCGCTACTCGCAAGCCGCTGGTGCAGCAGAATTCTCTGTTCGTGGATCCCACTAACCTGCCGGGTCTGAAATCGCCGTCGTCGGCGAATCCGTCAGCTATTGGCCATGGACCGCTGGCTAGGAGTGCCACCACTACTCAGCAACCCGATGATGATTTCTTGGATATGCTAATGCGCTGCCAGGGCTCGCGACTGGAGGAACAGCGGTCCGAGCTGCCGCGGCCCAATGTCACCATGGATGCCGAAGCAGAGGGACCACCGCGATCAGTGCCAGAGGCAGCTGTAGCAGGAACAGCACGTGGGCAGACCGGGCGCGGAGCCACTGTGCCCGACGAGGACTTCTTCTCACTAATCATGAAGGTGCAGAGCGGTCGCATGGAGGATCAGCGCGCCTCGATTCCGTTCCGTAATGCCAACAATAACAACAATAGCCGGAGCAACAACAATGGTTCGGCCGGTGGAGCTGGAAAGTAGAAACTGAAAGTCCAAAATGAAAAAGAGTCCAACCAAAACAATCCTATAAATCCATCCCTGGCCGCATCTCCCAAATCATTTTGTTATACGTACATCTTGCGGCCATTTATTCAGTCGTTTCTTTCGGCAATTGGCGGCTAAACCTTTTGTTCTTTTACAAGATTTATATATGTATACACAGAAACACGAAAAGCATTAATTTATGAATAGTGACTAACCACGTAACCAAATATTAGGGGCGTATAGGGCCCCGTAAACACGAGCAGAAGGAGATACTTCCAATTGGATGCACTCACTCATCCAGTCATGACTCATTACACACACTCGTCTTAGAGTTGGCCATGATATTGAACAATCTGCACTCAAGTTTTACGATATTAACGTTTGAATTGCATGTACGCGTAGTTTAAACCGAAGGTATACTAATCCAATTTGCTCAATAGACGGAACCAAGTCTTCTCTATGATCAATGATCTTACATTCTCTTAATCGCATTCAACTCTAAATACTAAGTTTTAAGTCTAACGAACCATTCTACCATATAAGCAATGCATTTTCCAAATCAAAAAATCTACAAAATATTCCCAATTGTATCCATGAGTATTGCATTTTTCTATCTATCGATAACAACTCTGAACATATTTTAAGCCACTTACAATTTTTTTTAGATATTAACAAGATACGTAGAAAGGCTGCCCGGATTTCCTTTTGAGGACCGGCGGTTGTATCTTGGCACTTAGCATACGATATACACATCCATACTACACATATACAAGATACATATGAACAATATATAGTTATACCAATGTCTAGCGATTGTCCAACTTGGAAATTGTTCTACACGAAATACGAGTATATATACACAAAACGAAAAACACAAAACTGAGTTCGAGTTGCATGAAATGAAGCCAAAATTTATTAATGTTATACCTTTATGTAGCACGAAAGGAGGTGCGCTCATGGAGCTAGTATATAATGATATCCGATCGATCGGTCATTATGATATACAGCTGCGAAACATACCATACAGGCGGACAATTATGTCATGTATTATTAAATATTAAAATCAAAAACTGTTTGCTGACAAGTGTGTTTGTTTTTCTTATATTTTAAATTAGAAGATTGACTCTTTAAGGGTTAACCCCTGACTTCTTCTAATCCTAAGGTACTTTCCATTCTTAAAAATCCAAATTATTTCGATTTTAAAGCTTTATTCATAAATTAATCGTCTTAGGTTGCTAGAACATATGCAATAAGTATTCGATTTGGAGGGCCCCTCTAGTCGCACTCCCCTTTTGGCTTATTTGGGGCAGAGTTGAGGCCTCTAACCTCCGCCATGGAACTCCTCCCCCTAAAAGTAAATCTTAAATTTGCTCTCTTTTATTTACAAATTGATTTAGATAACTCAACAACGGGAAATCCTACGCCTTGAACCCCTTCATGCTGTCCAGCTGGGCGTCCATATCGCTGGCTGCCAGCACAAAGATGGGTGCGGAATAGTCCACCGGCTTGTCGCCGCTTCCTGCCCCTCCTTTTACATAAGGATTGGCAGCCTTGAGGTTTCGACTTCTTTTCAGCATGACATATACAACAAATATGCTGACCAGGAAGGCGGAACTGGTTGCCATAATAAATAGCACCAGCTGGATGGACTCATCCTGGGCGGTGGCCGCCTGAGCCACAGGTACCACAGCACTTCTATGGACAAAGTGAGAGCGGGTCAGGTCAGGTCGGAAGTGACCGCCCGCCAACCGGAAATCACCCGAGGAAATAGCCGCTTCGATGGCAAAGGCCAAGTCCACCTTGGCCTCGTTGTGCAGCTCAAAGCGGACTATAGCGGATCCATCGAAGTTCTCCTGCACCCGCAGGTTCTCCACGGATTCCCCACCAAGCAACTGCTGCAGCTCGCGGCGGATGGTATCGTAGGCATTCCTGACACTCCGGCCACTGCTGTTGGTCAGGTGGAGTTCGATGGCTACCGCCTCGATTGGAACATGATTGCAGCGTCGGTCGCCTGCTCCAAAGATGTGGGTGGCCTGTAGTTGATTTCCGGCTGCATCCACACACCAACAGCTCCTGCCATTACACTGTAATGGACGGAAGGCTCCCGCCTCATCGCAACTAACGGGGAATGGCGCCGTTTCCGCAAGAGCACGACAACGTGTGGTCTTCACCTCCATCGGTTTCATGGTAGCCTGCTCCACAGACAACTGTGAGTCCAGCAGAGAGTTGGCCAACTCTAGTACCCTCTCTGTGACACTAGACTCGGCTGCACTGGCGGTGGCTGGCAGAATCCTAGCCTCCAACTCATCGAAATCCAAATCCTCGCTGGCCACATCATTCAGTTGGGTGAGCTGGGCAATAAGTTGCTCCATCAGTGGATCTCCAGCATCGAAATTCTTGCGATTACGTGCCTGGCGGCTATTGCAGATGGGTTCGCTCTCCCGGGTGAGAGTACCCTTTAAGGGAGCACCCTTCTTGTCCGCACACCAGCAGACTCCTGGCGCTTCCTCGGCAGCCGATGCGGGTTGAGAGGCAAAGGCACGACTCACAATCTCCGTGTGACGGTCCAAAGGCTGAGGCTGCTTGCCCAGACATTGCACTGGACTCCAGTGACCGGTGATGGGATCACAACGTGGCTGGAACCACACAGAGGAGTGTCCTGTTCGCTGGGCAGCCAGACTGTTCTTCAGTTTCAAGCGCTCGCACTGGGTGAGAACTAAGGAGAAGGAAAATAAATTAGATTAAAATTATTCCTATAAATGGGCAATGATCTCACCTGGGCACACGGAGTTGCAGGCCAGTTCATTGTGGAAGAGGTTCTTGGTTTGGCAGGCTGGTGCCTCGGCATCTATGACCACAGCCAGGCACTTATTGGCCTTGGGACTGAACCTATAGCGTGTGCTGTTTCTTTCCGATTTTCCGACAGCGAGACAAGTATTATCCATGGACTCGAAGCAGACATCGCGAGTCTTGGAGCAGCAAACACCTCGATTAGTGACTGGATTCAGCTGGCAGGAGTGGGTGGTAGGGCACACCTCATGCTCGTTGTGAGGTCCACAGCTCATATCCAGGTCACCTTGCTGGAGAGGATTACCCTCGGGACAAACAGAGGCCCTTCTTGGCACACAAATGGGCATTTTGGGACAGGGACTATCCACACATTCCACGGAGATCAGTTGGCATTCCTCATGGGGAGAACAACTCACTTCATTGCAGTAGTTTCTGCACTGGCAGGTTGGGCAGCCATTCGAGTCCATTTGGTAGCCACTTTCGCACTCCAGGCTGCAGTTCGTCTTTGGACAGGCAAAACTGGAGTTCTCCTTGCATTTTGGTGTCTCAGGAGACTTAACCTTAGTGCCGGGCACGATTTTTCCCTGATCATCTACACACCAGCAGTGACCATCGGGTGAGCACTGGATCTCCTCCCACTTGCCACTCTTGGCGTCACATTGAGCCACTGCCATTTGACGGGCGGGAATTCCCAGCTCGGAACTTTGGTGAAGCTGTATGGCCTGCAAATGCTGGCAGGCCGTTTTTAGTTGAGGATCTACGCACTGGGTGCCACAGCCATTGGAGCAACAGCGTCTGGCTCCTTCACAATGGGCATCCGTACGGCATTCATAAGCACAGGTATTGGCATCCAGGTTATCAGGTCCCGGGGGCACCAAATAAGGACATTGTCCCGGTTTCCTGGGCAAGCAGGCGGGCACTGGAGGACAGTATTCACCTTCGCAGCTAACATCAACCACTCGGCATTCCTTTCCAGAGCCACAGGTCACACCTTCGCAGGGATCTCGGCATTGACAGGCGGGACAACGGGTATCTGCATCCAGGGCAAAACCATATTCGCAACCCATTCTACAGGTGAGATCCAGGCAGTCCAAGTCCTCTCTTAAGCTTCGGCAGGTATCATCGCTGACATTATAACCCCGGGATCTGGGAATCTCCGTGCCAAAGCTATCCACACACCAGCATTGCTCCACATCAATTTCAACGAGTTCATCCTCGTTCTCCGGGGGTCTCTTGGTTGCCGATGCTACCTTCTTAAACTCCGTTTCGAAAAGCTGTCCCAATCCCTGCTGACGATCTGCACCCATGTCAATTACCTTCGCACTGCGAGCCATGACAGGAGCAGCCACTTGGACTTTAAGAGCGCTATCATCTACTCGGTACAGCTTCAAGCGTTCCAAGTCCCGACGAGATCGTTTTGGGACACTTGGAGCTGCACTGGCGAGCAGCATCCTCATACGCCGTATGGTATTCTCCTCGAGAATCTTGCGTTGTTCAGCGCGGGTTACTCGAATCTTCTTCAGTTGGCACTGGCGACCCTCGTAATCTCCTTCGGTGGTGCACCGTGGCGAGGGAACTGCCAACTGCATACCTTCTTCCGTGCCCTCCATGCGTTCCGAGAAGTCCCTTAGATATTCGCACACTGTAAAAGGGATCTTCGTTAGATAGGGATCTTCGTTACTATAGGAACTCCGAAGATGACTTACTGGTTTGCTGATGCGTTCCCGTTGCCTCCTCAGCTGTGGTTGGCTTTTCTGGCACTGGACAGCACACATTTTCCGTTTCCCGATGCAGCTTAGTGCACTTGTACTGCTCTGGACACATAATCCTATTGCTCATGGAGCGACCCTGCTTGGATAGCGATTCTGGTTCCGGTTCAAAGAATGCCGTTGGTTGGAAGCTGCGACCTTGACGATCCTCGAAGCAGTACATCACCTCACCAGTTGCGGCGTCTGAAAGGGGGGTTCCCACATCGCAGGGATTGGAGTAGACCAGGTCTGGTTTACAGACTGGCCAAGAAGCACAAAGGGAGGAACCGGATTCACACAAAGGATCAGTGGCCACCTCGCAATGAGAGCCAATGGAGCACTTGAACCCATCGCAGGGCTCGGAGCACTCGCAGGTGGGGCATCCATTGTGGTCATTCTAAAGATACGTTATTGATTAACTTAATGGAAAGATCAGGCTTGGAGGATTAACTCACCTTAAATCCGTACTCGCAGACTGCTGCACAGATATTGGTATCGCACTGCTCCATCTGGAAACTCCTGGCATACGATCTGCTGATCATGTTCTCCCAACCATCACAATTCACATTATTTGCAGCACCCATAGTTTCCTTGATCTTATGACCAGTTCGAGGATCCACACACCAGCAGACGAGTCCATTCCGAGAGCACTGTTTCGGGGAGAACTGACCACCAGGACCGTTGCACTCCGGCACATAGCCACGTCCTTCGCGCTCATTAATCGAGAGGATATCAGCTAAAGCCTTGGCTTGATGACAACCCGTCACATTTCCTGGCTGCTGGCAATTGAACTGGCATCCCTTGGTGAAGCAGCACTTTTCCATGTTTCGACACTCCAAGTCATGGGAACACGGCGATCCACACATGTAACCCGTACGTTCGGTGTACTGAGATTGGTCCGGAGCTGGACAGATTCCTGGTTTTTGGAAGGTCAATGCACTGGGGCAGCACACACCATAGTCATTTCCAGACTCAACTAGACACTGGTAAAGAGGAGGACACTGTGGCTTGCCGGGCTCTTGACCACAAAGGAACGGTCTCACTGTGTCATCGATGGCAAGAGGTAATCCGGCGGGACAAAGATTGGCCAGAGATCTTGCCTTCTTGCAAGTGGGCAGTGGGGGACAAGGCTCTGACTTGCACTGCACCTCCTGCAGCTGACAAGATTGTCCACGAGGACACTCTAATCCATCGCATGGATCCCGACAACGGCAAACGGAGCACCCCGTATCAGGATCACGTGCAAATCCCGAGGGACAGAACATGCGGCAAGCGGAAGCGGCACAATGTTTGGGCTCGGAGCAACTTACTCCAGCTCTCGTTTCATTACGACTTCCAGGCAGTTCCACTCCATATTCATCCACACACCAACAATCCTTGCCAGCTTTTTCTTCCTGACATTGAATGGAGTCAAAGTCCCCGTTCTTCTGGCATCGCGGCACTCGTACAGATGGTCCTTCTAAGCCGGATTGCAGGGCTTTGGCCCTTCTCGTCTCCGAACGTCTTAAATGCTGGCAGGCCGTGAGATTGGCTAATAAAAATAATTAAATAGATATAAATATTAATTTATTTAATATATAAATAAGTTATCATATGATAGTGAGGACCGACTAATAGTCTGAATGAGATCAACTTAACTTTATCCCTTACTAAACAATCTCCTTTTTTGTTAACATTCGTATTCTAAATTTCTATCCTTTTCCAAGAAAATATTTCACTTTTTCATACTGTTTTTGCCCAATCCATTTATTTAATTTATTCCAAGGCAACCTTAAGTACCTCAATAATTGGGGCTCGTTAAAAACTGATATTGTTATTTTTTAGAGAGAGGAAAAAGAGTTTGACATACTTTCGTGTTATTCAACTGCCGAATCCCAGCTACGACAATTTCACTTTTTTTTTTTTAGGACGTGACGCGTGCGTTCCACCACGAAAAAAAAACCCAACGTCTATGAAAACTGCAAAATTGAAATTAAAAATACAAAATGGAGTGGCCGAAGGCGGCATTGCTCAAATTGTTGTTACAGTGCCAGCCATTTGCAGCTGTTGCTCGGTTGTTCGGTTGTCTAGCTGCTCCATGGTCAGATTTGAATTAAGCGTTTTGTATGCGCATAGCTTGTCCACGAGGCGTATAAGCAATTCGCTTCAAATGGCCACGACTGGGATGCTATGAGCATTCTGCTTTGGGAAGAGCCAACCCATTGTCTCGACTTGGTTATGCAATTAAAGTGAGTGATCATCCCGCCCCCAATTACCTCATCCCACCGCCGCCTGCCTCCCCTCCTTACACCGTGATTTTAATGTCCAGCACGCAACGCTGAGTTCGGGGTTGCGACAGCTCAGCTGCGTCAGTTGCGTCAATTGCAGTCGTTATTGCTGGTCACTTCCTATGCACTTTCGATATATATTTAATGCAGCAGCGATTCATTATGCAACTGTCAACGTCATTAAGGGTACTAAAGAGGTAAGAGCATGGTAAAAGCACCAAAATTGCTCCATCTTACCAAATTATTATTTAAAGGAAATTATTCTTAAAGTTTATAATGAAATAAATCGTATGCTAAAGTATAGCTGTAACTTATAAGATATCTGTTTCTTTTCCTTTATGTTTTCCTTATGAAATAAGATCCGATTAAACCTCATTAAGGTAACTTTTTCGGTACACAAACACAAGCCAGTTTCGACAGTGCAACCGCTGAGTAATCGGTGAACTTATCACTGAAGATTTCTTTTTTTCGCCGCACATCCGCCTTGGCTCATCCGAAATATTTATATATTTTTATTTACTTTTCACTGCCTTTCTTTGCGGCCGCTGGTTTTATTTTTCTGGAGTTTTCGCTAGAAATTGAATGAAAGTTTTTTATTTTGGCAGCGCCTCGAGCTCGCGTTGGCCATCAATTTGTATTTGCCGTTTGGTCAAACAAAAACAACAAAAAAAAAAAAGAAATGAAAATGGCTTTCAGTTTCAGTCGTGAATGAAGAGGCAACAACAACAACAAAGCAAAAGCCGTCAGGCAGCTGGCAATTAAAGCTGGCCAATGATGAATATAATCAAGCAGAAAAACAACGGCCACTAGACGTCATTTGCAGGCGACTTTTATTCTCATCACCCAGGCCAAATCGAGTTTGTCGCTTGAGTCTTTCGTTTCCGCTCGGCAAAAAGAGTGAGAGAAAAAACAGAAAAAACTAGTATAAAACAGAACCGTAACGAAAACGAAATCAAAGCGGCAAACTGGTAAGTACCCAGAGAATTGCTGGCCTATTGTGAGTTAAAGTTAGGACTGGGTCTGGGTCTGGGACCTCTTTTGACCGACTGACACAGTGCTGGGTGCATTTAGAAGCCGTCGTCTGGCTTTGTTTCCCTTTTGACTCAGCCGCAATGGTAGTAGTTAGAAGTTCTTATACCGGGCTCTTAACGGTGGCTGGGTGTAGTTTTCAGCTAAGCGCTTTTTAATGATGGCGTGCCATTTTTCACACCACCCAGACATATTGAGTTCTACTCGAATTTCTACACGTCACGTTAATTATGCAGCTGCAACTTGGCTATTAATGAGCCACCAAATGGTCCACATTCGCCCGTTGCGGGTTCAATGACTCGGCTTTTTGGCAAAAACAAAAAAAAGAGGAAAAGGAAAAATATAATGTTCTGGCTCAAGAAGTCAATGACTTTTATGTAAGTTTGGCAATGCACAAGAATAAAAGCAAGGGAGTTATGTATTATGTTTTGAAATGTAAGATAGTTTAAGTATAACACATCACTTAAAGGAAAACAACTCTCGATTTTGTTTATATTTGTACCTCTTTAAGAACTATTTTCGTTATAACTTCAAAATAATAGCAAGTGCAATTATCGAAACTGATACACTAATTTATATATATATAAGATATACCTTCTAAGTTTTCTAATAAACTTACAGATTAAATATACTTTTAGCCACATATTTAACATATTTTCTTTCTGTGCACTCACCGTTTGATCGCTTGGCCTCTGAAACCTGCAGAGCCAGCAGAAAGAGGAAAAGGCAGCCGGAGAAGAGTTTCAGCCAACGTTGATCATAGTGCGCCATTTTTGGGCATCCAAGAGTTGCCAAAAAATTTCCTGTTTTCAGTCGCTGTTGTTGCTGCTGCAAAAAATGGAGAAAAAAAAACAGTCAGAGAGATCGTGTAAGTGCGTGAGTAATATGTGGTCGCCAAGCGTGTTGGTTTGACGTCACACGAGCAACCCGTGAGATTCAAATTTAAAGCTAGACACTTTCACTATCTACGGTTAGGCATACATTTGCATCTGCTTGACGGGGCGCGGCAAAGAATTCAAAGCGATTCGATTGCGTAACATGTGAAAATGGAGATCATCTTGAGAGGGTCACGAACCCGTCTAAATACTGGCTTCTTCTCGCTCGCTTTTTTTTTGGAGCCCAACTGTCTTTGCTTTACGGCCGGGTGATTAATCTGCGCAGACATCGCCGCTGACGTTGACGTCGCTGCGCTTTCACTTTGGCAACAAAACAACCAAAGAAACATACAACAACCAGTCAACTTTATACATCATTTATTTTTATTTTTTTTTTTTTTCTCTACAGCTCTTCAAAATTCACTTTTGCGCCGAGTGTGTGAGTTTGCGTTTGCGTTTTCCGGCCCATTGAAAATGGCTCAGAGGCGGCCAACAACTCCCTGACCACTTTAATGACACTGAAGATTTTCCCTCATTATGCCTGGCCAATTATATAATGCATCCCCATACTCCGGTGGCTAACACTTTTTAAATGACCATCTTAATGGAAAGAGAAAAAAGTTTGTGGCCTAAGTCTTTTGATTGCTTGAATTCGGTTTTTACTTTGTTTTGGGTGAAAACTGTGTGAATCATTTTCTCAATGGCCAGTGGCCGCATTTGCAAATGGCCAAACACGAAAAGCCGCCAACACCTGGTCGATCCACAATGAAAATCCAACACGGAACTGGCGAATAGTAAAACCAAAAACTGAAAAAAGAAAAACCCACGAAAAACGGCCAGTTGTATGCTTTTTGACTGTTGCATGGGCTGTGGAAAACCAGGCCAGTCGCATTTTCACTGCAACCAAGCCAAAACGAAAGCCTGGTGAACTTGGGCCAAACTTGGGCGCGCCTGCCAAAGATTTCACCTCGCATGCAAAAAGTTGGTAACGAAAAAAACCTCAACATTTGGCTCTCGGCCTTATCGTTTGTCATTGAGGAGGAGTCAAGTGTGGCTAATGGGTTGTAGGTACTACAGTTGGGCGACCTACGATGGAAGTCTTGACCCTGCCTGACATGCTTGGCAGTTACTACAAAAGTTACTAGAGTGTAAAGTTAAATGATTGGTGAAATGAGGCCACATGTCAGTCAATGATGGTTGGGAGGGGGTACTGCATAACTGAAGGGATTTCATGGAGGCTTTGCAGTTAAGGCACTTCAATTGGTAATACTTATAATCCTATTATGTGAGTGGCAGTAATCAACCTTTAACCCACTCCCATGGGTAGATGGAATTTGAGTTATTGCACTTTAAAATTGATCTTTGAGTCTGAAAAGTAAGTCTAAGTCTCAAGTTTTCCGTACTTATTAGTCATTTTTTTATATTTATATATCAATATAGAAATTTAAAAGTTTATTGAAGTTAATATAAGAATGATTAAATATGAATCTCTATAGCTCAACAGCTTGAAACCTTCAAATCTTCATCTTCAACTCATCCATCTGCATACTTGGCCTTTTCCTTGACCTTTTCCCTTTTATGGGCAACTTTTTAACGCAGTCACACTTGCTCAAGACGTTAAGTCAGAGTTTGGCAAAGGTTAACATCTGAAGAGCACATTGTAAACTATCTATAATTGGATCAAGCGAGTGTTGAACCCTTAACCCATCGCCATTTCCCCTGGGAACCCAGCGCACCAAATGTTCCACTTTAAAGTCCAATTGCGAGTCATACAGGTATTTTTGGCTCTTTTCCCTTGGTGGCTTGGCTGGCATATTGCCAACTCTTTTTAGTTGCAGCTACGGTTAACTTCAGTTAGACCACACTTGCGAAATGGTTTTTCGGCTTACGCCTAACGGTTCGGCTTGGACTGGCGCAGTTAATGTCGTTTCTTCTTTGGCTCACTCGTTTTTTTAGAGCCGTTTAAATTGCGCATGTCGAACTCTCGAGGTGGCTCTAAGCCCAGGCACTGACTTCAGTACACTGACATAATTTCGTAATGTGCAAAATATTTGAACAGAATGCGTTGTTTACTTGGTTATTCCAGTTTTAGCAGAATCGAGAAGCTATCGATCGATCTCATGGATCGTAAATGCCAATAGTTCACCTTGAGCTTTCAATTAGCGTCTGCGTAGACTTATTAAACGATTGAATTGTTGTCTCAAAAAGTAAAAAACATTTGGCTATTTGACTGCCCACCTTTGACACCTTTACGAGCAGCACTTAAAAGCCCCGGTTTCGATTTCAATTAGCCCCGGTCACATCCACACCCTCGGTTGCTCAACAAACCTGTTTAATTGAGATGAGTCTCAGCTGCTCCTCCTGCTGCTGCTGCTACTCTACGGCTAATCCAATAAAAAGTGAAACTATTTGATTGGTTTGGGCTTTGGCTTTAGTTTCGTTTTCGGTTTCAATTTCCAGCGGTATGTGCTTTAATCCAGGTGCACAGCTGGCCGGTGCTATGAAATTAGCAATTTTCACTAAAAATTTCACTGGGCACACACAGATCCACTTCTCTTCTTTTTTTTTTGTTTAGCAGAAACTTTGTGCCAAATTCGGTTTTCACTCCGATCACTTTTGCAAAAAACTCTCTCGTGTTTTGAAAATATTTTCCTGCTGATCCGCGGCGGCAATTCAAATTCGCGTGCAACCTCAACGGCGGGCGTTGCGCATTTGAGCTTTTGCAAGACTCCGCGTTGGCCTAGTAGCTCCCCAGTTGGCCAAGACAACGTCGAGTGTTCGATCGAACATGTTGCGACGGCGGCATGAACTGCCAAAATCCAAAACCAAACAAGCCGAGCTCTAACTCAATTCAAAGGCCTCTGACGCATTGGGGGGTTATGCGCAGCTACAAGGCCGGGATATTTTATAATTAAGTGCTTAAAATTCAAAGTTGTAACCCTTTAGTTGGTGTTTAAGGTTTAAAGATATTAATCTACTGAAAAAATTTGCTAAAATCAATGTCTAATATTGGACAACTTATACAGATTTAATGATCAAATACTAAAATATTTAATAATAGCTTATTAAACTAAAATTGTATTGAAAAATCAAACATTTATTCATTAAGATGGTTACAGAAAGACTAACATTTTAATATAATACCTCTATATTTAAAATTTCGTAAACAAAGCCTTGAAGATTTTACTAAAAACTTATCAAATATACCAGTAAATATGAGCCGCTGATTTACCTTCCGCTGAAACTTAGAATGTTCATGATTGAGATAAACTATGCTGCCAGTGATCATATTTAGGTTTCTAGCCCTGAGAAAATCCATATCGGATCGCCGGAAATGTTAAAAAAATATCTAATTTGAATTGGGAACATTAGGAAGCTAATATACATCGAATTGAGAACAGGGTCGCAGGGCTGTATCAATTAGGTCTGCCAGTAGTTAAACAGATTTCACTAATATACATATCGCATTTCACATAAACAAAAAGTAATTTTTAATTTAAACAAACCTTTTTCTATTTAAATATGTAAAAAATAAATAACTTTTTTATATAATTAGCAACCCCAAAAAATAACAAAGCACTTAATGTTTTGCCCTTTTGTCTGGAACTCGTAAAGCTGTTATGCTGTTGTGTTAATGGGGGAATTTCAAAATATGCTGCGTAGCTGTTGGAGTTTTTGTGGGTTCCTCCCATATGTGGACACTTATTCATGCTCCAATTCCACTCGAAGCATTGCCGGTTTGGTTCTGGCTTAAACTTCGGGCATTCCAACGTTGATTCATAACGATCGGCTAATGCTGATTATTTTATTATTATGGATCGCAATAGTTCACTTAACGCAGTGCGTGTTGGCCTTCGCGGGCCAGAATTAGCTGAACGCGGTGGGTAAAACCGTAAAAACTTACCCGCACATCGGCTGACTCAACTTGGATATGCACAAAATTTATATATATATAAAAGTAAATGATAGTGACTACGTCAATGCAGGCAGTCAGTCAACCAAGGGCGATGAATTCGTCTGATGGATGTTTTGACAGAGATTCCTCTGGCTGTGGGCACTTCCGCTTCGTTTCGGATTTCGCACGCTTTTGCCATCGTTCAGAGCTGTCGGCTTTCTTCTTTAATTTCATTAATAAAATCGTCATCATTAAATTAAATGCGGTGCTTGGCGATATCGTGACACAAAAGCCGCACAAATTGCCAAAGATATTCGAAAATGTTGTGGCCATAAAGAAAAGTGGTGAAAAGAAAGAAACAGGAAAGGGCCACCCCGATCGCCAACATCCGCGTACGTGAAAGAGAGCTTCTACGGATCAGAGACCCACAATTACACCGATCGAACCGAACCTCGACCTGAATAAACATCTCACATTTACCCGGTTTATCAGGCCATGCAGCCGCGCCCCCCACGCCGGCTGCCGAAAGTGAAAGTTCTTCGAAATGCATGTGATGGGATGGGATAACTTGAAACTCCAAAGTACCGAGTGTAATGAAAAACACAACCACTTCACTTCACTTTGCTTACATTTGGAGTGTCTTTTTATTGGTTAATAAACTAATATATGATTCTTTATCTATGTATATCTTGTTGCAGCTGTTGCGGTCAGGGGTCGTCATTTAGTTTGGGTATTTTTGGTTTAAGAAACAAGTCTTCGAATGGTTTGTTATAATCTTCGTTTGTTTATTTGCGGGGTTTGGAACTGGGTTGGCAAGTATTTATATATTTATATATTAAGTGTATGTCTCTAAACGCATTTTACAATTTGAAATTAAATTTCGTAAATGGACTTTATTAGATCGTTTTTAAAAAAATTAAATTGATTTACAATTGCCTGTCTTCTGTCTGCTGTCTGCTAACTCGAAGCGATCGTCAACATCTCGGCTGGAGATTGTGTACTTTGAAAGTTTGTGTCTTCTTAAAAGATCTCTAGGTGTTAGTAAAAGTTTTATCGACGAGTGCCTTTTGATTCTAGAGGTTTGTTCCATTTCTGGATTTGTATTTGTATTACAGAGAGTGCATCTAGTTAGTTGCTGTGACTTGTCTTAGTTTGAATTATCAAGTTAATTAACTGTGTGTGTGTGTGTGAGTGTGTTTCTGTAGTCAATTGTTGCCAAGAGGAAACCTTACGATTAGTTTGTGATTTAATTGGAATTTTGGTAAATGTTGGATCTCATCTAGATTGCATGTACAATTTAATCGTTTGATTTGTTTTGGGCGCGTTCTCATATCAAGAGCTATTAGTATATATGTATAACTACTATCTATATATATAGCGTTCATAATTTACGTATTTTATTTACACTTGCATTGTTTTGTTCACTTCGGTTTATGTCTTGATCCACTCATGTCTTGCGTTGTAAATATTTGCACGGATTTAAAAAAACAGAAATACTTCTATTATTGAACACAGTATTGCATGTCTTCGTCATCTATCTCCTCCTACTCCTCGTCTTTCTTGTACATGTATCTTTATCGCTTTTTGTCTGTTCATCATCAACTTTTGCTTAGATCAATTGAATGTCTTTTATGCTGTTGTAACTCGGTTTCTGTTTCTCTTTCTGTTTCTGTCCCTGACACTGTCGCGTCTTTTGGTGCAGCTACTGCCAGGGCAGCTCACAAAATTTGCATAAATAAATTCTAACAACACGCTTAGGCTATGTGGTTAAGTAAAAAAAATACATTAATAATTTGAATACAGCTGCTGCCATCGAACTTAGCTCACGTACGCGGTATAAATAATAAATTAAACATTTATAACTATTGCAACGCTACTCGACCTATCAACTATATCAAATTGTATATAACCGTATATAAATATTTCCTTTTGCTAAAAATTATTATTATTTGTTTGTTTCTTACTTTCATTCTCGTTTCGTTACTAGTCTAATGCATTAAAGTAATAATAACTGCGGATTATCAACTTGCTAGCTTGCCTTGTGTGTGTGTGTGGTTAGTAGAAGAAAGTCGGGGCAAATATTCTATATACTCGTACCTATTCGCTAGTTACATATTATCATAATTATTATCATTATCGTTATCATTATTACTTTATGTAGGTAAGCATAGTGTTACGGTTATTATGTACAACTGTCTGGGTGCTGGCTCTGCTTGCGCTTCGACTTTGGCTCCTTGGGATGCTGCTCGATCGACGGACGACGCGGATTGCCTAACGTGACTAAGGCGCTGGCCACGGCCAGACCAGCGGACTGGCCAGACGGCGCTTGCGATAGACCGCCTGTTTGGATAAAGATATTAATAAGTAAAACGCATTTATGATCAGTAGTCATCCTTACCCGTGGGCAGCCGGACTAGAAGCGAGAGCACAGCGGCTCGATTGCCACTGCAAGGCTCCAAAGCTATGGGACTGGGACATTCCTGAGGAAAATAACATTATTAAATACAATTTATCTATATTTAAAGAAATTAGTTTATAAAAAAATCGATTCTACGACTATATATGGTTACAGCCCAACTTAGCCAAACCAATTTTTCTAGAACTGATTTACTGATTTATTCGCCTACCTTTTTTCGTTTTTTGGACAGATGGCCAATGCCCTCCAGCGTCAGACTCAGATCAATACTTTCGCGGTTTTCGATATCGACCAACACCTGTTCAAAATCATTTATGGATTAGAGTCTTAATTATCTATTAACCTTCCAAAAATCTCACCTGGGAAAACGGTCGACTCGCCATCTGTTCCATTTCGACGAACAATCGTTGGCGCCGACGGAACATGTCGTACTTCTGCTTGATCTTCCACAGGACGGCAGCCATGAGCAGCAACAGAAGGAAGCATGAGGAGAATGTGATGAAAAACTGCTGCAAGTTGAGCTTGGGATACTGTGAGAAGGCAATCTGTATCCAGATTGGGGGCTGGAAGTCGTGCACGAACACATAGAACGTGGTGAGGGAGCTGTTATCATCGGGCGAATGCCCGAATTTGTAGTCCGTCTTGGGAAACCGATGACGGAACGTTGAGCAGTTAACTCCCACTAGGATGAGCATGTCCGGTAAGCCGGCCCTCTTCACCGAGATGTCCATTTTCGCTGGCACGCTGCAGGTAATCGTGAAATCCGCATCGATCTCTGGCTTTCCCGGCGAGTTCCTGAAGTTGATCTGCGTAAAATGACGATCCTCCTTCTTTGAAAGATTAAACGTGAACTGATAATCGATGGTCAGCTCGTAATAGCAGGAACCCCTTAGCGGATCACCGTGGTAATGGTTCTGGGAATCGCACTTCTCGCAGTGGTCGCCTACAATACCCTTTGTGGTACAGAAGCACTTTCCAGTGTCCGGATGACAGTAAACGCCCTGGCCATTGCAATCGCAACGTTGGCACTTGCCTCCGTTGATGGGATTTCCCCAGTATCCAGTGCGACACTTTTCACAGTGGGCTCCTGTCGTAAGATTGTTGCATGGTTGTTCACAGTGCTGTTGATCATTACAATACGAATGCCCATTGCAGTTACATCGAGGGCAGGATGTGAAGAACCAATGCTTCAGAGCACACTCCGTTTCATCATAGGGTCTCAGTGCTCCGCCAACTACGCACCTGCCCAGGCCCGTATTGGAGCCATTGTCACACCAGCCGCAAGCGGGATCATCTAGGCACATCTGGCAGCTGTTGTAGTAGCCACATTGAGCACTTGACAGCGCCGTAGTGCTGCCCACGGTTAAAGCAGTCGATTGGACCGGAGCTGATCTGCACTTGGCCGTAAACGTGGTCCACTCTCGGCACTGACCGTACGGAAAACTTGCTGTATAGGCATTTCGATCCACGCAGCGCTGCTCATTCTGGCACCAGATGCACTCATCCTCGGTGCAGTTCTGGCAGTTGGTCATTGAAGCGCAGGACGGAGAGCAGGCCACCTCATCTTGCGTCCGATTGATGGCCATTCCACCGGAATAAACATAACTTCGGCAGCGGTTCTGCTCCGAGTCCCAGCGACAGGCCAGGTCGGCAGAACAAGCCCGACAATTATGCAACTGTTCACACACGGAGGACACCAGGTGCTCCTCGGTGATGGGACACGAGTCCAGGTGCTTGGCATTTAACGGCGGACTCACTGTGGACACTGTATGCTGTGTGGACGACTCAAAGACGGAGGCCATTGAGGTGGTTTCACGGCACCGCTCTTTGCTGCACACTCCGTTTCCACAGTATGTGCAACCAAAGGCAGTGGACACACACGACTGGCAGCTGGACAGTTCCTGGCAGCGGTGAACATCGTGTAGCAGTTCCGAGGTGAGCGTGAGCCTGCTCTTAGACGGGCAGGCCACGTAATCGTATTGCTCACGCCCATAAATAGCCGATCGCTGGACTTGCGTGATGGCTATGCAGCGCATCTTTTGCACGTCCCAGATGCACTTCACTCCAGGTCGGGCTCCCGTGCACTTCTCCTGCTTTGTGTAGTAGCTGCAGTATCCCGGCTGGTACTTCAGCATATCGCTCAGCAGCTGGCCATTGAAGCCACCATATATGTACAGCGACTCCTCAAAAACCACCGAACTGTGGCCAAAGCGGGCCAGGTCCGCCTGCAGGTGGCCCGGCATCGAATGATAATGCCACGAGTCGCAGTATACATCGTACACTAGCAAGTCCTGACTGTAGCACTTCGCTCCATAGCTCTGCGAGGTATCATTGTGCGTGTTTCCACCGAAGACCATCATCAGTCCCTGGTTCACAAAGTTAGCCGTATGGAGCAGTCGAGCACTTGGCGCCGCCGACAGCAGACTCCAAATACGCGTGGCTGGTTCATAGGCATACAACCTCGAGCTGAGCACTTGACTTGACTCACTCTCGGAGACTATTCCACCGTAAACGTAGACTTTCTCCGTAAGGAAGTCATAGGCGGCACTGTGTCCGTATCCGCCCTTCACAACAAAGCCGGTGGTGGTAACGATGCGCCACTCCCGCGACGCAAAGTTGAACTCCTGCACCGTGTTGAGGTAGCCGTAGTTCGGTGAGTGGCCAAAGATGACCACCATGTACTGGTAGTTATTCTTATCCCCGTATCCGGGCACCAACGTGGCTGTGTGACCCACCACATGCAGGGGTCCGCACAATGCAGTGGTTCCTCCAGTGGCATTGCACGATGAATCCACCCGCACTGTGATGTTTGTCCACGTTCGAGCCGAAACGTCGAAGGCCCAAAGTTCATTGGAAATGCCTTGGCCCTTGACCACACCACCGTACATGAAGATCTTGTCGCCGTACATCACTGTTGATGCACCGTATCGCTTGTCAGGGACTTCACCACCATCCGCGGGGTGAACCGTCTCCCACACGTTGCCGTTAAAGTCATAGGTGCTCATTAGTTCGCCTCGCCCATAAGATTCTCCGCCCACGATGTGCAGGGTGTCTCGCCAGATGGTGGCGCCATGGGAGGCGCTGCCTGCTGGCGCCTGTGAGTGCTTCGGATGGACCGTGGACCAGGCGCCGTGGGCGCTGATCTGACTGCAGTCGTCGCCGGCAAAGCCTTCGTAACAGGAGCAGCTGCGGGAAATTACAAGGTTTAATCAGTAATTGAAAATTTGAAAAGTCCCTCTCTGTTTTCACATAGATTTAGTTTCTACTGGATTTTCTTTCAGATTCAGTTTAGTTTGTTTGAATTTAAACTCAATTACGCAGGAAAGCAATTGCATTTTATTATTAGATGAATGAATCGTTTTTTATAGATATAAGTTAAAGAGTACGTTCAAGAAACTTATGTGTAAAGTGCTATGTGAAAATCGGAGAGTGCTAAATATATAACCAACTAACCGTTCCTGGTCGGGTCGGCAATGGCCTTGGCTTTTCGACTCCATGCAGTTGTTGGGACAGGCGGCAATGTTGCAGGCTTCACCCCTGTACATGGGATCACAGATGCAGTCGCCATCATGGCACTTGCCATGGCCAGAACACTCCACCTCTGAAAGCGATGTTAAACATGTAACTAAATCGTTTTAAATAAGTGGATAATCCTACCATCACTATCCGAAGGACAACCATTCATCTTGTAGGTGAGGTTGAAGCCAGACATGTTGTAGGCATCATCACTGAAGAAGTGCACAAGGGCTGTCCCAGATCTGGCTATCACCTGTGGCACTCGGCGAATAGAGAAGTTGCCGCGGTACATGAGGCCACTAAAAGGAAGAATGGCAATCGAAAGGTAAGTAATGAACAGAATATGTTGCAAATAAACATAAAGCCCACCTGAAGACCGCCAGCAGGGGCGAATCCACGCTGTCGCCATCATATATGTACAGGTGATCCCAGCCACACTCCGTGGCAAATTCTCGCAGGTGGATCCTTATGTTGGCGGTACGCGACGGATTGGTGTTATGTCGGCGGTTCCAGTGCGGATGCCTGGCATCGATTAGCCAGCTGCACTTGACACTCACAGAATAGTTGC
Organism: Drosophila eugracilis; assembly: GCF_018153835.1. Taxonomy (NCBI): domain Eukaryota; kingdom Metazoa; phylum Arthropoda; class Insecta; order Diptera; family Drosophilidae; genus Drosophila; species Drosophila eugracilis. Next base: position 6,036,920 of record NW_024573224.1, read on the forward strand.
CCCAGCCGTCGTGTATCGTCCCCATCGGGTGGTACATGCTGCAAAGATAGATTAAAAGATACGGAGAAAGGGGTTGTGGAATCCATTAGCTTCGAGGTGGCAAAATAAATCAATTTCTCTATCGATTTAGCGATAGTGCAGCGCTCATTGCACATGCACGTATGCAAATGGTAATAGCCCGTCCGATGCTGTGAGAAGATAATTGAATTTGCCGGTCAGCCGACCAGCGCTATTGCAATTGCAATCTACAATTTATATGGGGGGAGTGTATATGAGATAGTATAGTTTCCTATATATAATACTACGTAATACGTGTAGTGTGTGTGACCGACCTGAAGCCGCTCAACTGTTGACTCGGGGCAGTCTCACAAAGTCGCCGTACATTCTCCACTCTTTAGGCATTTCTACCCCATCGTCTTTGTCTTGCTAACAGGGATTACGCGAGTGAAAATATGTCTGGAAGACAGTCTTGGTCGGAACTTGTGACAATTTAAGAGCTTGAAATGTGATAAGGGTATCCGGCAGTCGCCTGCCAAAGCCTTCCTTTGTCTGTCTTGATATTTTCTTAGTGTTTTGTTTGTACATCCGCTTATAAATAACTGCTTTCCTCTGATTTAGTCGCTCTGATTTCAATTTACAGCTGTGCCGGGCACAAAGCGCACTGCTCTACAAATGTGACAATTATATTTTAGCCCCTACTTGCAGTAACGGTCTTAATAGTTGATCTTTAAACTTTTCAATTAAACGGTCAAGAGGACAGCCCATTTAATAGTTAGAAAGCCAAAGAAAACTAATTAAAAATGAATATTCATTGGTTAAATTCTGAACTGATGCATCCCAAACAAGTTTAATAATTATATTAAACTATATAGAATAGTGGGATCCCACCAAGCTAAGCACAATATATTGCAAGCTCAAAGAGATAAAAGCGACAGCATTTCATTATATCAGAATAACTGAGTGGAATAGTGTAGTATATTTTAAACTGAATTATTATAAACGCTTCCTGTTTCTATAAAAAGATTCAAATGTTCCTCATTTTCTTATTATTCGTACCATTGCAGCTTTAAACTCTGTATCATGTGAAGAAAACTTTTACAAACTCTTTCAATTTGCTTATTTGCACTAGTTTAAGCAATTAACTCACATAGCCAGCATACTCAGAGAAAGTGGAATCAGTAGCCTGCCTTCCGCATTCTAAATGCGACTCACGTTACATCGTGCAAGTGCCGATAAGTACTGCATGTAGCACAAACACACTTGCAGCCAAAACAATAGCATTTTCAACCCTTTTTGGCTAATGGAAAACACTTTCAATGCATAAATATTATTTAATTGCTTTACCATATAATTACTTGTTTATCTATTGATAGTAACACTAGCTTATCTAAAGTAGACTTTGTTTTGTTTTCCGCATATAAACGATGACCAACCACCAATCATTATCAAATAAAGTTGGTTGCATTTTTGGGTCTTTATATTTTTATTATTTTGGTGTAATGAGCAAATCATTAAATTGTTGTTAAATTTATAACATTCTAGGCCTGTTATTAAGAAAGCCTCCTGTTATTCTGACCGCAACTGTTGGAGACTGCGGCGTGTGGGCGTTGTGTCTCGGTCAATTCTAAACTTTGAGTAAACACTCGTCCAGCCGGGATGCAGCCCGTGCCTGGGGCCGTATCAAGCGATAGCCACGAAAAATCAATGTTGGGCAAAGATATATTTACACACTCATTGGCAGCCGGTGAGTCACTCTGTGCACTCGAGCGCCAAGCTTACGCACAGCTTTGGAGATGGAAAATGAAGCTATCTAAGCTATATCTGGTGAATCGAGAGCCAGAGTAGGTGACTAGGCGCCCTCGTCATGTGGCCAATGGGTTGGAATGCATTGGGAGTGAGGGAAACCAGTTTGATTGCGCCCTGTTTTTTTTTTTTTTTGCATAGAAAGCCGGCAAAATCGTTTGGCTCTCAAAGAGCCAAAGAGCCGTGTGGCAAACACAGGCATTTGCTGGACCTGGACGTGAAAAAAAAAAATAGAAATTCACAGGCGATAAGCGGACACACACACTGCTGATAAGAATTCCCCTTATCACCGTTTCAAATTGAACGTACAAAATGTGTAGCCCCGGAATTTATGGCCCACTGAAAGCTGCGATTCAGCAATTCGACAGCTTAACCGCAGGTCGAGATCAGGGGTCTCTGTATAGACCAAACTGGTTTCTGGATGGTGTGGCAGGTGAAACGACGACCTCAATGGTCGAGTGCGCAAATTCCAGGTCCCATCATCACGGCAGGTGAATGGGTTTAATTAATGTCAAGATAGAACACTCTCTTATCGGGCTCCGCGAGCAAATAGCCGTTGTTAAGAAACATAAACAAACCATTTCATAAGCTTTATGACGCCAACGTGAGCGTGAGCAACCAAACTGGCCCAACGACATCGCTCATGTATCTATATAGTATAACATATGCACGCAGGCGAAAGCAACAATAACTATTTGACCTCTAATTTTAAATATCACTTTATAGCTGGCAAAAAAAACGGTTATCTTATTGTTTGGCGAAACAAAATCTGGCTATTAGAATAAGATCTGGGAATTATACGAACGAGAGTCTAGAAAATAGGTCAAGAACGATCTTTTTGATCTTCGCATAGCTTAAGACTGCTTTTACTGTTTGGAGTTTATAGTTCTTAGTACTTTTTAACTGTTTTTTAACAGTAGACCATAAAGATCTTTGTTTCGACTTGAATAAGATACAAAATACATGATGAATAATAAGAGTATTTAGTGACTGAATTGTATCTGTAGTTTATAAGCAAAAATATATATTCCATGCAGTATACCTGTCAAAGAAGCTCATATGGCTGAAAGCAGAACCCAAAAAACGGTAGCCTCTGCCCCGAATAAGTTCAAAGTCAAAGAGAACTAATTAAGTAATCCGTATTGGAACCGTCAGGAGGCGTAGAAAGCGGAAAGCAGGTGAAAGAATGTTTGAAGAGAAATGGTAGAAAGAGAACGGGAGAAATGGGAGACGGTGGGATGAGGGAGAGAGTTGAGATAAGCCCGGCCAAGAACCCGTCCGACCAGATGAAACTGAACCGTTGCCTGACACAAATAGGCCGGTCCGAAAAAGGTAGAGGAGATCTGATTGAATAACGTGCAGTGAATCACAGTGGGGACAGCGACTAAGCAGAAAGACAAATTTATATTGATGACTCTACCAGTTACCAGCATTTCAATTAAATATGTCAGAAGAATCAAATACTTATAAAAATGTCAATATATAAAAACATATTCATTAAAGCGATAGGGTGGGTTTCCAACATGATATCTCACGTAAAGAATTGTTTTCAACTTAAGATTATTCGCATATCAAAATGATAAGAAAATGTAAATACAGTCCACCCTGCGTAGTTCAAACGTTCCTGGCACACAAGTCGAAAGGGGGTGCTTTGGAAATCTCTTCCAACAGAATTTATATTGGGAACTTGACCTTGGAATGAGTCAAAATATATAATCTATAACTAGAAATGTTTATTTGCAGATACGAGGCCTATCTTTTGATATGTAGATAACATAAAAGCGACATGAGAAATTATCACAAAATATTTATTATGGTATCAAGATAGCAGCGACCTGGATAATATCAAAATCAAGTGGTGCGTATCTTATAGATTTTTCCTTAAACAAGATACGATAAGAAACGGGAATGTCAGACAAAATACACATAAAGGCATTTCAGGTAAAGGAGGTTATACTGTATCTGTGTAGGTGACCTAATCTCTCCAATATAGGAGTTGGAACTGATCTTTCAACATGCTTGACCCCTACTTACCGGACTTTTCCGCCGCAGAACTGGCACTCTGGTCCCTGCCATCCATCGGCGCACAGGCACTGTCCATCCTCCTGGCACTGCCCGTCGTTCTGGCAGCGTCCGCCGTGGGCTGTGCAGTTGAAGGCGGCAGCTCGATGGAGTCCACTGAAGCAGCCGTGGAAGAGGAGCAGCGTGAGGAGGAGCAGGCATTTTCGCCTGTATTTCGCATTGAATGTGGGTGAGGTGCTGCTCCGGTTTGGTTGCTTCTGCGGTTGCTCCGCCAGGCACATGATTTCCTTAGTTAATTCCAATTTACCGCCCGCCTGCAGCTTCACATCGTCGTCGTCCTGCTGTGAGTCCTTCGATTTTCGCGACTATTGCACAATTTTCCTTTGGGCCTTTCTCTCTGGCCTTTTTGCAATCTATGCAATTCGGGGCAATCCAAGGCCCGCTCACACACACATTCACTGACACACTCACTCACTCACACACACTCGCGCACGCGGCAGCACAACAAATAATATTGGCATAAAGAAACAACCTGCATCCAGCGACTGGCAAAGTTATTGACAATTTATTAGGGAAACGAAACGAGAAATCTGCTGGGTGTTCAGTGCTGCACAACGTTGCACTGCTTCGTCGTTGCAGAGCACTGCTTAACGGGTTGCCAACAGGGTTGTCAGGTCACATTCGGTATCGACAAAAATCGGATACTTATTATTATTATTAGAAGAGGTTCATTGCTCATAAAGTTAAGGTATAAATGAAGCCTCTTGTTCTGCAGTAAAGTTACATTTTCTATTCTATTTTCCCATTATGACCAACTTTTGAGGTTTATAATAGAACATTTCTTAGTTTACTTCTTAGTTTTGTTTGCCTTAGATAAATTAAGAAATATATAATACATCACATTTTCATTATATTTAAATTATTAATTCCTGTTAAACAAGTTTGTTAAGGTTTGTTAAATATAACGTGAAACCTTAAGATAAAATATATCGACTTTACAGCCCTAGTTACCACCTGGTCGATATGGCCACCAATCGATATCTTATCGTGACAAGCAGTGCAGCCCTCGCAGGCGTTACAAGCATAACAGCCTAGTTACAGCTTTCTGTTAGTAGCTCTGCTATGTTCATTTGTTTATTTAAAAACTATAAATAAATGTAGAAAGTAAAGTATTAATTTTTCGACCTTAAAGTAGTGTGAAAAATGTAGTCTTTTGTAGAAAAGTCCAAAACTCCGTTTTAATACAAAGTAACTGCAGTGCTTGCCAGTAACCAAAAATCAATACCCGTTAACAACAACCGGAGCGCGTAAATTCCGTCAGTTTGACAGTTCCGTTGATAAGAACTATGCGGTCGGACTATATGAAGCGCAGGCGCGCTCTTTGGCGCCCCCTTATCCTACGTAGTGCCCATGCAAACTTTCCGGAATCCAAATTCTCAGACAGTCCACGTTCGGGCGTCGTTGCAAGCAGTGTGTGCTAACGGTACTCCAACCGCGCTGCATGTGCGTTCCCCGTTTGCATTTGTGTGCGTCTGCCCGTGACTGTGTGCGTGTGTGTGAGAGGAGAAGAAAAAAGTAAAATAACAGAAAAACGGGAAAAAGTAACGGGAACGTCTGCCCCAAAACAGTTGCAAGAAAAGAACACACACGATTCCGTTGGCGGTGCACCAATTTTTCGGTTGAAAAACTGTAATTCGATTGGATCAGTTCAGATTTCCCATAGCAGGACTTTCAACGGTACGGTAGCACTTCAAGGAGCCGGAGCAGCCGAGACGGGGACGGGGACTTCACAGGTGAGTTGCGGAATTCCGTTGTCCCCTGGCTGGCAAACATCCTTTTAGCCTCTCTCACTCGGTGGTGGATTGGCCCCAAAGCCCACGGACAGTGTGAATGTCTATAATACAGGGCAAATTCCCTAAATCGAATTGATTTGAGAAAATAACTTTTTAGTTTACTGAATATTTGGAATTTCTAAGTGCTCACCAAAAAGTCTTACCAAAATTATTGCATTTTTGTGTTTTTAAAATTATGGTTATGAGAAGAGTCTATAGCAATGTTTTGTTTTAGATAAAATCTTATTAATTGAGTTTAGGAACCCCCTAAATATAAATTGAAAACAAGAACAAGCAGAAAACAGTGAAACATTTTTATTTTTTAAGATAATAAGATTTTGCTTCGTCATCTTTAAATTCAATCTATTTTAAGACAAAGATAATAGATATGATATTCAAAAACTTATCATCTCTAAAAGTATCTTTAACTTACATCCCCTAACTTTAGTTTTGTGATGTATAAAAAAGTTCGTGTTTACGAAGTTCGACCGTATGTATGTGTGTGGGTGAGTTTTTGTTGTGGCCACATCAGCACAACACCTAGGGCGCCACAAAAAAAACTCCCTGAATTCTGGGCTAATTAAAGCTGCTTTGTTGCCTTAGTTCTTACCTTGGTTAAACGTTTTTTATCAGCCATATTTGCTTGGCTTACACGACTTTAACTCCCAGCGATTCGTTTCTAGTTTCAGTTGAGTGAGCTGCCCACGCACGTTTTCGATTAATCCGCATCAAACAACCAATGACAGTGAAAATCGATCGGCATTGGCTTTCGCAGTTGGTTACAACGGGTGTGTTATGTTTTCCCTGCACTGGAAAAAGTTATTATTATTTAAGGGAATTGAATAGCAAAGGTCTGGGTTCAGAACCCAATTGGCCAAGGATCTTTTTCAATTTAAAAGGAAAATTTTCATATCTGTAATATTGATCTGAAATACTGGTATCCAGTTTAAAATTTGATGTAAATTCATCTAATACATCATAATATTATTCAAAACTTGTTTTTTTCTCTGCTCTAATCGAAAAACGACTCCGGCGGGAAAAGTATAGCCGGAGAAAAGAGCAATCAGGAGCACACGCCTATAAAAAGCCCGTGGAAATGCGTGCCAAAATTGAAATTCCGTTAGTTGGTCAGCCGGAGCGATAAGCATTTAAGCCACATAGCACATAACCGTTACATTTGCATTGGGGCGACAGCTGGACGGGATATAATGGGTACGTGTGTGTGTGTGTGAGTTAGAGTGTGCGATGTGCCGCAATTTCTCAGTTTGCATAATTTAGATGCCGCTGCCAACGTCGACGTCGACGCATGACCGCCAATGTCTTGTTCTTGTTTTTGTTCTTGGGCGCTTCTCTTTGAGAAATTATTTTTAAGTTTGTGTGTGCTTGAATGCGGGGGTGTGTGAGCTAGTGTGTGTATGCCAATGTGTGTTAGCGTTGCTGTGGCGCTTGGCTGCCAAGGTCATTACATTTTGTCTTATTTCGCTGCGTTTCAGTTTCCCCCGTCCACTATTTCGCAAATACAGTCCAACGTCGATAGATCGGATCTTTCAGAACTGGGGAGTTTTTAAAAATTATTTAAATTTTCTTTTATAAATCCGAAATTTTATTTTGTTATGTAAAACACACTCAAATACTCCGTGAATATTTTATTGTTGTTTTGTTTACTTTTTATGTTATTAAAAATTATATTTTCAAAACTAATATGGGTATATCAGCAAAATAGTAAGATCTGTTTTAATATTATTGAAATATTTTTTTCTTTAACTAATCATAACTAACTAATCATTTAACTAATCATAACGTTTTAATACTATTCAAAGCATCTATTCATCAGCATTACAGAGGACTGTACTTGATTTCACTTTCGTGTAATTCGTTTGAGTACGATTGTTTAACGTTTCATTTCCATTAATGGCTTCAGATTGTTTTAAGCTATGAATTAGAAATATGTATTAAAGATTCTTGTTCATAAATAAGAAGTTCAACCTAACGATGTTAGACTGTAATTTATCGCGATTTGCATTATATAATTCGAGCTGACGTTGGGAGGACGATGTGGCGGGTCTTTGTGGCAAGTTCAAGTGCAGTTTGCTCGATTTGCGGTTTTTTCCGAATGTTTTGCCAATATTTTCGCCATTGACAACAGACGGCTTTGCTTTTGTTTTTGTTATTTTTTGTTGGTTGGTTTTTGTTTTTCGTGATTGTTATTGTTTGTGTTATTCTTTGCCTTGCCAATATCTGAATATCTGCCATGTTGATTATTTTGCATAACTGAAGCAGCAGTAGAAGCAGCGGCGGAATGGAAATAATGGAAAAATTGTTTATATTGTCAAGGAGGAGAAGGAAAAACGCACCCAAAACAACGAGCAGATACATTTTGGGTAACTGTAGCGCCACTGAGGCGCACAATTTCCCCAAAATGTTTTCCAAAAAGGGAATCGGAATGGAAATGGGATTGGGGATGGGAATGGAGAATGAGGGATGGGGTGGTTTAGGTTAGGTTAAAGTAGAAACAAATTATTCGACACACACACCCCCTAAACTGCCCCAAACCCCGCAGAAAGTCAATAAACAAGCACGAACAATGGAGGGCAGCAGGGAAAAGAGCCCAGCGTCAGCTTTTATATGGCATTTCCCCTGTGTTTTCCCCATCGGTTTTCCACCATTAAAGCTCAGTGCACACATAGAAAGACATTCGATGTAGCCGGCACCCCGAAGAGCTGTTTTTCCAACCTCCAATCTGCCCCCAACCTCCCTTTTCTTCCCCCTGTGTGCGTATTTGTCAATGTTGCTTTTCTTGGCTGTCATTTATTTCGTCATTTATGCAAAATTTTATTGCTTTTTCTTGTCTTCTGGTTTTTCCAAGCTCCAGCTCTAAGGGAAGAGTTAAAAAAAAAAAAAGGGAGTGGTTCTTTGGCTGGAAAAGCTCGCCAATTAAATGCATGCACGTCCTATTTGGTGTCGCCTTTTGTTGCTTCCTAGTTTTTAATACTTTCTTCTTTTCAAACGCATTTCTTGTGCTTGTTGGCGTGTGGCTAATTAAACCGAATGCCCCATGGGCAGTGGAAACTGAACTGCCGGCAATTACTTTCCCCCCAACGGGGGAAACAGAACCAAAAAAAAATTGTTGTGGGATACGTGGGCTTTGAACTTGTTTCAATCTCACTGGTTGCCTGGCATGCGGCACACAACAAAGCAGGCACACACACATAATTAGGGGAAACTTAAAACCAAAGTTAGGATTATATTATATCCTTTTCACAACGGTGGTTACTCGGAAAATTATAGGTTTTGAGTTTTAAAAGTTTCAGTAAATTGCAAAAGTGCATTATGTTTTTTCTCCATTACTGAAGGTTCTTTGGAAAGTTAAAAGATAGTGGTATATCGATATAACTCCATGGAAGTGTATAGAAATGGATTTTAATAACATTTTCGTTTATAAGAAGTTTTGATGTTTCTAAAGTGTTTCCTTTTACAATGAAAGGCAACTTACTGAAATGTAACATTAACATTGTAAATAGTAATTTTCTGTATATAATATATCTTTAAACTTTTGCAATTTATTGCAATAAATATTCCCGCGTCCTAGCCTTATAATTTATGAAACAAAAATTCCATAATTAAAATTATTTGCCATATAGAAAGATTCCCCACCCAAGGTTTTTGATTTACGAACGGCCTTTGCACTCTATAAACTAAACTGAAACCAAAGGCTGGCATAAATAGCTTTCCGATACAAGTCGTCATGTGAACGCTACTTACTATACATGAGTATGTGGAATATTTTTCCTGTGGCCAACGTCACGAAACTTTCGAGTCGAGGGCAACGCACACACAAGTTTCGAATTGGGCACAACAAAAGTTGCTCGTTCCTTCCACTCGACTTTGCTGTGTGTTGTATTTGGTATTCTTGTTGCATGCACCGTTGCACTTCCATTATACCATATTATACTATATACAGTACGGGGGTATATGCAAAAAGGAGCAGCGGACTGGGCTAGTTTCAGGCGGTTCAAGGGCATTCCCGGACCGCTGACAGCAATAAACGAGACAGGGACAAGAAAATATGAACAATGCCAGCTCGTTAGGTAGATGAAAAGCATGATGAAAATGAAATAATTGCGTGCATTCAAATTCCGTCCTGTGCCCCAAGGATCAAAAGAAAATTGCCACAATTAATTCGCAGACATAATGGAGGGACATGCGCGAAGGATAAAAAGTAAATCAGGATTTTAGCGGCATTAAGTGGGGGCCGAGGACGGGTCGGATATCAAGCCACTGGCCCGGACATTATGCATTAAATATACAGTGGGGAGCAAAATGTTAATCTCGATTATTGTGTAAATAAAGGCTGGAATTAGCTTGCATTTATTATAATCCTGTAATGAGCATGTGTGTGCCGCTGACTACATTTAGATAATATTAATTAAAATCAGTTAATTACTGTGGTAAGTGATTAAAAAAAGTAAATGCATTCAAAGTTGATATTTGACCATCGGATTAGTAATTATCAAATTTTTTTGCCTTAAAGCACAGTGAGGAAGCAATTTAGTTAAGTATTATGGAAATGATTTTTGTGAAACCTTTTATTTTAAATCGAATTTAAATATAAATATTAAGAAGACTTCAGAAACAGTTGTTGATTTATCAAACTGAAACTTTTGCTACCACTGTCAGAATAGTTACCGCATGCCAAAAATTATGCTAGCCAGCGAACAGAGCAAAAGTTTTACCCGAAACAGTGTTAATTGTAACAACAAGAGCAACAGCAGTTACGACTACATAATAGTTAAGCGCCTTACAGCGAACTGTGTACTATGGAGCGTATACGCAATCTAATTTTGGCAGGCTAATTGCAAATGAAAGAGATGGAAAAACAAAGTTTACTTTGTGTATATACCGTCTCAGCTTCTTTCCACATAATTAACTTTTAATGGCAAAGCCGAAACAAATCCTATATTTTAGGCAGAAGTAAAATGCTTTAGGGGTTTGTTTTTCCAAAGAGGGAAAGAAAAGAGTATTGGCGTAAACAGAAAACAAATTGTAATTTGAACAGGAATTTGATGGATATTGATTCAATTGTTTAATTGATTTATTTACACAAAGCCTTTGTTGGCCTTTGAGTGCAGTAAATTGCATCAATAACAAAATTGCATTTCGAATGGATTAAGTAATCTTGTACAGAGTAATTTTGGCTTTATTTATTCGTAAGTATGGCTGGTGGCCATTACCAAGGCTGGTTGCCATTGTTGATGGTTAAATGCATATTTCATGATGTCTGGCCCAGGTTGTCGTGTCCGTTGCACAGCCAGCTGCATCACCTGCCCGAAGTTTTCCGCTCTAGCCATATTCTGACTGGCATTTCGACAGCTTTTCCGACGACGACGCCGACGCCGCCTCCTCCTCAGTTATTTTCGTTACTCTGACGCGTTATGGCGACCATGAACCGCACACGGCTAAAAAAGTGCTCAGTGTCGCATGAAAGCGCCGAAAGGCTGGCGTTTCGGTGGGTTTTCGGTGGGTGGAAATGTGCAGGTTGGCTGCCAAATGCGGCACGTTGAACAATTTAAAAGCAGGCGAACAATGGCTGTCTGGCAATCGCAGAGTGGCGAAAGTAACACGTTCGGAATGTGCCCCACGGTTGTGCAATCATTCATCTCGTGAACTACTCGAGAATGCATTCCTCCCATATTCGTTCGCTTTTTATCCTGCTTGTCTGTCTGTCTATGTGTATGTATGTATGTGTGTGTGTGTGTGTGTGTGTGTGTATGTGTTATTGAAATGGAATTCAAAGGACTCTTCAATTTATAAGGACTTGTAGTTGGCTTTTTATCAATATTTAAGCAGGCAAAAGGGCAAATCCTTAGCGAAAGATTCCATTAGTTGGCTTTCAGATGCTCGCCCTGATGAAGGCTCGCCCCCGGGGCGTATACGCAATCAAAAATGGTATATCACATGTCAAATTCAATCAGACAAAGCGCACGACATAATTGAAGCAAATGCGTGTGTGCTTTTGTCTCTGCTTGGGCACCCTCGTCTCCTCCTTGCCGTTTACATCTTCGAGTCCTCTCAGCCACAGGCAATACACTGGGAAAAACTTTCTACAATGTAAAGGTAGATCCAAACTAGGTAATTACAACTTAAATATGTAATTTTAACTAAATAAGGTCATGGCAAGAGTTAAGTTATCTGAAACTTTTGTAATTCAGTATTATCTTTTTTTCTATGTGTAATGCCATCCTGCCTAGACCAAATACAGAAAACGAGAAGCCGGCTAGTCAAGCAGTCATCAAACGAGACAACAGACAGCAGCAAGCCATATCAATTATTCAAGCATAATTTGAAACATTCTCATACTGGAGGGCACTCCGTTTGCTTTGCTCAGCGAGGGATTGTTTTCCTTTGCCCAGAGCTCTTAGTCCTTAGCCCGGCAAGACTTTACTCGACTTTTTGCCTGAAAACTTTTTAAATAATTTAAATGAGTGGCGTTGCGAAAGTGACGTGGAAGTTTTTGACAACGTTTTAGCTCTTACCATTTTGTAATATTTTGTAAATAGGGGCGCATTGTATTTATGTAATTGTTTCCAACAGAGTGCAATGTTCTGTTAGAATTTTTAAAAGATTGTTTATCTTCATGCTCAGTTTGGAAATAACTTAACTCTTTAGTGCATTGAGATTTGAAAGCAATTTAAGAAAAGTTAAATATTCTTAAATTATTATATTGAGCTTATCGTGCTCCTCAACTTTCTTTCAAAGACCAAGAGTAACAAAATTAACAAATTCAAACTTTGGCCACCGAGGCATTCGACTTCCGTATAAAGTTTTCAAAGTCTGCGAGCAAGTTGATATTTATATAATATAAGTATGCCATTTGGTAAAAAGGAATTTTATGAGCGGGTCGCTTGTGTGTGTGTGAGTGGGTTATCCTGACGAAGTAAAGGAAGATAGGACACATCCACTTTCCCACTAATACCAATTAGTGTGCCCTGAAAAGCATGCTTCAAATTATGTCGTGTACGTGGGTGTGCGTTCTACTTGTAAGCCAGTTTGTGTGTCTGCGAGAGTGTGTTTGTGTGTGTGGTGCAATTTGTCAACCCTTGAAGGAGCACGCTGAAGTTGATACCGCTTCAGGGGGAGCACGGCTAACATATGCCGGAACATCGTTCCACCCACCAATAAATCCCCGTACAAAGCACATCCAATGACCCGAAAGGCAGCTGGCTCTTGGCTGTGTGTGTTTGTGTTTTAGCCTGATAAGGTACCAGCAGCAGTAACCAGAATAATAATAACAACATTGGCAACACGAGTAGCAGGAACAGCTACTCCATTTGGCTTTCATCGTAAATTAGTTATTGGCATGTTATACTAAACGATAATGAAACTCATCCCCAAACCCCCAATATAATTTTTCTTTCTCTCTTTCTCACTCTCTGTTTATTTTAGCAACATGTGTGTGGCTTAAATCGGCGTTGAGCAGCTATAGCTACACAAAAAAAAAAAAACCGACCGCAACTTGAGGATATAGTTAGTCGGCCTTCGCTTCTGGGCCATAAAATGCATTTACACTTTGAGCGAAACATCAACACAAAATGCGATTGCACGATACTCTCATTATCATGGATGGGAAAGGTGCCAGATGATATACCCGAGGTAAGTACACGATGATTAACAATTGACCAGCCCACAAGCCATTAACATGGGTTTTACCAAGGCTGCACTAAGGGAAATTTAAGCGATTTCTTTATTAAAAAGTAGATAATTATAAATAAATGGGTAATGCAAGGCGTCTAAAATCAATGTTAGAGACTATTTTGTTGCATACTTTCAGGTACATGCATATTACTTTTTAAACTCTAGTATTTCAAATTGAATTGCTGACGATTTCCTCAATTCCCATTAATTTTCCTTAGTGTGCGTTAAGGCCTTTCCTTTCTCATTTTATCGGTGCAATATTAATACAATAAATACTGGACAAGGTCCATTAAACTGTCGGACACTTTAAACTGTCAGGCGAAACTATTAAGACCGACCGTTAGCCATTATCCATTAGCCAGAATGAATGGTGGTCAGCTCTTAAATTGGAAAGTGGCTTCTGCTTGGCTATTCCATGGCATCTCTGCATAATCTAGATAATCTTCATACGGCGCCAGGATATTTCACACATGCCGAACATTTTCACGCCGGAAGTGCTTAGGCCCCAAAAAGCCCCATGGCTTTGGCCACCATGGCATGAGCTATTTATATACACGAGTATAGAGCTATTATATACACCTTTTTGAAGGACGCTGGCAGGTGTCGCTGGTTTAGGACTCCCTAATGGCCACGTTGCACTCATTTCGGGGCTTAAAATTGATTTTACACGCCACGTGTAAGCCAAAGCTCAAACGGAAGAGGGTCCGTCTGAGTGGCCCTAACTTTTCCAATCATTATGAACTTTCAATGCCCGCACAACAAATGCCATATAATCCTTTTTATATTGAATATAAAAATCCAATCACGTCTGTCTCGGCTCTGCCCAGCAACCTCCCCACGCCCGCACCCTTGTGTTTTGTAGCGCAAAATTAAAGTTAAGTGAATGCGGCCCACGCAGCCTCAAGTGGATCCTCCGTCTGTCTGCGGTCCTTTTCAGTTCGGGATATGCATGATATGCTGGATGAGTTGGATAAGTTGGTTGAGTTGGCTGAGTGGGATATGGATGTCGACTGGTTGGAATGTGTTGGTTATATGCTGGTTATCTCGACCTCTCTTTGTGCCGCGGTGCACACCACTCGAGCAATAAACTCGTTTGCGATTTATTTAACAGTTTTCAATTTCGTTTTCAACACAAGCGGTTGCACTTGAAAAAATTGTTCGCTATTGTTCCGAGTTTTGAATTACACAGAAGTACTAATGGTAATGCCAGGAATAAAGTAAAGCAGATGCTGAGTGTGGAAATGGCTAGTAAATATAATTTAATCAAAATACAATGAAACAAATATTTACAATTATAAACTATTTGTAAAGATTATTTTTATTCGAATGGTATTTGCCTTTCTCTCAGTGGCTTGTCCAGAATGTGTTCGTGTGGCATCAGGCACGTGTCGAGGTTTGTGAGGAACGCGTGTCTTTCCCATCCCATGGACCCTCATAATGCTACCCCCACTGCCCAGTACCCAGTAAGCAACCCATTTCCGTTACCATTTCCATTCCGATTGCGTTTCCATTTCTGTTGCAAGTGCGCTAAGCCACAAGCTTAATTTCTTGTTACGCCTTTCAGCAATTTACGAGCGATAAGCAGGAATTTCCCCCCAATACGAAACAAAATCGTACCCATTGGGGAGTTATTTCCATTTCCTCCACCGGCATAAATCATCTTGCTGGGGAAAATGCGTATTAAAACAAGCGAGAAAATATCTTGAAGTGATTTTTTAAGTACCCACTGTCGTCGCCCCAGTCCCCACCCCAGAAAAGTAGTCAAATTTTTCTTAGGGTCATAATATTTTAACAACTGCACTGCCATTAATAGAATATTGATGATGGAGTGCGTCATCGCCGGCGTGGCATGTTGATTTATTCGTCTTCTGTTTGTGCACACTTTGGAGGAAAGGCTGAAGGACAGCGCAAACAAAGAATGGACTGCACGGAAAATCCTGTGACTCCGTTTTTTTTGTTACTCTTAGGGTGGGACAAATGTCGCGGGATTTTCGCATAAATTGACGCAGCAAATTGACATGGCAGAGGACAAGGACGCAAACTGAAATCATAAAATGAAATTTAATAGCCAACTCCCCGGCATATGACACACATGTCACATTTGCCATGGGAAATCCCTGGGTTCAACATCGTAATTTCCTCTCTAGTGGTTTGGGCTTTATGCAAAATCCATAACAAATAAAAAATAATGATAACTAAATGATGAAACGATAACAAGAAGTGGAAACTTTTCTTATTTGCCGACATTAAAAGGTTTTCCTATGTCAAAAGGAAATTCAAAGTGTTATTTTAAGGCTAAAAGGAGCAATGTATCTTGAATATTCTTCAGTGTCTACTCATTTATTTGAGTTACTTTCATATGCTTAAAAATTCTGGGATGCCCAAGAGGCATTTAAACTTTGAGCTGCAAATGGGAAGATATTTTGCATATTTATGGCAAGCTCAGGAGTTGGCCGTATTTTTATGAACTTGCCTCGCCTTGCAAAACTTTTAATAATGCAAAAAGAATAACAATTTCTACTTGAGCTCAAGTAGACGCTTACTGATGCTGCAGATGAAGCTGAAGATGATGGCTTTTTGCCTGGAATGGTTCACTTAGCGTAATTAACTTGGCAACTGTTGATGAAGTCGACGAACGTTGGCATTAGTGGCACTAGCAGTAGCAGTATCATCATTAGCAGTCGGTGGAGGAGGGCTTAACATCATTAATATTTGCCAGTGCCACTGACACAGGACAATCAGGACTCCAGGATCCCCCTACCATTTCGTGTTTTGCTGCTGAGTTTTAATTACGCGCAGTAAAAAATAATTGAGTTCTTTTCAATCTCACTCTCTCCGTGCGGAGGCGACAGAGTTGAGAGACTCTGTGAATGCTGAAAGCTTGGTCACTGACCACAACACCACTTGAATAGCCTTTGGACAGCAAAGACACAGCCATAGCCATAGCCATAGCCACTGGATAATTATGTGCAGCAGACCATTATGCTCTCAGTCGCGCATTTTGTGCTGGCGGTGCGTGCTCTAAGTTAATTTCTGCCGGATCTGGTTAATGGCCAGCTTTGGCCACCTTTCCACTTTTCCGCTTTTATAGTATGGCTGGGAAAAGGGTTTGTATTCAAGGAATACATATAAAATATAAACAAAGGAAAAGTTTTCAGTTCGGGGAATAAAAGAGTATACCTCAAAGATAATATATTTAATTTTCCATCTAATTAAGCTAGTATGGATTTATTATACACACTAAGGGTTAAGTACTGGCACAGGCAACAAGAATTTTCCCGTGACAAAATAAAGCACGGGTATTTGCATTTTGCTCTTTAAAGCCTAACTTTTGCCACCCTGAAAGTATGCAACGCAATGTTGGAAACTCATTTGCACACACACATACACGCACCCAGGGATTTTCATCATGGAACGGCGTGCTCACGCGTAATAAATGTATTACGTGCCTGCTTGTGGTAGTGCCGTACCAAACCCCACCCTGTACCAACCCCCACCCCTGTAGGCTTATTTAAACAGGAACAGAAACCCCCGAAAAACCAACGCAATCCCCTGGAAAACATCCGCAGGCCTCACTGTTTGTTACGCTTGTTGAACAGGTGCCGATTACAAGTGCCAATTTTCGTAGCAGCGCGAGTTAATTGAAAACTTTTTAATTGTTTAGGCAGCGGCAACATCTCGAAACAGACTTGGCTTAGTTTCTCGTGCTTACTGGGCCCTGATTTACGACCCACGGGCTTCTGTCGCCGACAGTTTCAATTAGAAAGCACTGTGGCCAAGGACGTATCTGCTGGGCTACGAGAGGGGGCGGGGATTTACCGATTGGCGCCGCTTTTCCTTTGTGCCATGCGATTCCAAACCATCGACCCTCGGCCACATCACAGCCTTTGCCGAAGGCGCGTCTGCACTTTCGATTGTTTGTTCTTGGCTCTGAAAACTGTAATTTAATGTGCCCACAATGCTGCTGCCACACATGTCTTGAGCGATGGTTCTTGTGTGCAACACAGAGAGAAATTCGTTTAAGTTAATGGAAAATCCCAAGGATGACTTATATAAGCTTTGAATTTCAATATTAGAGTTTATATATATTTAGTTTATGTTTTAACAAGAGTTAAATATTTAGTTACTCAATTTAGTAAACATGTAACTTATCCCCAGGCTATAATTATTTCCCCAAGTGCTGAGCTGCTCAATCATCCCCACTTGGCTCTTCACACTTGAATGACGTTGTGGCTTTCAGTTGTGTCATTGATTGGTTTGTCCAGCATTTCGTTGTTTGTTTGTTTGTTTGCGCTGCCTTCGATCGAGTCCTTCGCCAGGAACTGCGGTTTTTGTGTTTTGTGTTTTGCGCCTCTGCCACTTGCCAACAATGGTCGGTCACAAAAGACAAGCCCACAGCAGTATCCATCCACACACTCGTCGGTGGAGGACAGCCGGGACAGCTAGGACAGCTAGCACAGCTAGGACAGCTGGACAGCCAGCCACTCACTGGCCAACCGTCTCTGTCCAATTGTTGCATACGGATTCAATCAATCAATTATGCAACTGCCTGCCTGGCCATTGTTATTGCATAATCCTAGTCTGATGCCAGTGACGCTTGCCAAGAATGCAGGAACGAAAGTTGATTGTGGTCCCCAGGGCTCAGAATTTGATTGGAATGCCTCTTGACTTTGTGCAGATTTTTGATTTTCATTTCCCATGTAGGGATACTTTTTTAAATCGAAAAAAAAGGATAAATCCTTTTCCTTGATATAAGTGGATTGCTGGAGGAGGAAAATTCTGTAAAACTACAAGAATGTACTATAAAATCTTTTGTAGATTTCAAGACTTTCTTTAAGGATTCTTTAACATTTATATTATAAATCAACCTTCGATATTTTACTTTGTGAGCTGTATTCCTTTCATGACTTTTCTTCTGATACCTTTTTTATTGTGTACAATTCGTTTTAATTTCACTGTTGGCTTTCATGTAACATGAGAATGGATTCTGCATATGAACATGTCAGCGACGCTCATGCTCCATTTGTCAACTCGCACGGCCAGCATTTGGCTGCTTTCACAGAGGAAATTCATTTCGCTTTGTCTCTCGCCTGAATTTCGCCTGAATTTTCCATCTGTGTTTCATCCCCAAGCAAACCCATTCCCTCAACCCCCCGCATTTTTCCAGCGAAATGTAACAAAAGATGAGTTGCACTTGAGCATGCTAAAATGCGTTATTAAGTGCATAAATATGCAATGCTCAACCTTTTGCACTCGGCACCACCCCGGTGGCACCACTTTGCCACCCACACCATATCACCCGCCACCCACCTGTCTAACAATGGGGGCTTCAGGTGGGTCCTCGAAAGTGGTTAGGGGTAGGGTATCGGGAGGAGAGGTATGCCTGTTATGGGGACATGTGAGAAGAGCTTTTGAAATTTAATAAAATGCAAATTCAAATGCAGAAACCAGTGAGCCAGACATGTGTGGCACATGCCACGCCCCGTGTCCCCATTGTGGCCCAGGGACTCACATTGGGAATCCCATCTCCCCCACTTTCCACTTTCCACAGACCCGCAGCCTCTGCAACACGCTAATGAGTTGAGTTTTGTCTCCAACACACAAAAACAGAGAGTGAATGCATCATGTGCAGTTGGAGCCGAAAGGATGCAGTGGAGCGACTGCCCCCACCGAATTGTGGTAATGGCGAATATAAGGACATACAGCCCGCTCCATGAACATAAAGGTCTGTCTGGGAATGGATTCTAGTAGATTCTATTAAACAGTATAATTATTTAGGAGACTTCTTAAACTCAAATGAAATAGCTTTAATCTGGTTTCTTCTTATATAAAAACCCATAAAGTTCAGCCATAAAAACAAAACCTTTCCAATATGTAGTAAATCCCATATTTACTCACATTAACTGAAATACCATATTAAATATTTATTTGCCAACTACCAGATCTCTGGAACGTGCTGTATTTTTAATTATTTTAAATGCGAGCACATATGCAACTCGACTTGGGGCATCTCCAGAGGCAGTGGCAAAAAAAAAAAATATATAAAAAAAGATTACATACAAGAAAAAAAATCGATATCGCTTTTTGGGCTGGCATTAAAAAGGATCAAAAGGTGGAGCACGTGCGCACGGCCAGGAGGCGAATAAGGCTATATCGCCATGGTACGACTATATCCTGGCTATACACTTGTAAGCCATAGGAACCCAGCCATTTGCCGCACAACCATAAAAGTTGCCAGTGCCAGTTGCCAGTTGCAAGTCAGTCAGTCCCATTCCCATTGCCATTGGCATTGTCTGGTCGCCCTGGTCGGTGGATATTTCCTTGGCTTTGAATGGCTGAAGGGGTGAATGGGTGGTGGTGCGATGAGACCTTAAGCAACCTTCCATGGAGAAACCATCCTCCTACCCTTCATTGGCCTCCCCCCTTTAACCATCGAAGCCTTTCACACCTACGTGTGCTTGGCACAAGTGGCAAAATGTTGTTACGTGAGCATTAAACCATATTTTAAGTTATTAAGTTATTGACAAAAGCTCACGTCACCCCTTATGGCGTCGGTTTGGGTTGCTCTGGGATGTGGGATTTGGCATTGGGTTTGGGTTAGTAGTGGATTGGGTTGGGTGCGCTTGGCTTGCCTTGGATTGAGTTGAGTTGAGTCCATGTTGCCTGGTGCTTGGAGGCGGACGACACTTGTGCGCTGCTTATCCATATTGTTTACAGTGCCACGTCTAGTTGCACAAGCACACTAACAAGCACTGAGAAATGTATTTCAGATAAAAAGTGTTCTTGAGAAGTATTAAGTTAGTTATTCTATTATTTAACATAACTTTAAGTTTAAAAAAGCTTTTTTGATAGAAATATTCTAATAAAATGCTAAAAAAGTTACCTTTAAATATATTTTGTTTTCCCTCAGTGCAAAAAACCCGACAGTTTACTCGTATAATTCCTGAATTATATGTCTGAGCATAAAAACTTTTGTAAGCGTTTGCACGCGTAAAAAGAAATTTTCAATTCCGCACAAGCTGTGGCTCTGCGCTCGGTATTTTCCTCAAAACTGTGGAAGTTTTTCGTTTTTATTTTTTGGTAACTCTGGGAAACGCGGCAAGTGCTGTAAATATTGTTAAATTTCAGTTGTAAATTAAACATAAATATTGTTGGGTAAGCCGTGCCCTGGGGTGCTCCTTCTGCTTAAGGCAAAAGTCCAATCTGCCAAGCTCTCTGTGTCTCTCCAACTCCGCTGCAGTCATTCATTCACTCACATGTCCTTTGTGCCGGACAGTCCTAGTGCTCCTCGTTTCCCATGTGGCAGCCATTATCCCGCTACGGTTTCATCTTGGTCTCACTCTCTCTCTCTCGCACTATGTGTGTGGCTGTGACATTTTTACTGCTCCTCCTGCAGACTCCCAGGTAGCATTACGTATTTTGTATTTTGTACTTCTTGCCATCTGCAAGAGACATGGAACAAAGAACAAAATGACATTGCAGCCGCAGGACGACTGCCACATATCCGTGTGTACAAATGTAGCTAGCCGGAAATTGAAATAAAAGTTATTAGATTTCTTTGACAACCGCTGGGCGAACGAACACACAAGTTATGTGAATGTGGGGAATCCTTAGCAAACATTTTAAACGCTTAAAGGATTATTTGTTATACGGAACTCTTGATTTCTCGCCTCTCGAACTCTGCGAAGGTTATATATATTTGCCTTTTTCCAATTTTTGCTATTTTCTTTCTCTCGGACTGCGTTGAAACAAAATACAAGGCACATAAATTGCCAAGGCAAAGGACACATTTGGGTCTGACTTAATGTCCAAGCAAATAAACACATTCGCAGGACGGGGACCAGAAGTGGGAGTGGGTGGGATGGATGGGTTTTGGAAAACTGCCGCTGTCGTCAGTTGGATTTCCACATTTTTCCGTTTTCCGTTTTTCCGCCTTTCCCTTTGTCAGTCGGGCCAAATCAACCACCGCCGACGCAGATAATTTGCCAAGGGAGTTGGTTTATGGGCTAGGGGTTGGCGCATGTAAGAGTGTTTGTGGGTGCGGTTTGGTATGGGGTTGGGTATCGGGTTGGCGGTAAGGGGTCAGGGGGCCAAGCCAACGCCATGACCTACTTTCGCCGCAACTTTTTCAATTTGCTGAAGAGTGTGTGTTGTGTGCCTTGGCTTAGGCCAAAAGTTTATTTCGTAAAATACAATACACAGAATGTTGGACTAAAGACTACTCATAAAGCTTTCCGTGGATTAACTAATGATTCCCCCGGCTACTAGTTGTGCAGGACCAGGAGCAGCAGGGCCAGCAGTGCCCCCATTCCGTGGTTCATCTGTCGCAGGGCCGAACTATTCTCATCCTCAAACCGCTCGAACTTCATCTCCTCCGGCCGAATGCTCCGCTGCTCTTCACGCTCGCCGCTGTCGTTAAAGGCCCCCGGTGGCGGTGTTGTCCTTTGACCGGTCATCAGGAGCAACTGCATCGTCTGCAGCGGTGTCAAATGCGGCGAACTTTTATCCAAAGCCGTCCGTTGTCCTATGGATGGCGGCAGAAAGGGCACATAACTGGCGGGCGCCTGGCGACCCTTATAACCGAAAACATACATCTGGACAGAAAGGCTCTTCGAGTTAAAATCCGTAATGACCGCCTTCAGGGTGCCGCTAGTGTAGTGACTGTAATCCGCAACGGGCGGAAGGTATCCTTCATCCGAGATGTTCCTGTTGGAAAAGTGCTGGAAAATGAGACAAAACATTAGAATTCAGAAGAAGTTAGGGATTTCTAATCAAGATTTGAATACTTACATCCATTAACGCAAACTGTACATAAGTTATAGAGTTGCTGTCGATGTAGTAGAACACCACCGAGTGGTTGGTTGGATTTTCCGAATCATCCGATGAGGTCTGATAGCACTGGTAAAGGAGTATATCACCTAGGAGATCAATCTTTAGTATAATCACTTAATATATTAGTATTGAACTTACCCGTCTGCCTTTTTCCAATGTCAATAATCTTGTCCGGCTTCTCAAACCCATCTTCTACGTATGTACCTTCTGTAAACATTTCAATGTCCTCGTCGGAGAGATTGTCCAGTTCTTCGTCCACCTCCAAAGCATCACGTTGGCTGTAATCAAATACCTCGACATATTGCTCTTGTTCCAGAAGGAATTCTTCGTAGGACTTCATCATGCCCTCGAATTGTTGATCACGATTGAGGAACAGAGACGGATCAACATTCAAATTGGTCTCGTTTAGACCAAACACCATGATTGTCACATCGAATTCGGGGGGTGGTGGAGCAGTGGCTAGGGAGTTGGGGTCAATGGTTTCGTTGCTGGCCGCCAGCTCAACTTTTCCCGTAACCACGCGATTCACCAAGCTGAATTTCACCTCCGCCGCAATGTTCTGAAATAGCAAAAGAAAAGCCAAATAAGAAATCCTCTCCAATCTGGACAGACCCAATCAGGCGTGACCATCACGGCAACATCCATCATCGGTTGCCACATTTTTCCGAGATGTTTACTCGGTCTGACAATCACATTCATGGGCATATACATATATGTACTTTGTACAATTTCGTACATTTTCTAGGGAAAATCCCGCGTCATAATTGCTAAAATTGAAATTGCATTCGCCAAGATTTTCATTCTTGTTATTTGAGAAATAATATATAGTCGCTCTCGGTTCGCGTTCCTCCATTTCCTTTGCCCATTTAGCTTGGCGGCTTTGCCAAATTGCCACATTTCCTCACGCTATTTTATTTTTATTGGCTTCAAAGTATTCGATTTTCATATACAATATATATTCATTAATAATACTATCAATTATCGACCCAGATGTCGATATATTGAACACTTTAGAAACTGTTTGTGCAAGCTCATAACCCAATCATATTTTAGGGCAAAATAAATAAACAAAAAAATATGAATACATATATATATATATATGGGGCACTCTGCAGATATAGTAAACACAGGCCCGGCAGCCTCAAACGCACTGGATATAAAAATACATCTATGGGCCAAACTTGTTGTCGGCTGCCGTGACGAAAAAAATGTCAGTTTCTAATTCTATTTTCGGTTTGGGCATGTGCAAAATAAAACACAACAAGGGGTCAGCGACAAATGCCCAGCCACATAATATCCGTTCATATTGCTCACTTGTTCATAACCCAAAATAAACAATTTTTGCCTAATTATGCACAAATATTTGTTTTGAATTTGTGTTTTGAATTTAGTTCGAAAGAATTAGCTTTTAAATGTTGATTTGGTTTTATAATTTGTATTATCGCCATTTATAAACTGCATATCCAATATTTCAAACTTATTTCTTTTCCATTTTCTATACCAAAAAACCAACTAAAAACTTTCAAATCAAACTAATCAAATGTTGCTTTTATAAAAGGTTTCCAATCGAATGAAATATAAATATAATCATAACCGTTGTATTAGTTGTGATATATTAGTTCTAAAACCCGAAAGAAATCCTTTTTACTTACATCCTCCGAAAGGATTTCCACACAAGTGATAGGCTCTTGAACTTCGTAGGTGAAAGGCACACGGGGAAGCCCATCGGCACCGGATATACGAGAGTGTCGCACGTCTTTGACCAGGAGCTGGTCTCCATCGATCCTTTTGCCCACTCCGAAGAAACGTTTGGCCTCAAAGCAGACACCGCTCCTTGCCAAAACTACACAGGCAATTAGACCCAACCAAAACAATTTCGCAGACATATTTTTTTGATTCTGTTTCGATTTTGGTACTTAGAGAATGTGGAACATTTTCCGGAAAATCCTCACGGAGACGAGAGCTCTTCGATCGCGCCGCGCAAAAGAACTTTGGCAACTGAGACCAAGTGCTGATGGATCGTGGCTATTTTTTCGTAAATTCACTTTCGTTCGTTGAGAGAAAATGTTTTTTGAGAGACGAGTGGCTCGAAATTGAAATGCTCTCGAAACTCTTTGGCAATCGAGCAGTTCTAGTTCTCTTTTTTTTCGCCCAAGTTGTTTTTATTTGCTTGTGCACTTGACCCGAATGGATTCGATAGCTTTCCAGGCGCTACTTTGAACTCTTTGTCAACGACCCCGAAAATAAGACCACCAGCAAAAACAGCCTTCGGGATGGCGTTTAAAATTGGCTACAGAAAGGCGCAAAAATAGCCCAAAAAGATATATATATAAATTCGTTTTTTATATATACATGGGGACTGTTTTGCATAAGAGTTCTTTGACTTTATCATGGGAGCGCTCCAACCGTTTCATTCAAGTCATTTTGAAACCAATACAAAGCAGCTTTATTGGCCTTAGCCTGTTTGGCAAACGAATTTGCAACAAATTTTATTCGGCTTTATCAATTAATTAAGTTATTTTTGACATTTTCTTGGAAAAACGTTAAGCTCTTTTATCATGTTATAAATTAGGTTCCAAATTTATATTGGCCACTTGCTCAGCATTTAACTAAATAATAAATTAGTTAAATGTCTATTGGATTAGTGCTTAGTCAAAGAGCTGTCGAGAAAAGCCATAAAACACTTTTGCTTATTTATCAAATGCACATATTTTGAATTTGAATTGGCTTTCGAACTTTATTGGCAATTTGACGTTAAGCTTTGACAATTTTAATTACTGTTTATATTGTTATAGATTCTAATTAGATTTTAATGCTTCGCTAAAATGTATACTAAACGTTTATTAGCATCATTGTTTAGTTAAAGAGCTCTTTAACATAGTTATACAATCACGAACTCATTTTATAATTTATTTAAGTTTTTTAGCTGGCAATTGACATCATTTTGATTTCCTATTGGCCACTCGTGAAGCGTTCAACCAAATATTTAATTTATTAAATGTTTATTAGCATTAGTTGTCCGTTTATCCGCAGTTTTAGCCATTAGACCCCGGTGTTCATGAGGATAATGAAGCGGATGCGAAAGCGAATGCGTCGCGGGTTGCCATTGGCATGCATAATGAATAGCAATTATGGTTAATGTGCTCGAGTGGGGGAAAATGTGGAGGGTCAGTCGTCAGGTGCCTGCCTTAAAAATGGCTTTTTTTTAATTAAACGCGTATGTTGTGTTGCTGCTCTGCTGTGTGTTTGCGAAATGGAGCAGCACGAAAATGCTGTTTCGTGTGTGCCAAATGGCTGCAACATAATTTATGGAGGCGATGTTGCACCAGCCGCAACTGCAGCATAATCGCAGGCAAGCATCTGGTTGGTTTTTTTCCTTTTTGGCATACATCCTATGGCCAGACCATAAAGTTTAGAGCAACGAATTTAAATATTACGAGGGGAAAAACTAAGAGATTGCCAGGTAATTTTCTAAGCGAGGCAGGATGTCAACGTCGCCAAACGGTTAACAAGTTACAAGTAGCCACTTAAACATTTCAGGCAAGAGCAAAAGACATGGCCAAAGTGTGAGGCTGTCAACGACGTTGCCTTGATGTCGCAGCTATGACATTGATGTTACTGGTTGCTGATGTTGCCGCCGCTGCTGCTGCTGCTGCTGCTTTGTACAAAATGAAATTACAACGTTTAAGGGAAATTGCATTAGTCAAAGTGAAAACGGAAATTTAAGCCATTTGAATGTTTAAAGCAAACTTTGGTTAATTCAATTACAAGTTCGACATTTCCACAAACATTTTCCGAATGAATTCTATTTTCTTGCGCTTGACTGATGGCATTGTAGCAATTTATTGCTTCGTGATAGACTTATTAAGTTGAAGTGCCTTCGGACATGCATAGCAAAAATGCAAAATCGAGTGGCTCGAGTGCATCTATTTTGGCCAAGAGCACGGTCCAGATCCGGTTCAAGTGGCCCAGTGAAAGGTTAATAACACTCCACAAAGAGAATGCCGATTGCCTGATCATAATTGTTGCCACTGAAGCATTTTCTCGATGTGTGCTCGATGGTGCCTTAATGAGGCAGTGAGCCATTCGATGGCCTGGACGACGGCACTTGGACATTTGCACCCCAGCCTGGGTAGTGTGTGTGCATTCAATTATATAATTGAATCAGCAAGGACATCAGCATATGCACACCAATCAATCAGGCCAATAAAGCAATTAACTTGGCTAACTCTTCGGCAAGGTCTACGAGGCCCAATGTCCGCTGTCCGAAACGGAAATTACAAATTTTCGTAATTTTTGTTTTTGCCTCTGCGGCGGCATTTTAATTTATGCCCCACAAATTGGATTTGGGCGCCAGAAAACGCCCATTTGGCTTAGCGGGGATTAGCCAAAATGCTGAAAGCGCCTAAAATTTCAGTTTAAATTGAAATATTCCTCGCTTATCGCCGAGTCAAAGCGCGCGCCGAAATGTAGGCTAAGCTTTTGTGAACGGCCCCGCCCGGAAAAACAATCAATTCGGTGGGTGGTGCTACTCAACAATCAAATCAAATTGTAAAACAGAAGGTTGAGCATTCAGGCAGCAGCAGCAGGACGGGGAACTGCGGTTGAGTGCCACTGCAGCAGTAGCAGCAGGACCAGGAACAGCTGCTACTGCTGCTGCAGTTGATAAACTGGCAAAGAGTTTGCCAAAGAAAGCCCGCAGAGAGAAAGGCGCAGCAGGCAAACAAACCAAGTTAAAAGTTGCAGAATGAATGCTCGACTGACTGATGACGACTGAGGGAAGCTTTTGAAATGTTAATTGGATGGCATAATTGGTTTTAATTCATCCTCAAATGGAAATGCAGTGCGAGTTTTCATTTACCTTTATATAACCGAATTCGTTTGAGTTACGTGTTGATTGCTGATTTTAATTGCACAAGTCCAAATAGTGATTAAATGGAAGTAGTTGAAGGTTTTACTCTTGAGAATACAGTTTTAATACTTTCGATAACGAATGTATTTAACAGATTATTAACTTAGTTAAGTAATTAAACTTAATGACTTTGCTTACATCAGGGAAGTCAGATTATTAAGAAAGGTTAAGAAACGGTAAACCATTTGCAATTAGCAAGGGTGGGGAAAAAGAATTGGATGCCTTAAGCTTCTAATGAAGGCAAAATGTAAAATATCAAGTAAGTCCAGAAATCCATCTTATCTGGGCCCATCTCCATGGTGACATGGTGAGCATACCCCTTCGACCTGCTAGTTGCTAGGAATCCCAAACGAATTGAGTGAAAATTCCCTGCCTCGGGCTGTGAAAGAGGCATCTGGCAGGTTGAGCGGCTCAAAGAGTAAAGAATAAGAGATGCAGTCACAAAGTGGAGCATATTTACCAAGCCAACCGGCCGGCTGGCTGGCTGTCGATTGTGGGAAATGTGTGAATGGGCCGGCCCTGGCTTTAAGCCTGCGGTAATCCATTTTACAAGCCAGCAACGGGCACTTGACTCGCAATTGGCGACTGCTTAGGCGACCTGCCAAGCAGCTGTCGGCAGCTGTGGACATCCTATTCAACGGGCTTTCTTTTTCTCCACGCTTTTTCAGGACGAGGGATGGAAGCTAAACCGCACCAACTACTACCAGGAGGGATGGCTGGCCACGGGCAATGTGCGCGGCATTGTGGGAGTGACCTTTACCACCTCACATTGCCGCAAGAACATGGACTATCCGCTAAGGACCAACTATAACCTGCGCGGCCACAGATCGGATGTAAGTTGAATATAGAAGAGCCCCAAATTTTGTGATATTAATGATATTTTTATTCGCAGGTCATCCTGGTCAAGTGGAACGAACCATACCAGAAGCTGGCCTCCTGCGACAGCTCTGGAATCATATTTGTGTGGATCAAGTATGAGGGCCGCTGGTCCATCGAGCTGATAAACGATCGGAATACACCGGTGACCCACTTTTCCTGGTCGCATGACGGACGTATGGCTTTGATCTGCTACCAGGATGGCTTCGTTCTAGTGGGCTCCGTGGCTGGCCAAAGGTATTGGTCCTCCATGCTCAATTTGGAGTCTACTATCACCTGCGGCATTTGGACGCCCGACGACCAGCAGGTTTACTTTGGAACCACACAAGGACAGGTTATTGTGATGGATGTTCATGGAGCGATGGTGTCTCAAGTCCAGCTGTCCAACGATGTGCCCATTACCTCAATGGCCTGGTCATGTGAAAAGTTCAAGATGGAGGAGGGCGAGGAAGCGGAGCCCGGTGTAACCAATGCGGGTGAGTAATCCTAATGGAAAATATGAAACTTTGTAATCCTTGGTTTCCTTTCCATAGCCAAACGATCCTTTGTCCTGGCAGTTAGCTTCCAGAATGGATATATTTACTTGCTAAAGTCGTTCGACGACGTCTCACCCGCACATATCAACACATGCCTTAACGGCGCCCTCGGTATGGTCATGGAGTGGAGCAACTCCCGCGAGCTGCTTGCCGTTGCAGGAACTCTGCGAACCGGATTAGATGGAACAAAGCCAGAGGATATGGGAACACCCAGTAGCTACACGAATCTGGTCAAGTTCTACACGGAGACGGGAACCTGTCTGTATCAGGCGCACATTCCCTGCAGCAGTGCCACTGTTTCCGCCATCACTTGGGGCCACAACGACAAAAGGCTGTTCATCGCCACGGGGACGCAGGTTCACATCGCCTGGGTCTCCAGACGGGTGGCCTCCTTGCAGCTCCTGTGCCGCCTGGAGATCCAGGCGAGTGTTGGATCCGAGTCGCTGCTGCCCCTGCTGCCGTTGCCTTCTAGGATTAAGTCTCTCATTGGCAATCTGTTTGCTCAAACGATAAGAGTAAGTCAAGTTCAAGGAAGATCATATCACCCTTATCTAAATAATTTCGCAATTTTGTAGTGCTGTGTACCTGACCTGAAGTCGCTGCGTGATTTTGTTTCGCGACCACCGCTATGCTCCACCCGGCTGCACTGCACCATGATTCGACACGATGACGACTCCAATCTGAGCTCCGGCACATGTTACACCCTGTATCTGGAGTACCTAGGCGGATTGGTGCCCCTTCTCAAAGGCAAGCGCACTTCTAAGATTCGTCCAGAGTTTGTAATCTTTGATCCTCAGGTTAATGGTAAGATTCTTAACTAAATGGCTTTAAACGCAAATAAACAAGTGTCCCTCCTTCAGATACCCCTTTGTACTTTCAATACTCCGCCGAGGCCAAGAGCTCATCGGGCTCCAGCCAGTCCACCACTACGGGCAACAGTGGGCGCACAGACTCCTCGGACAGTGACTACGAGGAGAGATCTCGCTTTGGCTCTCCGCGAACTCCTCGTAAGAAGCGAGTGCGTCCGAAAAGACGTAACCAAGCTGGCGATAGGCTGAGTGCTTCTGGTGGCGGAGGAACGAATGACCCCGACAGCCTGGATGAACTTGCTTATGTGGACACACTGCCGGAGGTAGGTGACATTCACTGTAAGAGAAGATCCACGCCATCACTGATTCTTTTCATTTTCTCAAGCAGGAAGTCAAGCTGGTGGAGGTGACATCCAACATTTGGGGAACCAAGTTCAAGATCCATGGACTTGCCAAAACCGTCCCAGCCAATTTAGGCCAAGTAACTTATAAGACGTCCCTACTGCATTTGCAGCCGCGTCAAATGACGCTGGTCATCACCGAGCTGCGCGACGATTTTCCACCTGGTCCTGATCCCAGCTTTAATCCGAACATATTCTCCGAGGATGAGGATGAGCATCACCAGCACCAGGTTAATCATCACGATGCAGTGCCGCAGGTGAATGTGATCACCACTCAGGATGGGGCTTCCCTAAAGCCACCAATAATACCGCAGCGTCGTCTCACCGATGGAGCCTCTGCACCTTTAATAGCGCCCATGTCACCACGTCCAAATCGAATCCTGGCGCGTCACAAGAACTCCTTGACTATAAATGGCGGAGAACGGGGATCTGGCTCTTCAGCGGGTTTGAGTCCTTTGGCCCGAGCTGAGAGCTATGATGATGATTCATCGAATGAATCCCAGGAGGCGGGAGCTGCAGCCTGCCAGTCAACCACTGTGCTCCTCCACCAGGCACCTTCGAATGGTTCGGGTCCTGGACCTAGCAGCAGCAAGACTATTACACGTCCCAAAACTATAAGCAGTTTTAAGAACAGTTACAGTCGCTCCAGCTCCAATTCCAGTTGCCAGTCGCGTCACGCCATCTCGCCGCTGTATTGCGATGGAGCAGTTCCCACGCTGCAGAGTCCCAAGAATGCAGTGGCTCCTTCGGATATAATATTCGAGCGCCCAGCAGTGCCCGCCGCTGGACAGACCACCCTGATGTCTTACTCGAGCAATGCGGACTATGCCAACAATGTGGTTCAGGTGAAAAATGCCCTAATGTCGGAGCCAGTACGCTCGGCCAATAGCCATGTGAATCCGGTGCCACTAAATCTCAATCTGAATTTGGAGAGAATGGATGCACGGGTCAAATGCATGGCACCTACCACTTCATCCACCGCCAAGCGACGTGAAATGCTTTACATCGATGAGGAGACACAGTCGCCAACGCCCACGCCAAGCAGTAGCAGCATGAAGCGGACTCCAACGGTGGTTTCCATAGCTCCTGCTTTGCCCGACTCCATCACGCGCAGTTGCAGCGTTGGATATCTGGATTCTGTGGCCATTACACCTTCGGACGAGGCATTGTCCGCCTTGCGAAAGGATGCTCCGAATAAGCGACTGATACTGGTGGACAAGCGAAGGAATCGCCGGAAAAGGCAGCAGCAGGAGGACGCTCGACGGCACAAACTGCAGCAAACAGGGAAGTCAAAGAGTCTGGACTCCTGCGACCTTCTGTCTCTGCAGACGAAGCTGTCCAGCAAGGAGCACGAACAAGTGGTGCGCAAACTGCAGGAAATATCCGACAGTAGCGCTTGCAGCAGTGCGGCCAACACACTGTGCTTCAAGTGCCGCAACAACATGAGTCCCAGTAGTGCCTGCAAGCGGTGTCAGCCTTCGGCGAGTTCCGTTCTTGATGAGATTACGTCTGTCGTGGCGACGTCCGTAGTTGAACCGGCTAAGGAGGCTACAGTGGTGCAGGCCAAGCCGACGCCCAAAAAACGCTTCGATGTCATTACTAGCTTCACGGACTCGCCGCTCTTTACTAGGAAACATCGATTTGGGATCGGTCGCAGCAAGGAAACAGCTAGCACTGAGAACTCAACTCCATTGTTAGGAAGGAAGCAGGATAACGGCTTTAGTTTCGTAAAGCAGCTATCCGAGGTTCGCTGGAGGCGCAAGGAACAGCCATCCCAGGTGCAAGTAAATGGTTCAAGTAATGCCAGCACTTTAGAGCGGCAACAGCAGCCAGAGATCACGGGAGCAGCTTGTGGCGCTGTGGAAGCAACACCCGTGGAGGCCAAGGCCTCGGTTTCTCTCCATACTCAGGTGGGATATATCATGAGTCTATTACTAATAATTTTATTAAAATAAAAAGTTTCTTCAATTTCAGGCACTTACGACTTTAGAGAACATAATAAGCCGCCTTCGTGATCTGGATGAGGGTCGTCTGACGCCACCTTCCACACCCCAGAGACTACCACGAAGTTCTCCAGCCTCGCCGGCAGCTAGCAAAAAGAACAAAAGGCAGCAGAGTAACTCTCCCATTCGCCACATTTTAAATTCTCCGCTGTTAAATCGGCGCCAACGCAAAAAGCAGAGTATTATCGAAAGCTCCGACGATGAGGGAAACCAGACAAATGGATCTGGTGAGGAGAGTATCAACGCGGGCAATGGAAAACAGTATCGCGACCTGGAGACCTTCCAAAAGGCTCAACTGCGCCAGAAGGTGAGCTACGATGTTTCGATATTTTCTTGAATATTCATATTGATTCTATGCTTTTTTTTTAATTTCTTAAAATGTAATCAAACTTAAATCATTTTTATGGAAAAATCCTTATCCACAGCTAAAGCGCGGAAAGATTGAGCCGAACGGCAGTGCTAGTTGTGCCAATCCGGCGCCAGTGCGTCGTGAGTTTGTGATGCACAATAAGGCGCCCATGTGGAATGAGATGAGCCAGGTGTACCAGCTGGACTTTGGAGGTCGCGTTACCCAAGAGTCCGCCAAGAACTTCCAAATCGAGTTCCGCGGCAAGCAGGTACGTTGAGCTTACTATAATTTATAAGTAAATAAATTCGTAATTCAATATAAATTATATTTCGTTTCACCAAACAGGTAATGCAGTTTGGACGCATTGATGGCAACGCCTATACCCTGGATTTCCAGTATCCTTTCTCCGCCCTCCAGGCCTTTGCAGTGGCCCTGGCCAATGTGACACAGCGACTTAAGTAAACGAGGATCGAGGGATAAGCTATCGTATCGCATCGCATCTTTAATGGCATGTCGCCAGCTGATTGCAGCAATTGCTTTTTTGGCCTACGCTATATATATTTTTTATACCAGACACGGTGGGAGGATGGACAATTAGCGAAAATTGCTTCTTCATTTGTATATATTGTATATGTATTGTGGTCTTTAGGTTTCCGAATACCGTACTTTAGTGATTATGTATGTGAACACGTACCACCACTTGATTGAAGGTTTTGCCATGTGCAGCACAATGAAATACGAGTGCGCGCATGGGTGTGCAAACTCACAGTCCGATCCATTTTTGTGCAATATTTGTATGACAAATTTTTTGGATTAAGTGTAGCCGAGTGTAAATGTAAGGCGTAGACGATGTACGATGTATTTTAAATCAAACTACTATAACACGATTAACGATCAGTCGGTTTTTAACACTAGTTTGTACAAGAGCAGCCTTTTTTGCATAGAGCTTCGTTTTTCGCTTTACTCGATTTAAGTGCAATAAACTCCTTTTGTTAACTCCTAGATCTAAGACATATTGGCGAACCCAGCTAACCGCTTGGCCCAGCAGTCGAAAAATTCATTGAAGTGAACGGACAAGTCCGATTTACTTGACGCTAGCATATTTTTTATATGTGTAAACTAATTGTGAATGTTGAATCGATCGACAGCAAGGAATACAGAACTTTGTGCTTTTCCTCTCAACTCTTTTTGGTAGTTAGGCTTAATTTCAAGGAAAATTCGTTATTGTAATTGTTGTGAATATTGAAATAAGCGCGAGTCGTAAACGATTTAGGCGGTCAACTACATAAATCATTAAATAAATGTATTTTACGTGAATAAAGGCTTTCGTTTTATAAATAACAACAAAGTATTGCAACTAACCAAGAGATTTCATATACAATTTAATTAATAAGCATTCTATGTCATGTCTTTTGCTTTTCGATCTCGATTTCTGACTTTTCCCACTCTGGAATGGTTTTCTCTTTTATTTGCCAGGAATCCGTTTTGGGCCCCTTGATCTCAGCTAAGAAAATTGGTTATTAACAGGGGTATTAGCAAATGGTAATAAAGAGTACTCACAGGTCTTGAAGCGCTTTACGCCCTCCTGCATATCTGTTATCATATCTGAGCTTACATTCATGATCTCATTGTAACTTGCTACATGGAAACCATGTTTGTTGTAGGCATTGGCATTTTCCAACAAAGCATTTCTGTCGTGCATCAAGGAAGCCATTGGAAACTTGGCTATTGAGAAGGCCAGATTAACAGCTTGACCCAGAGCTGTGCCCGTGGCTACAACGCGATTTACTAGGCCCATTCGCCTGGCTTCCCCTGCGTAAACGCGTCTTCCTGTTTCAATGATATCCAAGGCATTCGAGTACCCCACTGCAGCGGCTAGACGTACAGTTCCTCCATCAGTTAGCGGTACTCCCAAGCGACGGTTGAAGAATCCCAGAACGGCGGTGTCCTCCATCACCCGAAGATCGCACATAAGTGCCAGTTCCACTCCTCCGGCCACACAGAAGCCACTGATGCCGCAAACAAGTGGTTTCCGGAGATGCCGTCTGGTTGGTCCAATTGAGCCCTCGTGACGCAACAGAAAGTTAAGGCTACCGCGCTGTGCCTCCGCCTCCAGTTCCTTCAAGTCATAGCCAGCGGAGAAGGAGCCACCTATACCGTAGAGAACACCTACTGGGGAACTATCATCCTCTTCAAATTGGCGGATGGCTTCAGTTAGTTGCTCTGCGGTGTTGGCATCAATAGAATTGCGCTGCTGCTCGCGATTTAGGCCTATAAGTGTTATACGAGAGTCCTTCTCCACTAGAACTGTGCGGGCGGGACTCCCATCTTCAGATCCGCCCTCTGCATACCTTATAGCAGACAAATAAAGGTTTCTGAAGCCCGAATTTGTTTGGTTTACGCTCTGTAAAAGTTTACAAACAAATCTGCTCATTACGCCGCACAAAACAACAACAACACTGGCATTGGCAATATGGACGTAGTCAGCGGAAATTCTCAATAGGGTCTCAAGAGATGAGATATGAGTGCAGGGAATATATTATTCTATTGTGTCCTGGCATTTTTCTTAAATATTTTTAAGTAATGTAAACAGAATAATTTACGAACGTATTTGGGCAGTATTTAGATATTTTTTAATGTAAATTTGTTTTAGTATTACTTCACCCATCTGAACAACACCCATGCCTTTAGTGTTGTGCATTGTAAAAATGGCTGTTTTCGGTAATGCATTTTACAACACTACTTGCCTTTTGGACTGCCAATTTCCCGTCAAATTTGGCTTTTTTAGCTAATTTCCAATACACTTACCGTCTGCTTAAGAGTTGGCAGCACTATCAGAGAGAGAGCGACGCTGCGCTGTCAAAAAAGGTGGGTGTGTGTTTGTGTGGAGTGGAAACAAAAAGATAAAACACGAAAATTACTCGAGAACGCTGCGTTGAGGAACACAAACAGATATTTATAAGTAAAAACCGCAGCGAAATAGTGCGAATCAATTATTTAAATGCGCCGCATGAGCAAGCGCTCCAAAAGAAAACCGGAAACAAGGAAACGCACAGTGATATAAGCAAAGTACAAAACAGTCGCCGCCTGCCAGACAAAGAACAAGGATAGGAGGTGAAAACGGTAAAACATTAATATCCCCATTCGATATTGTGCCATAACAAAAGATTTTCAGGGCTCCCGCCCACTTCTGCCACGCCCCTCGTTGCATGTGGCGCAATGTGTGTTATGTGTCTATGTGTGCTGCTGAACTTTAATTGAATCGGTTATGAGAACTTAATTGTGTCTATTTTCGGGCGGCTTTTGTGCGGTGCGTCTGCCGGTGGCTTCCGCGTCACCACAACATTCGGTCGACCCCGCCCACCATTGAAGGGGCGCCACTGGAGGGGCGGTCGCCATTTGGTCCGCTGTTCCCATTTTTTTGTTTTTCTCTGTAGACTGTGTCGCCCATCATGGTCTATTTTTAAAAATTTTATTTGCGAAAACAAAGTGCCACCGCAGCCGAAATGAGACTCTCGTTTTATTATGCTTTATGGGCCTGCCAGCCTGCGGTTGTTTTCTTTTTTGCGGCCGGGACACACCTTTAGAGCCCTGCCTTTGATCATCCGAGTGATATACCACAGACCCTCTCAATTAAACCATATACAGTCGAACTTCCATAACCTGGTCATTACATACGTACCATATTGTTTCGTCTTTTGAGTCAAAATTCTATTGTAATTTCTCTATAACTCCAGGTACTACCACTTTGATTCGATAGGTAAAACCTTCTATTAGCTGTTCTGTACAGAATAAATATTGGTTCAAGGTATGGAAGTTCAACTGTATACAAATGTGCGGTCAGTTGGTCTGGCAAGAGTTTATTGCCTCGAGTAGAACTTAATTAATTGAATTAAGCTGGCGAAGACATTCATCTTCCATCTTATTTTTGCCCACAGCACATACATTTTATAGCTAGCGGCACACTCAGCACTCACGATGTCAACCGGAAGGCCCATAAAATGTGTTGTTGTTGGCGACGGCACCGTCGGAAAGACCTGCATGCTAATCTCCTACACGACAGACTGCTTTCCCGGCGAATATGTACCCACTGTGTAAGTTTGCGCCTCCTTTTGCTGCCAAACCGCAGATCAATATCTAACTTTTATAATGATGTCTTCACAGCTTCGACAACTACTCGGCTCCCATGCAAGTGGACACAATACAAGTCTCATTGGGATTATGGGATACGGCGGGACAGGAGGACTACGACCGACTGAGACCGCTCTCCTACCCGCAGACAGACGTTTTCCTGATATGCTATAGTGTCGCCAGTCCCTCGTCCTTTGAGAACGTCACCTCAAAATGGTATCCGGAGATAAAGCACCACTGCCCCGACGCGCCCATCATTTTAGTTGGTAAGTTGCCAGCGATGTGACGATACACAGCCTTCAAACGAAAATACATATATCTTTGGGCGTCTTACAGGCACCAAAATCGATTTGCGTGAAGATCGAGAGACACTCAGTGGCTTGGCAGAGCAGGGGCTGACGCCGCTGAAGCGCGAGCAGGGTCAGAAGCTGGCGAACAAGATACGCGCTGTGAAATATATGGAGTGCTCCGCCTTAACGCAGCGTGGCCTCAAGCCGGTAAGTCATCGTCGTTCGGCACACCCTCACCTCTTACTCTTGGCTAATTCCCCCCAATTCGATCGCATTCAGGTGTTCGAGGAAGCGGTGCGCGCCGTGCTCAGACCAGAGCCGCTTAAGCGACGCCAGCGAAAGTGTTTAGTTATGTAAATAAGGTAGCATGTTATTGGCAGTGACAGAGTATAGAGATTCCTCGGAAGCGACACGTACGACGGCACAACGGCCGCAACACATAGACACTTACGCAGCGCCCTCATCGACAAATCAATTACATGTATTTATTTATAAAATTTCCCATATTCTCGTAATGCATCAAGCACCAAACGACCCCGGTTAGAAACTCTAAACCAATCATAAATGTCGTGCAAAATTCTGAGAAGCAATATGTATTGCCATTAAATTTCGTGCGAAATTTCTAGTTGCTTGAGGGTTTCTGATGGGTGTCGTCGCGGTCTTACATTTGACACACCACGACTCCCTCCCGCAACAAGTGAAACAGAATTGTTAACAAAATCGGAACCACAGAAAAATCATAAATGTAATGCAGCTACATATGTAGAAATCTAGTCAATTGAATCGAATGTATTGTACTAATAGTATCAAGCAGAAAGAGAAAATTATAAGAACCGCAGCCAACTCGCAGCTAAAAATTGGTTTCGCATATCATGAGCATCTATGCATTTCCTAATTTCCCATTAAATGTATTATAGTTATATAGCCATGAGCTAAGGCAGCCTATACCAAGCTTAACAAACCTGAAACCAGGCCAATTCACTTGACGATGACCTCTAAGAGAAAGCAACTTTTTACGATATTCAAGCATGCGCATTTTTTTATTCTAACTCGACCCCTCGAATCATTATCATAATCACTTGAAGCTCATTTGACCATGTCTTTTGAAAATGTAACAACTGTTGTTTATTATTTTATAATGACTTATTTATTACCCTATATTTAAAAAACTAATTGTATAAACAACTTTTACGGCGTAAGTATAGCAAAAGGATTATGTAAATGGAATGAAAACAAAATGCATTTAAATGTGACGCGACTCGAATAATCGAAGAAACAAGAATCAAAAACGAATACAAAACCTAAAGAAACCAAGAAAGGCACAAAATTTTCCAAAAAAAAAAAAACAAAAGAAGAACACAATGAGCATGATGGTAAAGTTGAGACGTAACGAAATCCCAGGACAATTTTTGTACTAATTATACATATATACCTAAATAAATCTAACGCAAATCTTATGTAAATGAAATGTAAACGAAGGCCGTTTGGCTCAAGAGATGTAGCAGCCGTAAAACTGATTTAATACTTACGAAAATATATACTGTAATTATTTAAAGAAACTAAACAGTTGAATTTTTGTGCTTAACTTTGCCTCTCAGTTAGTCGTTTATTTTGTTGTAAATGCCACGTTTCGCTTTTTTTCATTTTCGGTTCTAAACAATCAACGGTTTGATAAAATGTATTCTGCATATGTTTTTTAGAAGTGCGTGCCTCGATATCAACTTGTGCACAAATCTCTGAGTGCTTCGATTGGGTGACGTCTCGTGCAACTTGTGGAGCAGCTCCGTCGACTGCCGAAGGCTAGGAAGTCCTTTGACTCAATACAGACGGAATGGCTTCGAGTGGACGGCCTGGCCGGGCTTCTTCTTGGGACCCGCACTCTTGGGACGCTTGGGCTCCGAGTTAAGCGAGGGCATGGATACGGAAAGAACCAAGCACTCCGCTGGCAGGGACATGGACGAGGTGAGTGTGGTGGCCCGTTGAATGCGCGGAGCCTTCCAATACTGCGGGAATTCAAAAAAGAGTTCTTAGAAAATCGATTCGGATTCGCTAGTAAGAGAGATGCAAAAAAGTTGTCATAGCTCGATTGAGATGGAGACTTACAATTTGCTTGATCAAATTTATTTGTTTCGATTACCAATGCATCCAATGAGGTAGAAGAGGATGTGTGCTCGTGCGTGGCTTTGTTGGAACGCTTGCGACGTGGGCGTGGCTTGCCAAATAAGATACTCAAGTATCTCCAAAATTTATTTGTCTATCTCAATATACCGATACGTGGCCGATAAAGTGGCTGTTGAAATTCAAAAACTAAGTGCAACAACGCCAAGATTTGGTAAATGAAAAAACGTTTTTTTTGTTTGTTTATTATGTTTAAATTTTGCCATTGTTCTTACATTTTGTAACAGGGTGTAAATAAATCGTGAGAATGATGCGCTTGACTAATAAGATACAAATTAATAGTAAAAATATGCTTATACGTGGTTTTCATTATCTGATCGTTTCGGTTATGTTTGGTTTGGTTTTGGTCTTTTATTCGTCGCAAAAGTATCTAAAACTGTTTACAAATCAATGAATGGGTCGCATTATCTTAGTCGTTTAACATTTAGACGTCAAGTGGTAACATTTTCAACTAAGCACACAGTTTAATCGTACGATTCTTGTATAATTTGCTTAAATATTTAGATACTTTTATATATATATGTATATATATATATATTTGTATGTATATATATGAAGTTCTGGTAATACATTGAGATATATAATTTATGTCTGGTATCTGATGATAAAGAGTGCATTGCTCAACTAGTCAAATATATTTCGATTTCGATTTGTATACCAAATACCGCTTCTATGTGTGGTGGTTGTGGTGGTGTAGATGTACGAGTATCTGCATCTCATTGCGTGCTTGCATCTCTATCGAATTGCTCTGATCTTATTACTGGCATGTGAGGGTGTGTGGAAATAGTCGCATAACTCTCGTTTTGCATTGTGTGGTTTTTGTTTTGCTTAGATAATACATTTCAAATTAGCTGCTTGTTTGTTCAATGTTCATTTCACATTCGATCTTAGATTGCAAAGAAAGATTTGGATTCAGATGCATTTCGGGCATTTAGCTTTGTTGATTTAAATTTTCATCAGCGCCAGAAGCCGTCATGGATGGTAGTGGACTCTGCGTTCAAGATAAAAATATAAAAGTGAATGCGTATCGATTGCACAAATCATAAAATAAACTATTAGGAGGTAAAAACCATAAGCCTTGTTAGAGTTAAAGTCATGAGTTTGGTTGGAATGCAGTGGAGTAAACGAGGGAGTCGCAAGCAAATCCCCATGAAACCGTCTTAAGGGGCTCTATATGGTTTGGTTTTGGTTTTGGTTTTGGTATTGATGCAGGTGGTCTGGCAAATCAACTTGGATCGGTACCAACGGTTCGGTTAGTCTATCACAGCACTGTTAAATATTTAGGTATATATAACTATCTATATACGCAACGGACACATCCTAGAAGAACTCGCAACGCACATTAACTTACGGGACGATTTCTTGATCAAATCGAATCGAATTAGATCAGATCGGATCGAATGTTTCTATATTGGTTAAAACCGCATCGCATTCAGATTTCGAGTATATGACGTAGTAGTAGTTATAGTAATAGGCGATAAATAACTCTAATGGACGTAACGTGTATACGAATTTCGAATTTAATGCACTTAGTTTCGTATGACTAGCCTAATAAAAATTGTATATATATTCCTAAAATAAACGAAATAGAAACATTAAGCACAGAAATTAAGAACACTTAATAATAATAATAATTAATCGTAATTTAAAACTGTTGTGAGTAAGAGGTCAATTTTTGAGTGGTATATTGTTTCAGTGTGAGAGAGCAAAGCACTGTTTTGTTAGATGATTAGATGATTTAAATGCTGGTCAGCCTTTTGCTAAACCGTCCTCAGGGTCGGTGTCTGGGGTTTCGGGGTTCTTTGAGCAATAGCGGTTCAGTATATTGATAAAAATTTGTACTATCCTAAGTAGTGTAAGGTTTCTTGACCGTTTGCCATAAATAATACTTTGTTAAAGGATATTTGCTACATGCTAAAGGATGTTAACAAACATTGGGCCCTCTGTGAGGGCACTACTGTCCTTGTCCATAAGCAGAATCCCAAGATCATTAGGGAGTTTCTTAGGGACAGGTCAGTTTACATTATCTATACACCTTCCAAGGGCTAACCATTGAAGAATGCATAAACATATATATGTATGTATATTGGTTACAATTTAAAATAGAAACTCTTGCAAACTCATTCGAGATTTCCGGTTTGAGCCTTTTCTAGTTGAGTTCGATTTAGTTTAAGTTTTAGTTTCTTTCTGTTTAGTCCTGCTTGAGTTAATCGTTTGGCTTTAGGTACAGTACAGTAGTTGATGGATGTCTTTGTTAAAGCTAGGGAGTTCATTTAAAAAGCGACTCAAATATATTGTTACACACACAGTCTGAGTTACAGAGACCGAATTCTAGATGGATCGTGGCAATCAAGCGCCCTTGTGCCGCAAACTACAGTTAGCCGGCGGGGGTGGCAGAGAGCGAGCGAGGGGGGAACAGAGAAAGAAAGAGAAGATAATAGTTTAGAGAATTGCGTGTAAAATCTTCAAACACATCTTCGGGAACACATGGATGGAAAGCGCTTTTGCCAATGAATCTCAGTTTGAGTTTGAAAGAAATTCATTTTTAAATGTTAACTAAAAGTAATTGAACTTAAGAACGAAAAGGTAAATACAATAACTCATCTAAAACCAAGGATAACAAATAAGAGGGAACACTTTACAAAGATCTGGAGTTTGAAATCACTTCAGAGGGCGCCAAAATGTATGCTACCCTTTATGGTGATTTCAAATCTCCAGCGATTTCTATGGCATTCCACAACAAAAAAATTATCAAATGCCCACCATTAAATACAATTCAATACCTAAGAGTGCCAAAATACTTTGTCCAAATGTTAGATCTCATCAAGTACAATCCCCATAAACGGATTGATCTTTTGGTGGGAGTTCTCTGAAAGCGGTTAAGGGTGGGAGGTGTCTGTGGGTGGTTGGATTGTGGGTGTTGTGTGGGCCTCTTTTGGGGTGTGGTGCTCTGTTAGTTGCTGATTGTAAACCATAAAGTGTTAACCACAAATGCAACGCAATTAAATACAGATTACAGATTAAATATAAAAATGAATTTCTCGACGTAAACACAAAATGGGATATCGATAATATATATTATATATGTATATATAAAATACTGGTATTGATTACTTTTTGTTGCTTTCGTAATGAAATCAAAATCTCTAATAATAAATCAGGGTTAAGGTTAAGGTCTAGTTTTCAATACGTAACTACTTTTGAGCTTATGTACACGTAGTTTACCTGTGTTGGTGGTGTTGTCAGTGCAACAGAGTGTTCAACATTTTTCAAATAATCCTTATCATCGAAAATCTTCTTCTCACCGCCACCGGGCTTGTGCTTTACATTATCCAAAGAGCCAACTTTGCTTTGTGCCTTAATTTCTAGTTTTTGCGTTTGGATCTGAAAAGTAGCACCGGCACCGGCAACGTACAGAAAACAATTAGCAAGATCATATTTCAGATTCATTTTGGCAAATGGGCAATTTCGATTAGGTTTTCGACTTTGCGGGTGGATTATTATGGACACACACACGACAACGGCCAATCGGGGACACAACTGAAATTTGGAATTTTTTCGACAAACACAGAAACAGCAGAGCACAGAACGTAACAAATGGTTTATATTAAAGGTAAAGTTTAAATCTATAAACAAATACTCTACAAAGTGTTTGGTGGTGAATTGGGAATCTCAAAAAGTGATGCTTAGGTGTTTCAAAAATACCAAAAAAGAGGGAATAACATCTAAGGTTTCATACAAAAGCACACTTATTACACTGAGATAAAGAGTTATCACGACTACTTACGTCCTTGGGGTTGTTATCCTTCGAATTCGTTGTTTTAATGGTTTAGTTAAAAACAAAATACAGTTTCCAAAATATTGTTTAAACATGTTTCGGTTCGTTAAAATAAGGGTGGAAAAACAATAAGTTATTCTCAATTATTCAGAGTGGTTTTCGGTATGGTTAGGAACTAAACAGAATGCTCTCCTTCTAGACTGGATATTTACAATGCTGACCCCAAAAACTAAACTAGGTGTGTGTGTATATCGTTTTAGCACCATATGTACATCCGACGGGTGTTACCTACCCCACTAAATAACTACTCCTCCTCATTATACAAATTCTGATCCAGGCGCTTGTTATTGGCGCAATGGTTGACTATCTTGGAGCCCTCGCCATAGATGATGTTCATCTTCCTATCGTAGTTCTGGAAAGCGTTTCAAGGTTTTGGTATTTGGGTGTTCTGGGTGTTAGTTGGTTGTTCTAAATGTTTTATTTAGTTTTAGTTAACCTTCCAAGGTAGGTCAAATGTGTCAGCATGCTGTTTTAAAACTAAGAAAACATTGCAGCTCATGCACTGAGAGAAACAGATAGATAGATAGGATAGAGATAGATGCGGCCCATGCCCATGCCAGTTGGTAACTTAAGTGGAGCATCCAAAAACCAACAAAAGCCAACAGCAATCGGAAATCATACTTAACCGCTACAAAAATCAATATTTATATGAACTCGTTCTCGTCTCTGGGTCAAACTCAAACATGAAATCGGTTTGGGGGTGAGAGGTCAGGAAAGGAGGGGCGGCTACATACCTTGATATCACCGCCACCTGGCTGATGTTTCACATTGGCCGTTGAGCCCACCTTCGGCTTGGCCTTGTCCTTGAAGTCCATCTTCAGGGTCTCGATCTTCTTGTCCCCGCCTCCTGGCTTGTGGGCGGCATTCTCCAGCGAACCGATTTTCGACTTCGCATTCCACTGCAACTTTGTTGTAACTATCTACGAATTTGCAGTGTTTTTGTGTGTGGTTTGGTGCGAGTGTGTGCGGATTCGATGGTCGTAAGTTGTAAATAGATACAAGGTAGGTAAACGATTATAAGCCAAAGTCAAAATATCGATCGGATGGATGATATCCGCTTCAATGTCAGAGTCGCGCCCAATTCTACGAGTACGGATGGACGCTACATAAGGCAACGAAATTATGCTGCTAAGTGTCGCTGCGAATTGGTAATTGCATTTCCTACAACAAGATACGAGATACAAGATACCGTGCTGCCGATTGCCCATCTATAATGGGCATAAATCTCAAATAGCAAATCGACCGTGAAATTGCTTTTATTTTTGCCAATACATTACTTTACGTTACACGACTATACTTTACGTTTCTTTGGTTTAGAGAGAGCTTTTCTCTGTTTTTTTCTTTTAAAGCCATTTGTAGATGAGAGAAATTTACAAAGATTTATGAGAGTCTTATGTAATGGGTTAGCCCAGAAAATGGATACACCGATCCCTCCCATGAATTAAACCACTAAATCGAAGAATGGACAATCCCAAACATACCTTCTTCTCGCCTCCCTTTGGCATGTACTTGTCGTTCTTGGCCTCGATACGTGGTGCCGCCTTGATGTCAATCTTCTTGGACTCGATTTTCACATGGCCACCACCCGGCTTATAGGTGGCATTGTCCAGGGATCCGATTTTGGAACGTACCGCCTTCAGATTGGGCGAAGGCGCATGTCCGACTTGTACCTTGTTCATTGGAACTAATGGGTCAGAAAGGGAGGTATTTTGGACCATATATCAACAATGGTATATCATATTATATGGATTATATAACCATCTTTAGTTCACCTTTCTTGGCTGGCTCGGGCTCTGGGGTCTTGAGGAGCAAGCGATTCTTGGATGCACTGCGCGACTTGGGGGCTGATTTGTTCGAAGGAGTGGCACTCGGTGGGCGTGATGTGCCCGACTTGTCTGGTTTCGATGAGGTCGATGTGGGTGTCTTCACCGGTGAACTGGGTGAGTTGGGTCCGTTGCGATCCTGCCGAGAAATAAGCACAGAACGTTGATTAAAAAACTGAATGATTTGGTAGATGATTT
Source organism: Drosophila eugracilis (assembly GCF_018153835.1). Taxonomy (NCBI): domain Eukaryota; kingdom Metazoa; phylum Arthropoda; class Insecta; order Diptera; family Drosophilidae; genus Drosophila; species Drosophila eugracilis. The sequence continues at coordinate 6,081,445 of NW_024573224.1, forward strand.
CTCAATGAAGATTACTAGCAAGTAGGACGAATCAGCCATTATAACGAGATGCATCCTGGGGCTGGTTGTGGTGACGCGGTTTATTAACTATTTACGACTCGCTCTCAACACTCCCGGGCTTTCCGGAGCTGTCAACGTAATGCCAATGGCATTTATGGCTGGCCCTACGCCTGCCGATTTGGATGTCTCGGTACGAAGGACTTATAGTTTATGCATTGTTTTATCGATTGTCGCCGCTTCGTGTCTTTTTTGCATATGGATGGGTATTTATAGAGACAACAACTCCGATTCAGATATGTATATGTGTGTGTGCTATGATTTTCCCTTCCCCTTCCCTAATACCAGCCCCGAATCCTCGACCCGTTTCGTGTTTGGCACTTATCTGTGCGCAGATATCACCAGGCATATAAATCGCTTTTTTGTGTGTTTCTTTTGTTGGTTTTGGCAAGTTTTTCCTCTTTCTGGGAGTTTTTGACTCGCACCTGTAAAGCTCACGTACTGCACATATATATATTATAGATATACTATATATATATTTGACTGGGTTATCCGTCTGTTTGTTCGACTTTTGTCGCACTTTCTGCGGGTTTTTCCGACGCCCCAACTGCCGTCTGCCAACTCAAAACTTAGTCTGAACTTTGGCGTCTGCACACACGAACACACGGGCCAACTTGGGAACTGAACGACGGAACTGTCGCAGACATAATATGCTATATGGTACATGCTATATTGCTATATGGTCTCTAATGGAGCGTGGAGCTTGTAGCTCGAAGATCGCTGTTCGCTGTAGTTCGTAGTTCGCAGCTCGCCCGCTGCTTGCCCCGGCCTTTTACAGATATTTATGATTTTGAGAACCCAACTCAGCGGCAGGCAGACAGAGACGGTCAACGGAATTAAATTAATTTGTTGCCAGTTCCAGTTAATTTCCTCTCAATTAACGGAGACGCAGCCATAGTTACAATTTATGGCTAACTAGCTAACTAGTTCAAAGCCGATATTAACTCACCTTCTCCTGAGTCGACTCATCCACGCCGCTGTCATTGTCACCTTCTGAAAGAGGTTGATAAGGCAAATTAAATATATTATTTGAAAATATTGATGAGAGTCAATTCATAATATGCTTTCATATCAATATATGTTACCTTAATTTCAAAACAAAATGAAAATAAAAGTAGGAACGACTTTATAAATAACAATAATGGTAATGTAAACTCTAAAATGGCTTCACTAATGGTTTCTGATTTGCAATCTAGCCTTACTAAAGCCGGGCCCCTTTTTTGTATCTCCCGCTGGCGGGCTCGTCTCAAAGGGCGGCTCAATGTCCTCCAAAAGGGGCTCGCCCATGGGATCGGCTCTCTGGTTAAAGGCCTTGAGCGGAGTCACCGCCGGACCCATGACCACGTCATCGTCATCATCGTTGTTGTTGTGTGCACTGGCTGCCGAAAGTGGGCGTAGTTGCTGAGGCGGTGGTTGCATGTGCTGCTGCTGCTGCTGTTGTGGTGGTTGTTGCTGTTGCGGTTGCATGGGCGGCTGGTTGAAGGGCGGTCGGTTGAAGGGTGCCTGCAGTGGTTGACCCGGTGGCGGGCGGGCAAAAGTGGGTGGCGGCGGTCGCGTCATATTCTGGGGTGGACGAGCACCTGGCGGCATTCCTGGAGCCCCAGCAGGATTCCAGGGAAATCCACCCGGTGGCCTTGGAGGTCCTTGTCCCGGAGGACTAAGTGGTCCACCGGAGTTGGGCAGCCGAGCCTGCTGCATATTGAGTTGCGGTGGCATTCCTGGTCGCATTCCTGGTGGACCCATTAGCAGGTTACTTTTGCTGTCTGTGCTGCGCAAAGGTGGTGGTCTGGCCGCCATATTCGGTGGCATGGGTGGACGTGGTCCCATTCCGACCATCGGCCTGGCTCCGGCGAACGGAGGACGGGGCTGTGGTGGCCCAACGGGCGGACGCATCTGCGGTGGCAAGACAAAGTTCTGTGGTGGTCGCACATACTCGGGATTGGGTATACTTTGGAGCATGGGATTGGGTGAGATGGTGAGTCTAGAATTGCTGCGTGAAAGGGTGTGATCTTTGGGTGGTGCATTGTAGCCGGTGGTGTAGTCAATTGTTGTTGGCGGCGGACGTTGTTGCCTCTCATATAACGAGCTATTGGTTGGATAATCAGCAGCTGGTTGGGATCTCAATGCCTGCTGTGGGTTGCGCTCATCTCTAGCTGCGTCGTAAGAAGGACCTGCATTGGTTAAGTACTCTGGATTCTGCGGGGATCGTGTCTGCTGTTTAGGGCGATCAGTCGGCACGACATCAGAACCATAAGACTGACCATCTGAGGTAGTATTACTATTGGAGTAGTCATTGGCCTTTTGAGGTCTTTGCTGCTGTTTGACTCTTTCCGCAGATGATTCAGAGGTTTCATAAGGCACATACTCCTGAGTGGGTTGAGATCTTAGCTGCTGCTTAGGACGATCTGTGGACTCGGAATCTACACCATAATTGGAACGATCTGCTGGTAGATACTCTGTCTTGGACTGAGCACGCTGCTGTTGCTGCAATAGACGCTCTGTTACCGGGTTATCCTGTGGGGAAATCTCCTGACTCGATCGTTCTTTCGCCGTGCCGTACATCCTGGAGAACTAGAACTTCTCGCCTGCGGTGTCGGTGCAGAAATGTCCAAGTGTCGGGTAACCCAATACGTGGCAGAGCCGCTTTTGGTGGCCAATGCCATATAAATTTCCACATGCTCCTCCTGCTGCGGAAGACTGGCCCATATCATTTGCATATGTATGGCCATATATCGTTGTGGGCCTAGTTTACTGTCTACTGTGGGGGTGCCAAGTGCCAAGTGCCAATGCTAAAGTAGAAGCTCGTGTATCGGAACAGACGTATCAATATAGTTCACATTGAGTGGGTGCTTTCAAATTTGATGGCTCTTTCTGCATTTGTTTACATTTTATTGTTTTGGTATTTGGTATTTTGGGTTTTGGCTTTCTGACTTTCTGGCTTTCTCGTGGCGGTCTATGGTTACCATTAGGGATTTTTGTCATGAAATTCGGTTGCCAGTTGTAACATGACCCAAATTGTTTTTGTGGCTTATTGATTCAACAAAAGTTTCGGCAGTTCTAAGTCCCGAAATCGACGGGCCACAAGAAATCGCTGTTTGATTTGTTTCGCAAAGGGTTCTTTCGTCTGACAATGATGTGTATGCAAGGTCGACGACGGCATAATACATCCATTAACATGGCTTTATTATTCAAATTATGCTCGTAAATCATTTGTGCATAAGCGAATTTTGTGCTATTGGTGCAGCTCCAAAATATATACATTTGGGTACTTGAACCACAACTCACCGCATCGGTATCACTCATATCAGAGTGGCTTGCTGCTGCTCGAACTGTGGACTGTAGACTGTGGTTCTCGGCACTGCCTGGCAATTAACTTAATGCGGCCGCGTATAAGAAAAAAAATGAGCCGAAAACTTTTGCATTTAGTTTTGGGTGTGTTACATTTGACGGGCGAATCGATAAAATTGCACAGGACGACGACGGACGACGGACTCTTTAAACTGGAGGAGCAGCTGTAACCTCAGCACGTTCCACACCCGATTGGCAACTAAAGACCCAACTGCAACTTGTGCCGACTCAGAGTCGGATTCGCCAACTTCCTGGCAGCCAAAAGAAATAATAGTAAAAATATAAAGGAGGCCTGACAGAAACAGCAACTGCAAATTAGGGGCACAATGATTTGTGATTTACCAGCGGCTGACATAAACCGAAATTCCACACAATGTTCATGTCAACCGCAACAACGACAACTGAACTGTCATTTGTGGCCAAATGGTCTTGGCCAAATTGATTATCAACAATATAGGGTGGGTTTCTAGTAGGCTGAAGGGAATCCAACAGTTGCACAGGTGCAACACATAAAAACCCAGAAAAGTTTCCTAAGCGCAGGTTGCTTTTCAATTAGATTCACCCTTTTACAGCGCAGGGAGACCAGAAATATTGTTAACAAAACTTGGTCCTTTGACAATTGAATTTCCCACTGCAGTGTAGCAGTGGCAGAAACAGTAGCAGTAGCGATTCCTATCACACAGACCACTATCAATTGTTGCAGTTGGCCATTAAAAAACAAGCGCCATGCAATTGTATCGATTTTCCTAGCCAGAGGGCAATAACTTGGCCACGTACAGTCTGAGAAGGCTAATGCACTTTGCACTTTGCGTTGGCCACGAGGATGAGTGGGTTATTTACCTAGGAGAACCACGCACTTTTAACTCTGGGAAAATGTTTATTTAACTGTTTTTTATATTGTTCTTATTTATTTTACAGTTTGGTTTTCATTTGATTTATTTAAATATTTTCTTATTTAAGCCAAGTTCGCGACGTCAGCTCTGCACTGCGTTGTGTTTGGCGCGAGTGTTAAAACTCGACTGGTTTTATTTGCTTTGAAAAATTTCGAATTACAATACTTAGAATTTGTTTTGATACGCCAACTTGGACTGGCGGAGCGTGGCTGCTCGTAAACTTCTCGGGGCGCATAAACAGAATGTGTCCTTGCGCAGTTCAAAGAGCAGGATATTTTGTTTTGTGGAGCACCCCGTCGCCTGGCGGCTTATTCTATTGACATACAAATTTATTAGTGGGGCGCCGGGGAAAAATGCAAATTCAACACGCCAACAATGAGAACGCTGATTTTATATGCAGATTTCATTTGACTTGATTAATTTAATGGGCACTGGGGGAGGCATTTGGACGCGCATTTGTGCAATTCCTTAGGCGTAATCCTTTGCTAACGGCAATGGGGCACACACATATACCCAGTATAGGGGCAACTTGCACTGCCTGCCACGCACCGCAAATATTTATTATGGCCTTTCCATTATCCAGGTGTTGTTGTCATAGGTTCCCCTAATTGTTGTCTATTTATTTACAAGCAGCCAACACGCAAGATTCCACGGCTCTAATGCGTAGACATAAAAGTAAACCAGCGACGATCCCAACTGACATAAGGGTAGCCCAGGATTCATCCTTAGACATGGAAGGAGTTTAGTCCTCGGCTAATGTCTGCTTAGTTCTTTACCCTAATTCGATTGCCAAGGTTGCAGGCCTTGTTGGCTAGGTTAGGTGGATTTTACAAGGACTGACAGACACAGTTTATATTTATATATTTTACATACCCATTAGTGAAACCATTTAAAGTTTATATTACATTAAATTGTATTCCATAAAATTCTATACAAACCTGTAAAAAATAGAGAAATTGCATTTATTAAACTGCTGCTTGAAGCTTAAGTCAGCTACTTAAAAGTTACAACAACATATAGTTATAAATTATAAAAACAAATTAAACAGTAAATATAAATATAACGAACTTTCTTAATAGATATTTCAAATGAATTCGCCTCATTATTATTAATTCGCTTCGTCTTGGTTTCTGTCCAAGTTAAGCGAATACAAAAACCCAGAACTAAGTTAATGCTCAAACCTGTGATTGGCAGCACTGCCTTTAGGCATAAACGGCTTGAATTCAAAATTTGAATTATTTAATGTCTTTTAAAAATAAATATGCACTAAATATAGTGACGATAGTAAATAGCCTCATGGCTTTTAGCACTCGAGGTCTAAAATAAAAATAAATATTGGGAAACCTTCTTAAACTTGTTAAGCCTTAATTAAAAATGAGTTTATGTAATTAGTAAACATTTAAATTAGTAGTGAACTACTTAAATGTTATGTAAATCAAGTGCATTTAATCGAAAAACGCATACAAAGCAAGGTCGACTGCTTTCTGATGTCACTTGACGATGGGGGTGGCTTTACCACCCCCAAATCGCTTTCGTTTTCCTTTCCTCCCGGCGTTTGTTTTGCTTTTTTGGGGGGTTGCAGCCGGTCGGCGGGTGAGCTCACGTTGTATCTATCGGCATGCCTTCCTTTTGGTTGGCTTCCCTTGGTCAATTTGTGTCTGCGTTTCGCTCATTGATTATTCTATTCAGCATTCCTGTGGGGGAGGAATTCCTCATGTGGTTGCTGCCGCTCGAACTGCGCATGTTTTGCCAGAATGTCCATATCCTGCGACGCAAAAGATGAATCACAGTTTCACAGGAGTGTGAAAACATAAAACCCAGATAATCGAACAAGGTGCGGGGATGCACCGAAATAAAAAAAAGGCAACTTGTGATTTCGTAAAAATAGGAAAGCTTTGCTTTCAATCTAAAGATCAAAGATTATGCTCAATAACTTGGGATTTAAAACTTTCAGACTAAAAACTAAGAAAGTACAAGCGTACGAGTTTAGTTACTTTTAAGTGTTAACAAAGATTAATGAAAAATGAGGAATTCCTTTAATGGAAGCTCTGGGACTGTAGAAAAAGGAAGATTTAGGCTGGTCACATTATTGCACTTAACCTCATTTTCCTTCGAACTTTTGACAAGCTGATTTTGCTTATTCGAATAAAACAAAGATGTTCATCCCAAAAGCCAATCGTGTAGCCATTTACGAATACCTCTTCAAGGAAGGCGTAATCGTGGCCAAGAAGGATTCTCGCGTCCAGAAGCACCCAAATCTGGAGTCCATTCCAAATCTACATGTGATCAAAGCCATGCAGTCTCTTAATTCGCGTGGCTTGGTCAAGGAGCAGTTCGCCTGGAGGCACTACTATTGGTGCATCACTAACGAGGGAATCGAGGAGCTCCGCAACTACCTACACTTGCCCCCCGAGATCGTGCCCTCCACTCTGGCTCGTCCGGCTCGCACCGAAGCGGCGCGTCCGCGTTCAGGTACTGGTGGATCAGGTCCTCGAGGTTTTGGAGGAGCCTCCAAACCTGATGAGGATAGGTCAAACTATAGACGTGCTCCTCCTGGCGAAGGCGGAGCAGACAAGAAAGGTGATGTGGGACCTGGATCCGGGAACCTTGAGTATCGTGGAGGTTTTGGCCGTGGATCACGCTACTAAGACATTTTGCCGTCAGTTTTAGTTTATTTATCTATACATAAATTAAAATGAACTTAGCATCCTTAACGGCATATAATTGCGTGTTTTCAAGTTTAATTACGCAATTAATTTCAAGCATTTTTGATCTTAAGAGCTTTCGGTGATACTTATTAAGCGGATTTTCCTTTGACCTAGTTTACCTATAACGTTATATGTAAACACAAACAAACATAGTAAGGTACTAAATTTGTTTCTTATATTCCCAAGTTGAGTACGACAGTTGTTCCCCCCTTCGCGACAGCTTATCAATTAATCAAGAGCCAAATTTATGGCTATATTGACTAGGACCTCTGGGGGCGCGTATTTCGTGTCGAACATGGCTGTATTTATGGACGGAATGGCGCTGGCGGTTTGGTAACTTTAACATTTGTATTTTTGACGCACTTCGATTATTGATTGCCTTCCACAAAATGTGGCAATTGTCAGTGCGGCAGCCGCACGCACGATACGTCAGCCAAAACGGGCTGATATACCCTATATGGACTTGGCTACAACTGCAACCAGAACAACAAATTATGCGGCGTCTGTCCAAAGAGGCATTGGCCAACTGGGATGGGGATTGGGTAACCCATCCAGCTGAAGACTCCCCAACTGGCGCCGGGCGAAAGTGTAAATTGTCCATAAAATGGTGGAAAATCGGGCAAGTTCCACCAAATCGAAATCAAAGCAAGCTCCCTGGCCGAGTTTATTGAACTGGAATAGGAGGTTCAAACTTTTTCAAGGGGCGATGTTCGCGTCGAAGCCATTTGACAACTCTTTTGTGGCTTTAATTAGAGGGGTACACGAATCTAAAGGGATTTGCATCGCGCATGTCGCGTGTCTAGCGACACTTTGTTCGCGGGAAAACAATTAAGCAAACACCCAGCCTTAGGTAGGTCTTTATTAATTTTTTGTTGCCAACTTTATTGATCAAACTTTTAATTTTGTAATTAATTAATCAGGTCCAAACTCTGCCGCATTCCCGACTTCAAGCTTGGAGATGCATCCAGCAGATACAAAGTGCATTAATATGCCAAATGCCTGGGCACAATAACAACTTAATGAACGCTTATTCTACGCCATGTGCATGCTAATAGCAGTCAAGAAATTAGCCATAAGGTAAGCTTTTCTATTGATAAATAGTTACAAATTCTCAAACCGATTTGCCGACTAATTAGTCATAAAGACCATATGGGCATGCCATGCGTATCCCAAAGTCACAAAATCAAAACCAAAAATCCAAATGTGTCTTGCTTGACTAGCTTGTACTGAGGTGTGCCCCACAAATATGGCTCCAAATATTTGGTAATTGTTTCTCAAAGCGGAAACCTTAACAATTAGCAGAGTTTTTAAAGCTTTTCGTTAAGAAAAAAGTATCTACGGGAAACTAGCACACGCCCCCAATAGGAAAACCAAAGGCAGAGAGAAGAAAAATCAATTGCAGCGCCAAATGCAAAAATGAGAAACGAAACTGGCAGCGTTTTGTGATAATTGAAAAGCCACCGCGAAATGGGTGACAGAAATTGCAGCGAATTTTGTCTATTTATAAAATCGGTGAGTGCAGTGTGAGAACAGTTGCTTGTTTGTTTTCGATAGAGCACCATTACGTCACACGATGAATATTAATCTTGGGTGTAAAATATGATTGACAAAGAAAGTACAAAGTCGTCAGGTAGAAAGCCTTTCCCACCTGCTTATCAACACAAAGCACGAACGAGTGCCACTTGTAATCTAGATGATATACATAGAGCGGGTGACTTCATGGGATGAGAGCTCCGATAGTAATCAGCAACTATATTTTTACTTTTATTATTCGCGCTAAACAAAGCTTTAGCCGCACCGCGCATTGTTATTGTTATTAGTTAGCAGAGCCGGTTTGCTCTTGACTCGAACACACTTGATCTAATCATCACCCGAGGCAGGGGTGTATCTTTTTTATTTTGCTGCACTCATATCACACTGCCCTAATGAAGTCAACTGTTTTAGAAATATAGCTAAACGGATCCAAGTCGTGTTAGGAATACTCTATCCAACAGGAAATTGAATGTAGAATTTAATCATCTGATGCTGTTGAACTCTGCAAAACTGAACGACCCCGTTCCAAGGTACACACACAGTTTGATTTAAAATGAGGTCAACTGCAAGAGCAACCACAACACCAGGGCACTCAGAAAAAATAGTTATGTTATCGTATCAAGAACTGAATTAAAATTATTTTAGATGCGCTTGTAAACAATGTACGTATACAAATTCATCGGAAGATTTAAAGAGCTTTCCGTGATTGCTTTAATGTCAGTGATAATCTTTTTCCAAGTGCATTTTCCACATCAGCAAGAGCTCAACTGGCTGATAACTTTTATCGCGGTCGGCTATATCTGTATCCATATATCTGATAGATACACACTTGCACTTAGACCATGTACCAGGCCTGAACTGAAGGCACCGGGCATTAGACGCAATTAAAAGCTGCACCCGGCAGCCGTGTGGGTGGCGGCTTGTCACAGTTGCAGGTCATTAAACCGAGAGCTGGTGGCACAATGAAGTCGTAGTCACATCCTGGCCCATGCCACATCCTGCCGGCAGTTGAGCCCCCTTCAGACGGGCCCAAAAGCCGTAAACTTGCCGGTCTAAGCTGTTATTCAAACAGATCACAAAACAGAACACTGAACCGGCTAAATCCATTTGCATAATGTGCGGGGCATGACGTGAGACTCGCGCTGGGTCTGCATGTTCCCCTGACATAACCATCAATGTCCTGGGGTGTGCCGGCTGTATAATTCGCCTAATTGAGCTATAGCTATCACCAATGCAACTGGGCTGAAGGGGCGTGCCTTGAACTTTCCTAATTGATTTTCTAAAGTATACACGGCGTATGCGTAATGGGCTGTGAAGTCACTTTTACTTCTAGCTGCAGGTATACACTACACGGATAGAAATTACCTTAACGTGAAGCTAAAAGTGATATAAACAGTGTGCCCATTTCATACATTTTTAATTAGTCTGTTTTGAGAAATTTCTTATCACAGAAAATGCTTGAAAATATTTTCATGTCTTATAAATTTTTTCCCTGTGCATACTCGTACCCCCCTCACCTTTTTGATCCTGATTAGCCCTCGCAGTTGCAGGCTTCTGTGGTTGTTGTTGTTGCTGTGGTGGTGGCTGATGCGGTGGTTGTTGTTGTTGTTGCTGCTGCTGTGGTGGTGCGGCTACTGCTGCTGCTGCTTCCTGTTGCAGCTGCTGGTGGGGCAACGGTGGGTGGGGGTCGCCTAGTGGTGGCACAGCATCCAGCAGCGAGCTTTTCTCCAGGACATCCGCCATATTGAAAGTCGAACGAGTGGGTGTGTATGTGTATGCGTAAGTGTATCTGTGCGTACCGTGTCTGTATTTGTTGCACTCACGGGAAAACTGAAAAGGACCTGAGATCTGTCGGTATTTTTCTGTGTGTGTGTATCTTTGGGCTAGTCCTTTTCACTTTTGCTTTGCACTTTGCACTGTTTTCTGGTTTTGCAGTAAAGATTTTGGGTTCACTTTCTATGAAAATTATTGGGTATATTATAGGACTGAAAAATTCCCAAAAATATATATTTTTCGACTCGCAATATGTGTGTTTATATATTTTAAACAGTGCTTTACACTCACGTTCACTCACTACACTGGCACTCTGCTAATTTATTTGGATGTTTGCTAGAGCAATTTTTAAAAACGGCGAGAAAGCACCCGCTCGGTCGGCTTGTCGGTTTGTTATCTCGTTTTCAACTGATTTTAACGTCCTAACGTTCGCGAACGTAAAACACAGACTACGCTACGTGGAAAATAATGGCTACGTATTGAACAAATTGCTAACTGTAAGGGTCTAACTGCTGTGGCACTATGCTATGATTACTATGTACAGAGTAGCTTAACGAAATGCACTTCGTCAAGTAAAGACTCAAACCAATTATTATCAAACTAGTTGCGGTTCATTTCTCAACTAAGTCGTGCCTCCATCTATTGACAACTCTTATTACTACTAAGGCTCATAATCCCATTTAATAAAATTTGTTTAAAAATAGTTTATGCTTACCAGATGTTTTGAAAATATTAAATCCACTAGCAAAACAAATTTGAAAATAAAATTTGGGTTCCCTAAAATAGGCCGTTTTAATTGGATTACCCACCCTCTCCACCCCCTCTGAACGGCTTTTCATTCATTGATTGTGCAACACCTTTTCGGGCGCACACTTATTCTTAGTGTTTATTTAAATACATTTGACTTATTTCACTTTCACACATTCACATGGTAAACTGAGAAGGCTCAAAGGCAGCAAGAAACACATTTGGTGACTTGGTTAATGCCTATTTTGGGCGTTTTTTGGGTGTTGAATTTGCCTAAACATTATTTTATTTGCTATTTGGTTTATTTACGTCTCATATAAAATAATCATTAACTATTGCTTTGCTTTTGGGTGAACCAACAAAAAATTCATAACAAAATAATGGGCACAAAACTTTGATTTTTTTTCAGTTTTTTTGTCGTTATTTTATAATTTAAATTTTTTTATTTTTTAAAAAATAATATTATCTTGAAGTTCAATTTTGCAGTTGTAGTAGCAGAAGTAATTTTTAATTAAAATAATATACGAGAGAGATAGAGAGAGTTAGCGATGAATATAACATCTATGGAGAATGGTTGTCGCTAAAAGTTTGTTGGTGTTGTTGTAGTTGGTTTGTTGCTGTTGTTTTCAACTATTTTAGCTGATCTGGTCTTTCACACATTCTGGCGAGGAATGCTGTGGAATAGAGGGTAAAATATGGCATTATTAGCAAGGGAATACAGAAACTGTTGGACAAGTAGACATCCAGACATCCAGACATCGGGGCAGAGGGCCTGGGCTCAATCCCTACTTACTGTTTAGTCGAAGACGACTGGATCGCTCATCAGGCGCTGGACGAACTCTGTGATTTGTGATTGGATCGACGACAAACGGCGGGAAAACAAGACGCAATCACCGTGCAGAGACCATTCGATTGACATTCAGGAGGTGGTATTTTTTCGAGTGTAATGGTTCAGGATTTCACACGCAAACATAGATGGATACGCAAACACATTTTTGGATTTGTTTTTTTTGGGGTTTTTTCAGGTCGAGATGATGGTACAAAGTGCACAGTGCAGAGTGGTTGGGATTTTTGGTTTGTGCGAAGATAAAGAGTGACATGTGGAATAGACAAACGGCGTTTACAAATCGTACACGTACAAATAACATTCGATATGGGTCGTTCTAGGAACGAATACTTACGAGAGTAGGGGATAAATCCTTCCTCATCCTCGGGGTCCATGCAGTCGGCAAACAGAGTCTCAACCTGCTCGTCATCCAAGCTCTCACCTTTAAGTGGATAATGTTTGTTAATTGAGATAACCTCTAAAGAATATGAACTAGAAAACTAACCAAGCGCCAGCAGGGCGTGCTGCAGCTCAGCCAGCATCATGGTGCCGTTCTCCTCCTTGTCGTAGAGCTTCAAGCACTCAATGAAGTCCTCGTAGCAGCCCTGCTCCTTCTCCTTCTTGACCTGTGAGTAGATGGGCAGGAACTCATCCAACTTGATCTTCTTCTCATTGCGCTTCTTGGTGCCGCCCATCTTTTCGATCAGCGCCAAGGTGGGGTTCAAGTTCAGAGCGCGGAGGGCATCACCTAGGTCGACGGCATCAATGCCCTCGCCGGGGGAGCCCATGACTTCGAAAACGAATTCGACATCTGCACGAAAGAAGCCCAATTAATATGTTTATCCAGGTAGCTCTCAACCGAACGTAAATCGCATCAAATTAAAGTTTTATTGTTTTTATTTTGTTCATGTTGCATTTGCGTTTGCATTAATTGTTTTAAAAATAATTTAGGTTTTTGGGGGCGGTGAGTGTTGGCACCACCCTTCGAAAATGGGGTCGATGTGGTAACCCTGAAATTTCTGGTACGCACATTTTTGGTCATCATGAAAATCTTGACATGGCTGGGCATTAGTTACTTGCGTGTGTATGCGTGAGTGGGGATCTGGGAGCGTTGCCAACCCGAAGAACACACTACGTATACGTAATCCGACACCCGAACCGAACGCCTTCGCCCTCGTCTATGCTATATGCACGGTATATAGGCATATATACACATTCGCGTAGTTTTCTCCTCTCTTTTTCTGTGCGTTTGATCGAAAATAAATCTGAAGAAATAACTTGGCCAAAATTAGATATCTAAACGACCAGCATTTCGGCCCGATGACGATCGCGCGTTCGTGTTCCCGACATATACACACGATTTTCAATGTTTTCGGCGGCTTTTCTATAACTCAAACTTAACTTTGCACTAGATTTTCTACCGGAATTGTGTTGGCAACCTTTTCACGTCCTGGTTTCTGGTTCATCGTTCAACTGTCGATCGATGAAAATAGCTCAGGCGATGCATATAGACGACATTCCTTAATGAAAATTTTCCGCATAGTGTTATATATAGGCACGCGTATATGTATGCGATATATTCCAAGTGATTACGAAATATGTTCACCGACTTTTTGTGTACTTTTTTGTTGTGTATCTCACACGCGCACATTATGTAATCATTTTTTGAGGCATTTTTCATGGATTTTAGTCCTTTGGCTAGTTTTATTCCTGTGCTCTCTTCGATTTATTATAGGTTATTGGTTTAAACTTTGATGGATTTCGTTTGAGGTTAAAGATAATCCTTTTCGTGAGGGTTTCAACTTACTTTCAACTTCACGCTTTGGAACATCAGCCTGTCAACGGAATCGAAAAAGATTGTAGAGTTTTGCATTAATTTGAGTGTGAAAAATGTTGGTTTTTCGATTTGGCTGCATATATATATCACTGGATATTCGAGGAAGATGTGTGAAGATTCCTTGGCCGATTGGACACTCACCATTTTGTCTGTTTGATGCGAAAATCAACTGTATCGCGGATGAGCTCGGTCTCGACTGAACGTTATTCGTCAGCGGCAGTACGGCAAGGTAATTCTGAGGTGAAAGCCAACCAGCCGATCGCCGAAGCACTCCGATACAGATACATATACATTTTCAAAATACGAATAGATGACGAAACGCTCGCTCTTTTCCTGCGCAAGGCTATACACACACCATAATATATGGCCGTATGTACGATGCCAAGAATTTACTTTCATCTTGGGGAACTTTTTCGAATGCCACTCTCTTGGTTTCCCAACGACCACCAGATATTCGGGCTCTCCTTTGGAGCCAGAGCCATTTGTTGTCCGCTCTCTAACCGGGCTATTTTTTAACATTTTGTTTTTTCGGTTATTCTGTGAATTTCTTTTTATTTTTTCGTGAAGGCAAAATAATAATCGCTTGTGGCATTCCCAGCCGGATAGTGTTGAATATCATTCGATGTTACAGATGATTTTGCAGATAATATTTTCTGGGCAACATATGCAGAGTGTAGTTCGGGGGTGTTCGGTGGGAATTTATTGTTAAGCGCTGCGCAATAGATTGCTGCCTCCATGGAGGGGGTTTGTGGGGGATGTTTAGGTGCTACTATGTACTATGTATTTGGCATATATATGTATATATTTATACACTCATCGACCCTGATCGTCTTTTTTGGCAAGCCCGCGGCGTTTGAGTATTTCTTCGGACGTATTCCTCAGGTCTTGCGTGTTATCACTCGAAATGTTTTGTCAGCCGGTCAAACGTGGGGGTGTTAAATGCCCGATTTCTTGTTTGTCGGCCGCAACACCTGAAAGCCTTTTCAATATTTATACTATACACACATATTCCAAAAGTTCTATTCCTCGTTCGCATCTCATCTACATAGAAGGCGCATTACTGGCCCCTCAGGCGCCTTATTGTGTGCCGTCTCTACAACATTTTAATGCGTGCTATTTATAAAAACTATGACACAGATACACGAAGCGTATTCAGAGCAAAAATGTACAGCAACAAATATTCATTCGAATTGTTTGCATAGGTATATAGGTACATAAATACCAGCCACATAATGCCCGATCAAGCTTGAAGGGTGAAGGAGGTGCTTAAAAGACGGCAAATCTGCCAAGGAAATGGCAATTAAGCTACACACAGGCCATTGGCATCACCACCGTATCCATATCCATATCCATGTCCATGTCCTTGTCCTTGTCCTTGACATTCTATGTAAATGTACGTGCCCATCAGACAGGCCCTTCTTTGACCCAGTTCTGAGCCCAGCTGTGTTGCCAACTTCCGGCTGATGCTCATCAGACTCACTCTCTAAGGATGCCTTCCTTCCATTCTCTCTGTCAATAGAACCTTCGGTTCGGCTTTTGGCCGCGCAGCCTCCCTGGCTTTGTTATTGTTTACTCCTTGGGCCCACCTGTTGTCTGGGGAGTAGAGTAATTGGTGCATGAGGATTTAGGCCGATTTGGTCCTTAATTGAACAGCTGTTATCAGCAGCCGATTGTTGCCGGGTATCTGCGCAGATTAAAGTGCGCAAGTCATTGATGAATCGCTCGCTGAGATGTGAAATCATGCGGATGTATTTATAGAACTCATTTATATAAACAAAGTTTGTTTTAAGGCTTTTATGCGCTGGTAATCCATTCGTTCTTATATAACTCATCGAATTTATATTGTCAATAAAAAGTGTTTTAATTTAAACATGTTTTAAGTTTTCAGATTAAAGACATCATAATTATTATTATTATTATTATTATTAGACATTATGTAATGTTCTTTACAAAACAAATAAATCTATGAAAATAGGGATGAGTTCCGAAATATAAAAAATTACTTCCCAATAAAATCTACATCTAGATTTCAAGTTAAAGTTAAAGCAATGTTTGTTTACCTAAAATAAAGATTAATTAGTGATTAGAGACATGCAAGCTGCTTTAATTCCCACTTAAGTCCAAACGGACAGTGACTGATATCTGGCTATTACTTAAATACTACACCATTTATTTGCAGACGCACCCCCGAGACTCGTAGACAAAGGACTTTAATGGCTACCCCACAGCGTATACGCAATATCCACCCTCTGGCATTCGTTATCATTGATAAGTGTGCTTCAGAAACAGGGTGTCCTGATCAAAGAGCATATTTGAACATTAAATAACAAGTGCAGGGACACCCTCTAAGTGGAGAGCAGCCTTTTTACCCAGTGCGTATTCTTAATATTGAGTGCGGGTGGTTATGGCTCTCAGTGTTTGTGTTTCTCCGCAAAATATCCTGTATACGCACTGCTGGCCCGCTGCTGTCGGCATTGAAAACGATGGCGAAGGAAGACGAGGGCGGAAGCGAGGAGAGCATAACCACGACAAGGAGCTCATAGCTCGTCAGTTAACGACGCTTGTCTCAGTTGCATCCGAACGCTCCAGCAGTAAACGTTATCCGAAACTGGCTACGCGCAAATCAAGGTAAGCCCTTGCAGAACTTCCAAAAGCTGCAGAAAAAATGGTAAAGAAAACTAAACACAATTTGAAATCAAACAAAGTGCTTCAGAGCCTCAGCTCAGGCGCCGTCATAAAAGGGGTCTGCAATTAGTGACTGTCCAAAAGCCCAGCCCAGTTAAGTGAAGTAAGGAACTGATGGCTAGTAGCGATTTCCACTGGGTGCGGCACCAATCAAGCGAAATGTTGGCACAAACTACAACGTTTGATTTGAGTGTGTGTTAAGTGCCAAATAATTGACGGTGCGACAGCAATTAATTGGGGAAAAGCGAAATTTTCCACAATCCCAGCTCTGGTTATATAAGTCTGTGAAAATTTTTGCCCCAAATTAGCATGTATACCAGAAACCCAGTTCTGTATCTATAACCCAGTCGCCTCGTTCTCGCCGCTGATGCGGAGTCTGCGTTCTGCGCAGCGTCCCAGGACCGAAATCTCGCCATTTATTTTTGTTGGGCTGGGGGAGTACCATATGGATATGGCACTGACCTAGTCGACGGAAAAGCCAGAAATCAACAGGAGCAAAGGAAGGCAGCGTGTCGAGCCTGCGCACGCAAATACCTGTTGCACATGCTAATGGCACCTTACTTATTTTTATGAATGACTCTCGACCAGCCAGCTGTTGCACGCCATTTGATATGTGTCCTTGCCATTCCAGCTGGCCACCATGGTGACCAATGCCGCGGGGACAACGGGGACAGCAACAACAACAACCAACGCCACCAACAACAACAATTTGCAGACGAACAACAACAGCCATGCGGCGAACAACAATAACGATGACTTTGACTTTGACCAGGATAGTGGACTGCAGGACCTCGGCTTACCGGTGTCCGTGCAAACATTCCTGTGGCGTCAAATAGCGCCCTTCATCCGCCCCAAGTTGGGCAAACTGCACGAGTCTACCTGTCTGGTGAGTTTGGTTTGTGAGCCAACAAAACTAAAGCGCAAATTGAGTTTGCCAAAGACCAAAAAAAAAAGCTACGATGGCCGAAAAGATGGAAACATTTCCCCCAAAAATTGGGTGCTGTATATTCGCTATGCGTGTTTGTTGTAAGGATGGACTGTGTAACATACCGAAACCCAAACCATTGGCATTCATATTGGCACAACCAATTCGAAACAAACAAAAATTGTGTTCAATGTCTTCTCTTTTTGATTTCCCAGAAAAAAATATGGAAAATTGGAAGCCAAAACCAAATTAAAACTTTGATGTTTGATGTTTTATATTCTTTCTTGCATTCGATTTGTTTTCTTTTAACAACTACTAACACGGCCACCATCCACAAACTGAACAACAGACCTGTCTTTCATTCATAACAGGCCAGGAAAAGTTTCAGATGAAGAAAAACATATTTTTACTGCTCACCCAAAAAAGTATGCTCTACTTTTTGCTCTTCCTAACCTAGGCTTAGAAGCTTTTCCTGAGCCTGTGAATATTACATTCAGTATGCTTTAAATACACAAACCAACTAAAATCACAATAACAATAACAAACTGTACAAATTAACATTGTAAAATCTTTCGCAATTTGTCTGAATCTGAATGTAGTTTTGTCAACATGCACCGGGACACCATGTAAGTTATAAATGTTTGTGGTAGTAATAACCCTATTTTTTCTAACCGCTAAGGTTTGTGGGCTCAATGTAAAACATTATTGAAACATGATTTCTTCATTGAGTTCACAAGCTCTATAGCTTCCCTTTTATATTGTAGATGTTAAATGTTTTATGTGCCTACGTTTAAGATTTGTTTTTGTGTTAAGTCCCTTTATTTTGCTGTAATCTTGGTAGCTTTAAACCATATCTGCTTTAATACCAATAATATAAATTATCATTTTCTTGCCCACTTTTCGGTGTCCAGGAGTCGAAGGAAGCTTGCAAGGTAAGTTCAACTTAAGTACTACATATGTACTGTATTAAATATTTATATACTCTTTTCACAGTCCTTCGAGAAAGTTCTTGTGCAGAACATCCAATTTGGCCTGTCACCGCCTCTTACCAAAGGATTGGGTGTGATTCCCCGATGGCGCCTTTTGCAAGGAGCCCTTCCACATGTTATGCACGCCTGTGCCGCTCTACTGTACAATCGTGTCAAGGACATGCAGGCCATCGGGCCCGTGGAGACCAAGCTATTGTACACCATGCAATGGATCCTTCTCTATGCAGCTGAGGAATGTGCAGATGACGAAGGCGGAGAGGATCTGGGCTTGGGCGATGCAGCGGAACCCAAGTCCAAGTCCATAGATCAGTATTTGTTTTCCGTGCCAACTATAACAGTGAGTTGACTTTTAGCTGTACACCCCTTTCATATCCTTTAACACCTCTCTTTTTCAGCTCTTTGTGTACCTCTTTGCACCTATTATACATCACTTGAAGGAATCGGATTTCCAGAACTTCCGCCTGGAGAATGGCATTAAGCTCTGGCAAGGAATGTGGGATAACCGAGCACCCGGAGCACCATGTTTTACTGCTCCAGTAAAACCCAAGGCCCGAAATTTACTGTGTGCTCCCACTCCAAAAGGATCAACAGATGTGTTTCCCGCCCGAAAGCATTCTCTCAGTGCGGATGCAATGTCTCCAAAAGCGGATTCACCTCAGAGTGGTATCTCAGACTATGGAAGGCAGGATGAAGAGGTGTGTATATAAAATATCTAAGAAATATTTCATATATCTGTATAAATATCCAGGGCTCTTGGGTATCCTCACCCAAGGAATTTGCCTTTCCCGAAACCATACCGGAAGAGGCCTCCAGCGTGGAAGACGAACGTGTCGTCATATTCAGGCTGCCTTCGGCGCCACAACTAATGGATAATTCATTCTTTACGGTAACTTAATTTACTAACAACATTTTGAGGGATATATAGAGCAACTTATGTGTCATATATCAGGCCGATGCCAGTTTGCTGCAACAGCAGCAATCTCAGAGTCGTCGGGGAAGTCGCCAGTCTATGAACTCCCGCGACAAGGATAAGGTGCCCTCCACCAAATTCGAGTTTGATCAGCAGGAGCTAATGCGTGGTGCTTCGATGAAAGAAAAGCGAAGTGCCTCCATCGAGAAGGAAACGGATTCAGACAAGTCGGAAAGCATTAAAGCAGATGTGTCGGCCGCCACTTTTCTAGATGTGGCTGTTCTTCGCTGTCTTTTTATCTCGCATTGGCAGGAGGAGGGTATCTTCTGGAGTCTTCAATATCTATATAATAGGTATGTTTCTATGGTAACATACAGAAATTTTAAACATCTAAATCTATCCCATTCCCGATTCAGACTTAGTGACATTGGTGAGGAGGCAGCCATTACTTTAAATCAGCCTCGCAAGCGCTCGAACTCCTTGCCCATACCACAAATCGAGATTTCACTCTACCAAGGGCCTGGCAGCAATAGTCGAGATAGTCCCGGAAGTTCTGTGGTGAAGGACTACATTGAAATACCAGATCCATCACCAACAGTGACCACGTGTGTCGCAGGTTAGTTCTCAGTTAAACAAATTCCAGAAAATCATCTAAAATATAGTTTTAACATACACTTTTAGAAGAACCTCAAAGTGCCCCAAGTACTACAGAAAGACGAGGCAGCGAGAAGAAGAAACGCGTTAAAATGGCTGATCTTCGAGCCTTCGTAGAGACAAAGATGTTCTCGAAGTCGGAGAAGAATTTGGAAAAAGTAGGGCTCGATACAAACTCAGCCAATGGCAAGACACCACTGCAACATGCAGTAAGCGGAGCAAAAACTTATGTTTACTGTTCTTAAGTGTTACTGCCTGGCTCCCGCTTATAATCCCCATATAAATGTTCCATTCTAAATGGTGTTTGTTTGGCTTGAGAGTTTATTGTTATATTGGCGTTTGAATCTTTTACTATAAATATAATAATGATATCTTATTTTATCATATAGGAGTACCATCGCAGCCTGGACACGGGAGAGAAGAAGTTATCGAGATCTGCATCGATGATAAGTCGCGAACCGGCTAGTAACTTGATCAAAGGCAAATCTATGCCCAGTCTCAGGTAAAAGGAAAATCCCAGAAAACCCCACCAAAATCATAAAACTGACTCTTAATCAGGCCTCAGACACCAGAAACAATATACATATACACTTCAAAACGATTCTCGAAATTCCACACTCTTCAGAGACTCATTCTTTGCTCTCGAGCTAATGATATATATTCTATACCCCCTGACTTATTCTACTTTCTCCAATGATCTATCTGCCAGCTGTCTGCTTGATAGCGGGTGAGTTTTGGTCTATCAAGCTAACAAAACATATTTTATATTTCGATCTCCAAGAAACACTCTGTGCTTTATGTGCTGTCAAACTCAAAGTTGGTTTCCCCCCTTTCCGCAACCTTGCCTGCTCACCTTTCGGCACCTGTCCAAGCCTGTTTCTTTCTCACCAACCCCAAGCCTTTCCCCCAAATACCCTTGATCCTTCAGCTTGCCGCACTCCGTTTTTGACTAATGCCACACACACGCTTTCTCGCACGTATCCTACAAAATACAAGATTTTACAGATACGTTGAGCCACCCAAAGCCCCAAGGCCATCGCAGACCGCCTGTCCGCGTTCTACGGCGTTTTATCCTCGGAATCCCATTATTACGGTCACGGAACACACCCCCACACCATCACCTGATTATATGAAACGACAGGTGAGTTATTATCCATACTTACTAAGTATTAATGCAAGGGTTCATGAAAACTATCTTTATGCAGGATTTTGTAACTTTAATCTTTATTTAAAATTTTAAATATAAATATTAATATATTGCTTATTTCGTTCTTAGGGCTCCATTGACTCTCAGCTGGATGCCTTGAGTAATGGCGGCAGTATTGCTGGCATGGGTGGGAATGGAGGTGGTAATGGTAGTACAGGTATGGGTAGCACCACCACCCGTTACCGAGGCCAAATGCTGCGCTCCCACACGGACTCTCACATTGATTACACGGGCGTGGATGAGTCGGAGGCTCCAGGTTCTTCCTTTTATATAACACGCGATGGTGGCATTGACTACGAGATTATCCTACTGGCCATTAGCAATGTTTTTAAGCGGGACCCGGCCCAAGTTTGCTCCCTACGTGTTTTGGAAGCGGGTCTTAACATCTGTGAACTTCTTATCGAAATGGGAGTTCTTAAGTTGGGCGAACATGCTCATGAGATCTCCATGAGCATTACCAGGCGTGCATTACAGGTCCTGGGTTGCCCACACGGTTGCAATGATGGTTGGTTAAAAAAAAAAAAATCTGGTTTATTTATTAATCAATTTTATTTTTAGGTGTTCGAGGTCCACCTGCCGACTTCCTGCGCAACCAATGCCAGAAGATCCTCTCCCGAATGTTGCGTCAGGCGGGTCAAAGAACCAAGCGATTCATGCAGGAGATGGTAAAGACTTCGCCATTGCCGGAGCTCATTGACTACTTCCATGCCTTCTTGGCCTTTTGCGTGGATCCCAGCTCGCTGCTTTCGCCCTTGAGTAAGTATTGACCCGTTCGATAGCCGACGCTAAACCGCAAATGCTGGGCTTGGATGCCAACCCAATGTAGGCGCACCAAATCCCCCATTTAATACTCGATCCAACCAGACTTTTGAGTTCCATTGGCCATTTTGAGTTGGGCTTCCCATACGTCTTTTGATTTGCTCTTCCGGCCGGAATCCGCATCCCCCATGCTGTTTGTGGTTCTCTTTTCCCCATTTTGCATGCCAAGACTTTTGCTAATGCTTTTGAGTTATCCCTCCTGGTTCTTTACTGTCACCACCAATACGTTGTATATATATATATGTATGTATGAAATGATGCAATAGCTCATAAACGTCAGAGTGGATTTAAAAATGCTAACACCGATATTGGCGGCGTACCAGGTCAGGGCGGCTATTCGACCAATTTTAGTGGCGGCATGAGCGGCGGAGCCGAGGCCCAGGTAGTTGGAGCTGTCTTCAAGCCGTTGGTCAGCCGGTTTGTGGAGGCCAGCAAGGACCTAAAGGGCCCAGAAAACATAGCCCTCTACGGTGACATTAGACAGCTGGTGACCTATGTTAAGGGAGCCCATGGCGGCCCATTTCGACTGGTGGCCCTCAGTGGCATTCTAGCCGTCACTCCAAGGCCCCACAAAAAGGGTCCTTCGGCACAGACCACTCGCGTGATTAGGTGAGTAAATAACATTGTCTTTGAAGAATTTCGATAATTGATTCCCTTCCGGATTTTCAGACACATTCCCCAGGCCAATGTGACCCAGAGCCTGCAGAACGACGACAACCGCTCCCAGCGTCGTCTGCTGCTAAAGAAGCGCAGCACCTCATCCGCCTGCGCCGTGGTGAGACCTATTCCTAAAACGCAACCTAAAGCTTATCCCCGCCTCATCTATTTCAGAGCCTTTTGGAGACGGAAGCGTGCGAGGAGCACTATAAGACGAGCCAGTCGCCGCTAAGTAATTTCCGGCGAAGGACTACTGGAGTTCGACCCACGTTGACCCCGCGGCACAGCGAACGTGCCCTGTTGTCCGACTCCACGTCCAGCTCGGAACGCAATTCGCTGGGACGGCTCAGCGGCTTGGTGCGCTGGTTCCGCGGCACGCCCAAGGAGGCATCGTCCATCGATCTGGAGATCGGGTCGCTCAACCCGGAGATCTCCTCCACGTTCATGCGGCACGCCTCGCTGAAGATCCAGCGCGGACGATCGAGCGATGGCATTGGGCGGTCCATTCAGCGCGCCAAGCGACGCGTCGAGCGGCGGCTGAACCGTTTCGGCGGCATTGTGAAGGGCAAAAAGAAGGTTGGCGGCATAGAGGAGACGGCAGACTTTAGCCGGCGCAGCTCCTCAGACATGTGTGACGGTCCCCGAGAGTCGGAGGTGGTTATCCTTAAGGAGCGCAAACTGGTCCCCACGGAACCGGTCCGCGTGGGCATGCTACGGCTCTCCTTCCTCCTAGAAACATGTGCCCCCGGTTCCTTTCCCGATCCCCAGCTGGTGGCCGCTGTTTTAGATCTGGTCAGTATAACTATTTAGTTCTCTCCAAAAGGACTGTAATAAATGTTGTAACAAATTAGTGAAGATGAATAACTCTCTGACAATCCTCGGAACATTTCTTAATAAACCTAAATCCTTTATTCCGGCAGCCCCAAGCTCCACTCGTGGCGAGGGCAACTTTCCTACTTGAGTGCGCCCACTTTGTCCATTTGTGCAACAAAGGTCAGTGGCCTGCCTGGATGAAACAGAACGTTGGAAGCTACCGTGCATCGGGAGCCAACATTAATCTCAACCAAATGAAACAGCAGGTGAGCCAAACGAGCGCCAGACGCACTCACATTCTGCAAAGAGCCGCCGGAAAGATGTTCCATCAGTGGGCGGAGATGGTCGGTGCCAGGTTGGAGGAGATCCTATTCACGGAGCGGCTGCAGTACGAAGCGGTTAATGCCAGTCTCACCGATCCCGAAAAGCAGCGCGAGCTACTGCAGCAGGATGAGGAGGAAGACTTCCTCGATGAAACTTCGGTGAATCCACACGGCAACGATTGCCCACACTCCTTGAAGCTGATCGCCTGTGTGCTGCTCTTCGAAATTACTGCATTTTTAAGGGATACCTATTTAATGCTGCCCAAGACGTCCAAGCTAATCCATCGCGACAAGCCGGCGCCCTGGGAGAAGGTTTACCGCGAGGCCAATAGGCGTTGGTCCATGGCCCTCAGTTCCATGGGTCACTCGCAGACCTCCGCCCAGAGCCTGCAGTCGATAGCAGCTGGAAACGACGGAGCTGGCCAGTCGGAGCGGAAAATATCCTTTGTACTCCACGAACCCGACAATGAGTCGGAGAATAGCAGCAACACAACGCTAACCAAAGAGGGCGAAGAAGGTATTTGTTTATTAAATTCATATTTTATTATATATTTCACAAAATTTTATAACTTACATCCAGCCCGTCGACCCACTGCATCGGCTGTACGTCCATTCTTGCTAAGACGCGGCACTGCTACCACGACGGGGGGATCCTTCAAACGTCGCTCTCTGAAGCTTCGTCGCAACACCAAGGACAGCAAGGACATAGAAACCGATTGTGAGTGGAAATATCTATCAAAATATTTCGCAGATTTTTTTATATGTAAAATGTCGTAACAGTCAATATGCAATCGCGGCGCAAAGTTTCCTCGCTCTCCGATCGCAGTGACACCTCGGAACAAGGCATGATCAGTGGTGGCGAGGAGTCACCTGGAATACTTAGTGACGATCAGCAGCCCGAATCGCCTACTGATTCCAATGAGAATGATGATACGGCCAAGAACATGCCCTGGCTTAAAGCGATCATAGATCTAATGTCCAGCTATAACTACTATTGCACCCACAAAGGATATTGTCATCCATTCTGCTACAAGCGACACATGCGATCTTGCACACGTTTGGTTAAGGCCACAAGAAAGGTATTTCTAGTTAATTAGTAAGTGCAACCTAATTTTAACCAATTTCCATTTACTAGGTTTATGGCGAGGAGTTCGGCTTCACCTTCGATGCAGACCATCCTAACATTGAACCTACAATAATAACATCCAGCAAGCCTCATACTTCACGAGCCCGTTCTACACGCAAAGTATCTGAGCAGAGTTCTACCCAAACATCGCCATCTAAAAGAAAGGATAGTTTGTCCCGGAAGGATCGGTATGTGGTAGCTGTATCTTTCCCCTTGCATCACTAATTCCATATTTTCAGAATAAGTGATGATCCTGACCTGGAGATGGCGGAAAAGTTGGCAAAAGCATTCCGTCAGGAAAAGGAAAAGAAGATGCAGGAGGAACCACCCATCCTCAAGTTCATCCGCATCCACATACGCAACTTGTTTCACTTTCCATTGGCCACATTGCTAAAGGGTGCTGTTGTCTTAACCGAGGAGATGGTAATCGAGGCTATGCCTGCCGCTTGGGAACTTCTACTGGAGACGAATCACGACACGGCCACCTCAAGTGCCGCCGTCTTTTTGATGGGATCGGTGAAGGCCCAAAACTTTGCTTTTGACATCATGCAGAGGGCCTTGAAGCACAAGGATCCGGATATAAGGATTGGTGCCATTCAGCGATATCTAGTGCTATGGAAGTGCCGTTTCCATGTCTGGCCCCGAATGGAGGAAAATGCCCACGATGTGACCTTTAAGGTGCCACCAGGTGGTATTGAATTCACACTGCCTTCGCCTAAGATTGGCATTGAAAGCTTACCGGTGGTGGATCCGCCATGGATGCCAGTGCAGCAGACAAAGGATATGGATGTTACCCTGAATCAAGATAGACATGTGAGTGAGAAGGCAGCCGAGACACTGGGTTATGTACTGGTCGCGAGGGAAACTTTGCTGGCAGTTTAATACATGCTTATCTTTCAGCGATCATTGGTCACTGCCACCAAGAGCCGTAAAATGCAGCAAACGGAGGCCATCAGGAATGCTCTACGCCAGCAGAGGGACAAACAGCGGGCGGAGCGTCACAGCTTCCTTATCACCATGATACCCATTAGCCAACAGGCCTCCCATGAGCCAGGAATGGAGAAGCTGGAGGACCATGAGATCGAGGAAGACCTCGACGGTACACGCATGTCCTCACACCTACACCATGCCCACTCGCTTTTCCCCTCCGTACTATGCTCCTCCGTGATGCAGATCGTCGGCTGTCTGGACGATGCTGCAATTGGATCGGATGGTAATGCTGTGTACGAGATTGCCTATCAGGTGATCTGGGTTTGTTTGGTAGAAGAATCGGCCCTATTTCTGCGCTATGTATTTGAGCGCCTGACACGCGATCGTCAGGATCAGATGTTCAAACTCTTGAGACACCTTATCCGATTTGTGCCACGTCTGCCCCAGCAAGCGGCATTTGCCCTCTATAACTCAATTATTGGGTACATCATGTTCTACGTGAGATCTTCCAACGAACTAAAGCAGGAGGTATTAGTTTCTTTAATAAACAGAAATATCTTACCTACTAATCCTTTGTTCTTTAGCTCGTTGGCTCAGCTTTATCGGTACTTTGGATGGTGGTGCACTCGGTCCACGGAATTATGTTCAAGGATTTGAAGCAGATTCTGAGAAAGGAGCAATGCGATGCCTCCATCCTACTAACGGCCAATGTCCCCGCGGCGAAAAAGATTGTAGTGCATGGACCAGCTGATGATGACTACAATATACCCTCTCAGTTTCCAGTGCAGGAGGACACCTTGTTCTGTCAACTGCTCAAGGAGGCCTTAGATTACTATCCCATCGATGAGAAAAATACCAGTCACTATTGCCTGGTGGACTATAAGAGCAGTGAGTGGAGTAAACCTCGTTATCCACTGAGTTATGCTGATTGCTTTGTGTATTTCAGGCAAAATCCTTAATCCTAACTGGTACATCCGTGATCTTTACTTCTTTCAAAAGGTCTCAATACCCGGAGGTTCGTCTTATGCTAATGCGCCCAGAAGAGTCGTTCCTGGCCCTTCAGAAACAAGAGTTAACCAAGAAGTTTGTCGAGATTGGAAAGGTGCACTTAACTTGGGCTATTCTAAAGAACGTGGACATGGTAGTGCAGCGGGTGGTGTTCCTGCACGAGGAGCTGATGAAGCTGCCCTCCTTCCCGCGCAAGGCACTTGAGGTCGATCTGGATCTGCATCATGGCGGCGAATACGGAAAGGTGCTGCTCGGGTTGGACGTTCTGCACAAGTTCATGTGGGTACGATTGATAGCCCGCATGTTCGAGGCCATGGCTGGGAATTTCGCATACTCAGCGGACATCCAACTCTTTCTGAACGTCCTTTCCGGCGCCTCCATTCTGCACGCCGAAGATTCGTGCATCATGCGCTATGTGATGGCCACCTTCATCAACGCCGCATTCAACTTTAAGAATATATTCTCCACCAACGGTTATTTTATGATTATGCCAACTCTTTTGCAAGTCTATTCCCTACATCAGACCAACAAGCTGATCACCACTACTATAGAGTACGCAGTGAAGCAGTTCTATCTGCTAAACCGGAAACCCTTCATTCTGCAAATGTTTGGATCCGTTTCTGCCATTCTCGATACGGATGAAGATGGCACATATGGTGAGGCCCACAAAGTGCAGTCAAGCTGCCTTTTTAATCTGCTCCTTAGTCTGGAGGATCCATCGCCTGATCCTCTGAACATTGCGGAGTTGGTTAAGGAACCCAAACCTCTGAAGGCCATTGATTTTTGTTACCATGACGAGGATGACGATGTCACAGTCTTAGACTGCATTACACTTTGTGTTATGGTGGTATCCTACTCCGCTGAGAGCACTCGAGGATACCAAATGCTAGTGAGTCCAAACTACTGATATAGACATACATAGATATAGATCTTCAAAGTATTTGGTGGCTCAAAATAGTATTTTTCCAATTTTAAAACATAAGATAACCCATTGATCCTTTCAGATTATTTTGGAAGCCATTCTTCCCTGCTACCTACAGCAAATTCAATCGCCCAGCTATATTCCGCTGCAAGGGAAGTCCGAGCGCGATATCATCCTCCAGCTGGCGGTGGCGATACGCACCATGGTCCACAACTGTGAGGGTTTAGCCAAGAGCTACAATGGACCGTATCGGAATAGCCCAGAGCACAAGGGCTCATCACAACGCAACTGCAGTAGGGGACCTCCCTGTTCTCCGGGCCTTGACTTTGAGGAGGAGACACACCCAAAATACTTGACTGATGCCCGCACAAAGAACATGATGGACTCAGCAGAGGATTCTGAAATGATCCGAACTGAATACCGAAGACCCCGCGATGTTTTGCTCTCCGTGGTGGCCGATTTCCTCACCAAATCAACTGCTCGACTAGCTGAGCTGGCTAAGAAGATGCCCAGTGATACTAAGCCCACCGAGGTTCTAGACGCCAAGTGCCACATCCGTCTTGCAGACATTGCGCACTCTCTGCTGAAGGTGTCGCCCTATGACCCGGAGTCCATGGCCTGCCGAGGCTTACAGCGCTATATGCAGGCGGTCCTTCCACGGGCTGAGTGGTCCAACGATACATTGCGCAACGCACTGGTCACTATTTTACGGCGCATCGACAAGGTCTTTTTGAAGATCTCTAAGAAACCATCGATAAGGAGGAATACGGACTGGGAGGCGGCCGCCGGACTGCTGAAGGGCATCCACGAGACGATCATACGGCACTCGTACGTGCTGCACTGGCAGCAGATGAAAACCCTTATTAGCACGGTGCAGAATTTGATCGTCAACGAGCCCGGATCCGGCATCCCCGAGGGCGTCTCCAGCGCAGGTGCAGCGCTCATGTCTCAGAATCCACCGGCCTTTTTCTGCTCAGCTGTGGTGCGTTTGGTGGCTCTGCAAGTGGTCAGCCCCGTGGATTGCTTCTCCCTGGTTCAGATTTGTGGCGGGAGTGCTGAGTTCGCCACGCAGGAAAAGGCCGAAGGCTTTCTAATGCATCTGATAATGCCACTGTGTCTGAAGGTTTGCTCGGGCCGAGGCGTTTCCGACGTGGGCGAATTGAAGATGACGGACGTGTCCTTTCTACTGACTGCCGTGTTGAACGCGATGAGTCCGCCGGCGGGTCGAACCGGCCAGGCCGTATCTCAGATAAACCGGGTAACCGGCGACTTACGCGCCGGCTCACTCACTTTTACCGGCAGTCGGGATGCAAAACGCCCAGCTCGCATCTCCGGGTCCCTCTACCAGGCCGCCTTCTTAGCCCTGCGCATCGTGTGTATCTGCTTCGAGAGCCGGCTCTCCAACGAGTGGCCGCGTATTGTACGGGTGATGAGAGATCTTGGGAGACGTAACGAGGCGGCCCCAGACCTCTGGAGTTTCATGGAGTTCGTAGTCACCCACCGAACGCCCCTGTACATTGTCCTGCTGCCCTTCATTCTGCACAAGGTAAGAGACGGGGTCTTGTTTAATGATTTGTATTCTTTGGAATAAGTTTAACTGAACTTCCATTTTGGTGACCTCTACGTAAAGTTTGAACTTGGGCATATCGTCGTTGTTGGTCTCCCCAATAAATGTAAACTCTTTTGGTGAAATGTCATTCATATGCGATAAAAACTTTCTAACCTTTTTTGAAAATTTAGTCTTAGCTGATATTGGAATTAGGAACCATGAAGTAGTGCTTCTTGTATATTGGTAACATTTACAAAAAACTACCTAACTAAGTATAACTTGCTGAGCTGAGGGCGCAGCCCTGAAGAATTCCGCATATAACTTCACTTTTTTATATAATGCCCTTGGTTTCCTTGGTTCCCTTATTATTCTTTCCTTCAAGTAAATCCCAAATCTGCACTTTTATGCCCCACGCCTTCAAAAAAAAACCCATTATTTTTATGACTTGGATCCGAACTATTTCTATAAGTCCATCCCCTTGACCTAAAACCACCAAGATTTTGATCATTTTGCAAATGACGAGCACTAAAATCTTGTTTCTTCCAGATCTCACAACCCCCTATTGGAGATCACGAGCGGCACATGCAGTTCATCATCAGGGAGCGCCTGCGTGGAACTCCGCCGCAGGGTGGAATCAAGTCCAAGGGAGCATTGCTGCTGGAACTGGCCCGGGAGCTGCGTGATCTGCGTGACGAGCTAGAGGAGAAGCGATACGGTAAGAGCACGAAACGGATAAACTCCAAAACTCCGCCCTCCACACATCCACTTATGTTTTAGTCTCCACAGATCGCGAGAGTTCCGAGCAGAAGAAGAGCGACACACCGGCGGCAACTAGTGCGGCAGAAGCCCACAAGTCGCAGCAAAGACCTTCACTCATATCTATCTTCACAGGAACCACCACGGGCCAGGCCTCGCACTCCCACGTCTCCGCCGTGCCGATCGACTCGCGCAGCGGATCTGGCGGGATCTGCACGCCCAGCGACACGCTGTCGCAGCAGACGCTGCACCCGCCGCGGGAGTCGCTGTCGAGCAGCTCCACGGGCCGGGATCCGCACACGACGACCAGCGAGAGCCAGAGCGGCGAGGCGGACGCAGGATCGGCACCCACGCTGGTGGGGCCCACGCCGAGCGGTTCGGGACATGGATCGGGCGGTGGTACCGGTACCGCCTCCACCGTGCCCTCGCATCTCTCGCATTCGCAGTCGTTGCAGCAGGCTCCCTTCAAGGCCCAGCCTCCCAAGCTGCGTTTCGTTTCGTCCGTGGAGTTCCGGCATTCATCCGGGGAAACCTCGACCACGCCTCTGTCACCGGAGAGTCCTGCCGAGGATAGTTCTGGAGATCATACTCGCTCCCGACTTCAACGATCGAAAGCGGCCAGTCGAAAGACTTTTAGGCTGAAGCGCAGCCGTTTGACGCCCATGGAGCCGCCGAGCATTGTAAGTTTTTCAAAATATTATTGCTCATTAGCTACAGATCTTACTTTTTTAAAGGTAACCTCTCAGGAGGAGCAGCCCCAGCAGGCACAGGCCAAAACCCTGGGTGAGATTTCTTGGGACTCGGTGTCACAGACATCTTCGACTTCCGGTTATCGAGACAACAACAGCCTGCAGACGGGTCTACTTTCACCGGATGGATCTTTGGGTGGATTGACCCTGGGTCGCTCACCTTCGCAGCACTCGCTTTTAATGGTCTTCGAAGGGCAGGACGAGGACACCCTTATTTAACAATCACAGAACGGCGACCGAGCCTACGAACTTTAGAACCCATGTGGTTCCTCTAACTAACAGGAATTTGGAATAGTCATACATACATAGATAAAGGATAGTTGTTGGGTGTTAAGTTTTATAGACGAATCGTTGTTTTCCATTGTGTGCCATTTTTGTATTGAATAGATAAAGTTAGAAACTAATAAATATACTTGGTAGCCGTTCTGTCATTCAAGTTACTTTACAATTGCATTATGGGTTAAACAAAATTTCAATAATGCAATTGGCGCTTAACTTTAAAAAGTTGTGCTAATACGGTCACCTTTAAATCGATATTTTAGCATGATGCTATCGAATATAAGGATGAGCATTTGCTGTCTTTTTTAATCACAAAAATCGATTTGTTCAAACTGAATATATGTTTATTTAAAGCTCTTCTTAATTTTAAAAATTTAATTTGCAATTTTTCATAAAAGATTTAAAAATTTGTCTCCAAAGCTGTTAGTTAGAATAGTGAAAATACGGTTAAAATTTAATTCCGCGTTCGTGCGTGATTCACATGCATCCACTTCTAACATGAGCACGACCCCACAGGGAAAAAAGAGAGAGCAAGATGCCGCTACCGCTCTATCGCTTGCCGACTTGTTGTGGATCAAATCGGTTGAATCTGTACTTTGGACTTTCTCTTGGAGTATTTATTTCGAGCAGTATCACCGTTACCAGTGGGAATCAAGATCTCACAGCGAACGGTCTATAAACTTTGGACAAGATGATCAACACAGGAAAACTGGCAGGACGGACTCTGTTCATCACAGGTGCCTCCCGAGGAATTGGCAAAGAGATTGCCCTGAAGGCGGCCCGCGATGGAGCCAACATTGTGGTGGCGGCCAAAACAGCGGAACCGCATCCCAAACTACCAGGAACAATTTACACGGCGGCAGAAGAGATCGAGAAAGCTGGAGGAAAGGCCTATCCTTGTGTCGTGGACGTGCGAGATGAGGTACAAGTGCGCAAAGCCGTGGAGGCAGCGGTAGCCAAGTTTGGAGGCATTGACATTGTGGTAAACAACGCCAGCGCCATCTCGCTGACCAGCACCCCTAATACGGATATGAAGCGCTACGACCTGATGCACAACATCAACACACGCGGCACCTTCTTGGTGTCCAAGGAGTGTCTTCCTTACTTGAAGAAAAGCAACCACGCCCACATCCTCAACATCTCGCCTCCGTTGAGTATGAAGCCCAAATGGTTTGGCCCGCATGTGGCCTACACCATGGCCAAGTACGGCATGTCCATGTGCGTGCTGGGCATGGCTGAAGAGTTTCGCGACCAGGGAATTTCCGTCAATGCTTTATGGCCGCGCACTGCTATCCACACGGCGGCAATAGAGATGCTTACAGGTCCTGATTCTGCCAAGTGGTCACGCAAGCCGGAGATTATGGCCGATGCTGCCTACGCCATCCTTAGCCGAGAACCCAGACAGGCCACCGGTCAGTTTCTTGTGGACGATGAGGTGCTGGAGTCAGCGGGAGTTACGGATCTCACGGACTACGCCTGCTTCCGCGAAAACGCCGACAAACTAATGGTGGACTTCTTCGTTGAAGCGAAGGGAGCTCCGGTTGATGATGTCGCGCCGACAGGAGGTGCTTCTGCTGCTCCTGCAAATGGAGGAAGTGCAAAGATACCCCAGCTGTTCCAGAAAATCGAATCTCTTCTCTCGCCGGAGATCGTCTCGAAAACGCAGGCCGTCTTTCAGTTTAATATTAGTGGCGCTGAGCAGGGAACCTGGTTCCTTGACCTTAAGAACGGGTCTGGGTCCTGTGGATCCGGAACACCACCATCCAATCCCGACGCTACGCTGACCATGAACTCTAACAACTTCTTCGACATGTTCTCCGGAAAATTGAAGGCGGCACCCGCCTACATGACCGGCAAGCTGAAGATCAGCGGCGATTTCCAGAAGGCCCTAAAGCTGGAGAAGTTAATGAACGCCCTAAAGTCTAAGCTCTAGGTGCAATTGAGTCGCAGACTTTTATTTTATTTCATTTTATGTATTTTCTTAAATAAAGTTTGGGATTGTTATAATTTCCTTATTAACTGTATAAAACCGAGTAATTAATTGATAAGCAAAAGCTTTCTGTTGTTTCAAGTAACTTTATTTCATTGACGACATTTTTATGTCTTTATAAAAGATTAATGTCAGGATTGTTTTAAAATATGGGTTGCTTATGGTCAAGATCCGAATTACAAGCAGAAGTGGTCAAAATTGTGATGTGAAGTAAGGGATCTACACGTTTCTTCCCAATGGAACATAGAAATGGTCTAAATTAAAATTATCAAGAGCGTGCTGCTGCGTGCCAGCAGTTTCCTTGAGGAGGCAAAGCTCCTCTTTGATGGAGGCGATGCTAAGTGGAAACATCTGAACCTGCCTAAAAGTTTTGAGGAAAACTTGATGGGGAAGCCCATTACGATCGAACATATTGAAAGGATCCAATCCCATCTAATAAATGGGAATGGACCCAATTTGACTTTGTATAGAGTCCATCCATTTCCATTTCTTATTTGCCATAACCCAAACTTGTATCTTTGAAGAGAGAAACGTTATCGTGGATAATTTAATTTTATTATTTCACTGCGAACAGTTTGTTTTTTCACTTATAACTTGGGTTTGAAAAAGGCGGTATCAAATTTTCAAGCATATTTAGACAGACCAGATATAAATCATCGAACAAAAAACTTTGTATTTTTGGCGCACCTCTGCGCAATCACACTTTGTTGACCAATAAAATTTGGAGTAAAATAATCTTACCGGCTGTGAGGACGAGTTATGAGCCACTGAGTATAACTAAAAATTGAAAGAAAGGACATCAGAAAATCTATTCGTTATGGCCTGCAGTTCGTACAAGGTGAATAGACATATGGATAAGGCGAACCGGAAGTGGCTTAATCATCAATTTTCATATCATATCGCTAGAACAAAACCCTGCAGCTAATAAAGTGCTTCTGCGGATGCAGCGACATGACCGTCGCCGAGGTTCGGAGGATCTACTCTCTTTCGAACAGCGTCCACGAGACCCTTCTAGATCCAGAGGCGACCCGACTGCTTCGGAAGTTCATGGAGACTAGGCGCTCCGGTGACAAGGACGAGGCTGAACAGTACCTAGATATCTACGAGAAGTGCGCCGAGTTTCTGGCGGAGCACCAGCGCACATTTACCCAGGACGAGGTGGACGAACTGGTTGACCTGGGATTGCCCTACGATCTGGAGCAGGATCTCTCTAGGCGCATGCTCAGCGCTGACCGGACGGACATCAACCGCGGTCTCTATCGCATCCAGGGCAAATGTCGCAACGAAATCGAGGCCAGCAGCGATTTTCGGTGCTTCAGGGACGCCATTGCAGATAAGATGCGTCGGGTCCCGAAATGATATAGTCGGTGGAAATTTATGCTTTTTGTGTTCACTGTGCAACGCCTACCAAAGTCACTTGAATACCTTTGGAGATCCGCACTTAACATAGCTCCTCTTATCACCTTCCCCAGTGCCTTAGGGGATCCCACAATCGTCACCCTGGATTCAAGACCGCAGCTTAGTCATATTCATACAACGAAGAAACGGAAACCGTCCTCCTAATCTTAATGTGGCTTCCGAGACGTGCTAGAGCCAAGGCTCACCAAACATTCACATTCTATTAAACCCACAGATACGGAACATATACCTTTTTACTTAACATTAAATATATAGTTGTTTTTATATTATACGCTTTGTAATGTTGTTACGCATTATAGGTATGAAATTATTTCCAGTTGAGAAATAAAATACCTGATCCTGTATGCGGCCATTTCCATTGTCTTTTTCTGTATTCTGGACTCATTATTTTTTAGATCCCAAAATCCAAACCCCAAAAAGATCAGGGGGGAGTTCAATGACTTTAGCCTTCGAAGAACAGATAAGATTTGTAAAACCAAAAAAGACTTTACTTATAATCAAATTTATTTTGCTTTGTATTGAATGTTTTATATACGTGTTAAGCTCTACAGCTAGAGATATTTCCATTAGAAATAATCGGCCTAATACAAATAAACTTTCGTAATGCTTATGTTTTCTTCCACGAGTAATACATTTCCATCGGCTTGTTAACCTGGAAACAGAAGATAAATAAGATTGAGACTTAGAAAAGGGTGGACTGAGGAGTACCCTACCTTCCAGAATTTATCGTTGACCTGATGCAATGTCTGGTTGCCGTTCAGGATAACTAGTTGCTGGGGCTGTGGAGCTACGTAGATGCAAAAGTTGAGCAAGCGACAGGCCTCCGGCAAGTCGGCGCCCAGATCTAGGGTGAGCCGCATGGCCAGATACTTGCTGAGATGATCGACCGTGGCATTGGCCGTGGTTTTTATGTACCGCACGCAATTCTCTTTAAGTGCCCGTATTAGCTGGTTATCCGCGGACATCTCTGTGGGATGGGGCTTGAACACAAGCTCGATTTCATCATTGATGCCCAGCTCGCCATTGCCTTCGCCCTCGGTGTCAATGTTGGAGTCACCCTCGGTCCGACAGTCCATCTGTGAGTCCGATTCTGACTCCTCGGACCGCTCCGAAGTCAACACAGACATGGCGCGTTTCGGCTTAGAACTGCTCGAGTTAGAGGGTACCGGCGAGGGTGTACTTCGCATAGATGGTGGGTTGGAGGCGTCGTCCACTTGCATTCGGGTGGTTGAAGTGCTGGCGCCCGAGTTCGCCGAAGAGGACGGTGCTGCATTGGAGACGCTTGTAATGGCCGAGGCTGCCGAGGTGCCCGAGTGGCCTGGATCTCGGTTTTCGCGGTCTATGCTGTTGGTATTGCTGTTGCTATCATTGGAGGCTGTGTCGTGAACGTGCAACTGATTGGAAGCATTACGGGCCACAGCAGCGGGTGCACCAGGCGCCGGAGGAGCTGCCACATTTGCAGCACCATTACCATTGCCTCCTCCACCGCCACCCTTGGTTCTGAATCGTTGCGGTCGGTTTTGGGATTGCAGCTTGATGCCCTCGTTAATGGAGTTTACCAGCGCCTGCTGCGACTGCGTCTGATTAAACTTGGCCATCACCTTCTCTTGGATGGCCTCGTACTCCTCGCGACTGGGGTAGATCTTTGAGATTAGCAGGTCAAAGTTGGGATCAGCACGCAGGGAGCGCTTCGAAACCAGTTTTTTCCGGCAAGTTGGACACTCTTTGTTTCCGGATCGCAGGGCGGTGACGATGCAGTCGGAGCAGAAGCGATGTAGGCACTCCTTAGTCGTCATCGTCTTTTTTAGCATGTCCAGGCAGATGGGACACATCAGCTCGCTGTGAAGACTCCGCGGGGACACCGCTATTTCCGTGCTATCCGTAATCACCTCCTGCGGCTTGCGTTGCAGCTCGTAAAGGGACAGCTCCCAAGTTTTGTTTGGCGCCGGGTCCAACGAAGTCATTTTTACACCAATTCTGAGGCTTGTAATTTTTTTTAACAAAATTTTCGCTTGGAAAAAAACATAGACGCTTATCGATAACAGTAGTATATGTTGGTCTATCGATTGTCTTGCAGTGGGACCGTTTCAGGGCGGTTAGTAAAATTAGCACAAAGCCGAAGAAAAAATACAAAAGTCATTTGTAGTTTTAGTATTTTTAGATTTTAGTACTAAAATTGGCGCGTTCACTTAAAAACTTTAGATCTTATGGGATATCTGATAACTTTTGTTTCAGTGTCCTGTTGTCATCCTAGTTTCTTGCAAATTTAAAAAAAAAAAAAGTTGAACTACTTTTTTGTTAATCTTTTAGAAAGACATAAATTGCTATTAAATGGTTGAACAAATAAAAAAAACAATATTATCTCAAATTTTTTAGCTTAGACACGTAGGATTGCAGCACATCAAGTGATTATTTTTCAATGGAAGTAAAACAACTAAAAAATACGCTAGATATTTTCTAAAAGGCACGCTCTGTAACTTATAAATAAGAATGTTAAATTTATGATTCTTAGGTGACTTGGGTTAAGTTCCATGGCTTATCAAATGCGATCCAGTGCTTAATATAGATCGGCAAGATCCTTTTTGGTTGACACTCTGTCAACACCTCAATTTCCACGATTTCTTGCGGCTGTCAATCACGGCGTCTGAAAGCATTTACCGGATCCAGCCAAATATGGCTTAAATGCAGAACCGCCGTTAGCTAAATTGCAACTGAATGGGACGCTGTGTGTGGGGCCACCTGGAATGCAGAATGCAGTTGGTTGGTAATTGAATTGGAGACTCTCCGCCACATGGGAGTGAATCCTCCAGTCTGCATGCGATGACAATGACCCTTAAAGCTGAGCATTCCATTACTTTTGGATCGGTTCGTTTGGGATCGGATCGGATCGCGTGCTCCACAGGTTTCCCAAGCCAAAAGGTTTTCCCTGCTTCACCTGTCACATTGACTGAGCAATGCGCATGTGCGGCGGGTGTGACGTGGCAAATAAAATAAGCCATAGGCAAATGCCGCCGCCGTTTGAACGAGCGGTGAAATTGCTGGACATGCCTGGCATGGCTAACAAATAGTGAAAAAACAAGTAGGAAAAAAAACAGTTGTCATATCCCAAGGCGCAGGCGTTGCCACTTTCGAATTCCTCATTAGATCGCCTAGCTAATTATCGTGGTTGGGAGGCGTACCCGATTTTTGCTCCCACCAAATTGCTGCCTCATGGCGGCCGTAATTGCAACATCTATACATACATCTAAAAAAAAAATAAATCGAGAACCTTTCTGACCTAATTTTAAAACCACAATTTGGGGATTAGACTGATATATTACAAATTTCAAAATTATATTGACTTAAAAACAATGCAAAGCTTAAATATTTTTTAAAATCTCTTTAAAAAATTTTTGCTCAGTGCATGTATGTGCCTATGCCCGGCAATTTTCAACTTATCGAGGTTATCCACCGCGGCACCTGACCATCAGAAGAACCACCAGAATCACCTCAACCACCGCACCACTTGAACTTGTGCACCCACACGACGCTCGTGGATCGGAGCTGTCCTCGATTCGCCAGGTTCACGACCCACATGACTGGGCTACCCAGAACCTGGCAGCTTTCTTGAATGATTCCAGCGCTTTTCCATCGGCCAACGTTTATTGACATTAATCATTTGCGGCAGCTTGTGGAAATTTGCAAGTACCTTGTATACTAGGTACTTCTGGGAAATGATTGCCTCGCAGCACACTTTTTTATGGCAGCTTTATGAAAGGCGGTTTTCTTTACGGCCAAGAGGGCAGGGTTTCCAAAAGGCAAAGTTTCTCTATTCCATTTTCTTCGATTCTTTACTTTTGTGTTATGGTAAACTTTTTGGCAACCTCAATCATAAGTTGGCAGACCGGAAGGAAGAAGACGCCATTTTTCTTTTGTTATCCGCTGTCTGCGCCATTTTGTTGTGGTTTTTTGTTCACTTTTTGTAAGTTCATGTCTGCGAATTTGCAGCCATTGTTCGCAGTTAAAGTGAAAGTTGTGCTCCGCTTTAGAACGAGCTGACCAGCCAGAAATTGCTAATGCCTAATTGGGCCTAACGAGCTGAACTCGAGGTGGGCG
This sequence comes from Drosophila eugracilis, assembly GCF_018153835.1. Classification (NCBI taxonomy): domain Eukaryota; kingdom Metazoa; phylum Arthropoda; class Insecta; order Diptera; family Drosophilidae; genus Drosophila; species Drosophila eugracilis. The sequence continues at coordinate 6,119,972 of NW_024573224.1, forward strand.
TTACTTTGATGTTGGTTTTGCAGAGAGAAAAATTTGCATATATTAATTGTTTTAATTTTATTTAAAGTGTTAATTTAACTATTTCTTTAAACAACACAAAATCTGACTTATGGGTGGGAGTATTCTTCAACTAACTTAATTTTAGGTTCCCAATGAATTTTTCCTCTAATAAAAGTTTAAAGCTAAACTTTTTTTTGCGTGTAGTAGTTAAAGTGAGCTGGGCCAACTTGCTGTATGAGTAGACCGCAACTGCCACTTAGCCCCGAACTCAAAATCAATGATGGGTATGGAATGAGAATGGAAGTAACGAATTCCAGGCCAGATTCAGACAGTTAGAATGTCACCCACACACTCAAACAGTGCCCACCTGGAATTGCAATTGCAATCTGTTAACTTGTCCAAAACAAAGGCTGCCACTTTCAAAGCCAATGCCAAAAGCAAAAGCAAAACCAATGCCACTCATAGCCAACAATTGACAATAACAAGCAGGCGGCGTCCACCCAATTTTCAACCCAATCCCAAACCCAAACCGTTGGTTCGCCCCACTCTATTCTTTTGGTGGTGCTGGAGTGCTGAAGTGGCTCGGCAACACAACATCATCGATAACAACCACTAAAACAGCAGCCACACAATTGGAGTTCTTCAATTGCCCACTGTCCAAATATTGCCAGAGATCCCGGGAACGTTGCGCATTGTTTGCTCGTTATTATGGACGTGGCTCCTGATGGGAACCTGACCTGGGATTGGGATTGGATATTCTAGTGGCATGGGCTGCAATGGGTTGGGCAGACCGAGTTCTTTTGTCTTTGACCGCGCACATACCATAAATAAATCTCAATTAAACTGCAACCCCTTTTCCACGGGGGCGTTTACCATGGACTGCGGACCATGGACCACCTCACCATCCTGGTAATCAATCAGCGAGCCTGGCTACTCCCAAGTTTCCTGGGATGTCACAGATGTCTCCGCACATTCACACCCCAACTCCGACTCCAACTTTTTGGCTGCCACTCTTTATTCTTTTCTATGCCACGCCATGCGGCACTTGCATGTTTATTATTTGGCCTGCCTTTTAGAAGCCGGTCCCGATCTGCAGACTGGACACAGTCCATACAAAGAGTGGTATGAACGTGGCAAAAAGAGGAAGCCGGGGGAAAAAGAGGGTTTGGACCTAGCCAAGTCGCGACGACGTCACAGTCGTTAAGCGTGACTTTTGTTATTGTTGTTTGTTGCTTTTTGCATACCGCCGGAAAAATGGGTAAGTTATATGTGGAAAGGGGAGCGGGTTGGGGAATGGGAACGTAAACAAAAAGCCGAACTCTAAACTCGAAGTCGAAGGCACTCCACGAATAACCAAAGGCAAAGAAGAAAGAAACAAGAATTGTTCTTAAATCATCGAATTCTGAATACCCTATAAGTATATTGTACAAACTAATTTTAAAATCAGTTTTTTTTTGGTTTTTTTGGTTTTGTTTTTTTAATACTGCCTTAATAATTTTTAATCATTTCTTGTTACTTAACTTCCTTTTTTTTATGCATTATTTAAACTACCATTAAGAAGTTTATATCCTTTTTTGCAATAAGTCCTATTGGCCATAATACCAATTAACCCAAAAAATTAAAAAAAAAATAGTAAGCTTAAGAACTTTACATCTTATTTGCATACTAATTTAAAACTATTTGAAATGGGATTTCGGATGAGGTTTCTTTCCTAGAACCAGAGTGATTGTATTAGGGTAGGGTCAAACCAATGCGGTTAGTCATTACGGTTAGTTGGTCGTGGTGCAGCAACCAGCTGAAATACCCGTACCCACACGGTGGTTTCGTTTCGTTCTGTGGCATAAACGGCGACGACCGGCCCGCTTCATTCAGTCTTTGGCGAGATTTTATCGTGTGCGGACGTGTCTGCAGCTGAGTTACGAACTTAAATCCGAATTCCGAACTCCAAAACCAAAACCCCGCTCGTTACTCACACGATTTTAGATGCAGTTTTCTAACGTTTGGCGCCACAACCAAAAGACTTTGAGACTCTGATTCGACTTATTTAAATGAAATCATCGCTTGCCACATACTAAAAGTGCCAAACAAAAAACACAAGTTTATCACAATGAGTCCAACATGGATGAAGACGGCGGCCTGGCTGCTGGGGTAAGTTCACAGGATTGGAAGTTCAGGAAGCCAAAGGTTCCTAGTTACGTTTCAGAGTCCAGCGGCTCCTTTCCTTTTCCGTCTGCGTAGCCATTTCTACACTGACCACCTCCTTTGCCTCCAGGAATTCAGTCTGGGTTTCTTGGTTTCTGCGGGCAAAGAATAAGTATGGATTGTTCGAGTTGGTGAAGTGGGATGAGGTGTGATATAGGTCTGAGTCACCTACTGGCTGGTCACCCGGTGCCTGCTACGGTGCATGTGTTGACCAAAGCGCTTGCTCTTCATCGTACAGTTCCACACGGACCACCTCTTGTCCTTGCTGCCTCTGTGGATGAGGGACAAGGCTTTTAGTTGGCTGCTAAATCAGCTTCGAGAAGAAATTTTATTGTTATTTGAATGGCAAAGTTACACTGCAGAAATCTTACACAAGTTTTTATAACAACGTCTTAATATTTTTTGGGAACATTTTTGTATTCATTTTGCAATTTCTTTTAAAAATTTTTTTGGCATAAAGGAAATCATTTTTTTTCACCCCCATAAAATTTGTTCTTCAGAAAAAATGTATTATTAATAATTACAAGATTTAAACGAATTTATTTTTCAATTAAATGAATTTTCTCAAGAAAATGTGGAATTTCTAACAAAAACAGCTGGGTTATTTTGTTTTAATGATGCCATGACCAGTTAGAGTGAACAAATGTGCAGAGTTTGTTAAAAAAGTGATTTGAAATACCTAAATATTAAATGAGCTAAGAAGTACTTATTCTGAAACCACTCATATAAATTTATTTTTCAAAATAATTCAGTCATTAGATTGTGACTTCACGTGGCCCTTACCTTTTTATCCCCAAAAGCTTATTTTTTTCCGTCTCGGATAACAGTTTCTCCAAGGGCAAATTATCCCCGATCTGGTTCGACGGGATAGGTGTCATTGGTTCCAGTGAAGCCTCCCTGGGCAGGTCCCTTTCGAGTCGCCTATTCTTCACTTCGAGCAGGGTGAGATCAACCAGTTGGTTGACAGCCTCCAGTACTTCGTTGTGTATAAGGTCACTCTGATTTTTGATGGAGTCGTGGATGAGATAAAGAGCTTGAATATGAGGCTTAATGATCTCTTCTTCGACATCGTAGGTCTGCGTATTTACGTCCTGGGTATCTATATTTGTCTGGACAGTAGCATTGGTAAAGTGATGCTTTATTTGAGTGCCCAAGCTGGCGGTGGATAACTTGATTTGGGTGGAAGAGGTCTTAGTGGAGAATTCCAACTGAATGGCCCGACTTTGCAGTGATTTTTTATCTGTTTGGATACTTAAGGTTTGCTGGCCAGGATTAAAAGTTTGCTGATCACTACAAATGTAATGGATCAAGTCAGAGGTATCCACCTGACTGGTGATCCTTTCCTGGTGGAGCGTTTGAGAGGCTGAGCTATCCATCTCTAGCTCTGTGCCCACAGCAATGCTTGAAAATTGCTGTAGAGGGCTAAAGGTTTGCTGATCCCTGGAAATGGTTTCAACCAAGTCGCAGGTATCCACCTGGCTGCTTACCCACTCCTGGTAAGGAGTTTGACTGGCAGTACAGTCAAAGGCGAGATCTGTGCCCACGGCTACGGAATTGTGATGGAAAGAGGTCGGAATTAGCTCATCCTCCTGGCTTAATGGTCTCTCAGGTCCATCACTGATCTCACTCTCTCTTTTTAACACCCGCTGCAGAAGTCGTAGTCGCTTTCGCAGTCGGCTGCTCAAGGAGGGAGTGTGACGAATCATCTTCACCTGTCGGATTACTAGCTTTCCCTTTTGCAGCTCATAGTGGACCAGGAAACTTCGGGGTTCAACTGATTAATTGGTAAAAGGTCACCCTAAGCCCCTGATTCCGAACTCACCTCACTTTGCCGCACTTAAATCGCTTGTGCCGGCGTATTACACTATTGGGGGATATAGACATGGACATCAACAGCAAATCCTTTAGATCGAACCGCATTTTGACTCTTTCTGCCAATCACAACAATTATACAACGTGCAATTTTGACAAGACTATTCCCTTACAATAATTTCCTAGGACTGTGAGGTTCCGAATAATAAATCTTAGCCTATACTTAGTTCAAAATTATCGAAGGTGGTGTGATGTGAGCTGGCTTTTTGCCGAATTTTCACACGAAACCCTTTACGAAACTTTGTCTTCAGAGAACCCAACATGCAACCTCATGTTGTATACTCTCGTGTTGTATGGCTGCGGGCTCCTTTGTGCTGGCAATTCATTAATAATTCAAAAATGCCGCATATGTTCAGGACCAGGACCAGGACGAGAACAACAACAACGTCAGCAACAGCTACAAAATAAAAATAAAAAAAAATGCATTCACTTATTCTGCAATTTATCAATACAGAGTTAACATGAAAATGGCCACAAAAACCACAGCGCAGACACAGAGGACACAAAAGGAGTAGGAGCAACCCGCCTGGGGTGTTTGTTTGGCTTGCATCGGGATGTGAATGTGGATGGGCTTGGGGGTGAGGATGTGGATGGAGGTGGGTATGGAGAGCAGGAACTCCAGACGATGGCAGCATGTGGTGGCCATTGCTAAGTACGTGTTGATTTGGGCGCTATCGATTGGGCTCCCATGGATTTGCAATCCACAAAATCGATTGGCCCCCATTCCAGTCCATCAGCTCCTGCTCCTGACTGGCCTCTAATCCCGCCTGCAGGCACAGTTTCCTTTCTGTCTTGCACTCGAAATTTATGCAGCTTCTTTGGGTTCTAAGGTTTTTGTTTTCAGTTTTTTTTTGCATGCATTATCTTTTTGAGCTTGGAGGCTAAGACTTGGCTCAGAATGCCGGGCACGTCGACTGGCCTTCGGTTACATTTATTGCATAAAACCCAGCCAATTTCCATGATAATTTGTAACGAGCGCAAGACCGCCAACGGGCTGCAGTTCTATATCGTACCATATGTACTCGTATGTGTTATCTAGGCGCTTAGTCGGTCAATAGCATTTCTCTTGACAAAGTCGATGGTGGATCTCCTAAGAGACTCTAAGACCTGCTGAAAGTCCAGCAATATAATTACCTATTGTGGTATTTTGAGCTAAGGTATCGGTGATTGCAACACCCCCGGAGATATGTAGCTGGTTCTAATGCTCCCATGCCTCTAGGATTTCCCAGCTCCAGAACGTTTGTCTTTCACCCATGATAGCCTCTTCCCATTTCCCCTGTTTTCCCTGTAATTGTACGTGCCTATTTGCATTTTTATCTGCTTTGTTTTCCGCTTTCTTCCTTATTATTACTTGACACTCGAGCAACAGCAAGTAGTTTTCAGTGGTTTTCAGTTTCACAGAGAGGCAGAAGTATGGGTAGGGGCATGGGCAGGGGCAGGGGCAGTGGCAGGGGCAACATCTATTTAAAGTTGAGGAGTTGCTTTTCACGCTGGCCTGGGCCCCACCCAAAAACCAAACGGAAAGATACACCGACTCGAAATTAAGACCTCGAGGCATCTCACCTGTCAAAGCGAGTGCCGCCAGAACGACCCTGAACCCTGAAAACCTGGCCTGGCCGTGGGGTCCAATCAAAAGCCGCAGGCAGCCTAATCCCTTATAGAATTTCGCACATAAAACGAGCAATGTCAGCCCATAAAACGATGGCCATAAAAGCAGTTTCGATCCCGCAGGTTCTACTGCCTTCTGTGCGTCGCTTCGATGGCCCAGGGTGCCAGCAATTCAGGAGCAGTTGCAACGCGAGTCTTGGCCAAGGATGTGGCCCACTTGCACAAGACCAAGAGGCTGGACAAGCGACTGGGAACGGGATCTGGTCCTCTGACACCAATCAAACAGCCCAAACAACTGGCCAGAAGTGCTCACGGCCTCAACAAGAAGATGCTCAGGTGAGTTAAAGTGTTAGGGGATTTTTATTCAAAAAGTCGTAATGTCTTAATCAAAATGATTAAATGCTGATTTTGCTTACAGAACTTTTTTTCGTATCAAATGATTTAATATAGAAATTAATCTTAAAAGATTCTCAGTGTATTAATATTGTAACATTAATTAAGCCATAACACAGCGTCGTAATTAAGCTGTCTTATAAAACGATTACAAAGATTTAAAAAAATGTGTAATGGCAATTCTTGGACAAGTGATAGGTAATTTACCCAACGTTAGTTACGCATCTATGAGCTGGGATATGATAATAACAACGCCAAGAGATTAAAGCTAGATTCTCCTCCCTGCTAAGTAAGACAGGTTGAGGTTTGGTAAACGTCTCTTATTTTGGGCTTAATTAAAGTCCCGTGTCCAACTCATCCCCCTAGCCAAGCCATAATTATAGTGAAATATTCATGGAAAACTCTTACAACGTTTTCCAGACATTCTCCACCACAATGTCCTCACCCCAATCTATCTTGCTCCATACAAAACCAATTCTAAAACTCCACTGTGTCGTTGCAGCCAGATGGGCTTCATGAAGGTGAAGGCGCCCAACAGCCACAACAGGAAGCGACTGGCGGTTGAGTCACGACGCCATTCTTCGCGCGATGATTCACACATGTTCATCATCAAATTGCCGCCAAATATGCACTACTATGCAGGACCCGGTGCGAAGAATTCTGTGGCGGATCAGCAGGACAAGTCTGGCAAAGGTAACGCACCCAGCAAGATGACAGCGGCAGCACCAACATCAGCGGACACACGAGCAACATCAAGCACTCCAGCAGCAACATCGCTTGTTGCCGAGGCGTCGGCGTTGAAAGCTAACGGGAAAAAGGTAAACGGGATTCCATTAGGTTACACCATAGACACACACAATGCTCTGGCTCTGGCTCTGGTTGTTACTCTGTCTCTGGCTGACTGGCCCCTTCTGGCCATGACTAAAACTGGCTCTCACCCAAGTCGATCTGGGGAGATCTGGCCAGGTTTGGACCTAGACCACGATAAACATCGGCGCGCATGCGCATAAAACAAATTGCAAAACAGTGAGGGGAGAACCAGGAGAAGAGAAGCTGATGTGGAAGCGAAATGGATTACCCATTTTGTAGACTTGGTAGCAGTCGGCGAAGAAGGCCAAGAACATGCGTCTTGCAGTTGCTATTTTTATGCGTATTACCCCCAATGCCCGAAATGGGTATATTGGACCTTGGTTAGCTGTCCTATAAATAGCCATTCGATAGGGTCATTCAGGCCAGTGGGTATCTCGTGGTCTAAAGAGATCTAGAGGTTCCAATACCATACAGCATTCCGAGCTGTAATACATGGCCTTTGTGGAGCTTGGGCGCTGAATTAATGCAGCAAGTGTCAATGTCAGTCGATGTCGGACAGGCAATGGCACGAAAATTATTACGCTCTCACGACTCCGGAGCTCTAGAGTTCTGGAGTTGCGATACCTGAACCAGAAATTAATATGCAGGCCATTAACCAAGTCCGAGCTTCAATTAAAAATGCAATTTGTTTGAGCCACTCCGCCAGCGAGTGGGCCTAGGTATTCCTGATTTAGACGCCAGAGCACGGCTGATTTATGGGACGCCAGTCGCAGTCTACGGGTAATGTTGTCTAATCAGTGCGCTTTCAATTGCAGGTCTCGTTTCCCTTCAGCTCGAATGGCCGGCCCGGTCGCATCTACCACTGGAACCTCCCCGTCCTGAAGGAAGCTCTCTCTAAAAAGCCCCACTTTGCCCACGTCTCGGCAGCGGATCGAAATAGGTTGTTGGACATACAAAGTGTGCCCACCTGGCGCCAACCCTGGGAAAATGAGACCGCCGAGAAGGGTTTCAGTGCGGGTGGCGGAAAGGCCAAGTACCGCAAGTCCCTCAAACCAAAATCTCCTACGTACTATGCACCTGCCCAAGCGGTAAGCAAACAAAGCTTCCACAAGTACTTCGCCGGCAATGGTAAGCCCAAGGGCTTCTACGTCATCAAGGAGCACCAGAATAAGCCGCAGTTCTATCAGAACATCATATCGTAATCCAGATTAATTGGGCCTCCTAAATACCCTCGAAAGACTGTGGTGCCGGGCGTTCTGCTTTTAATCTTTTAACCAGGGGTTTCCCCTCTTCCGTCCAATTTCCACTTGGAATCCTTTCTGAGTTAATCCCGACTATATTTGAGCACTCCAGCAACTGTTTAACAATTGCGAGGAGTAAAGTCTATTTTTATACAACGGCAATGAATACAATAACAGATGGGCTGGTCCAGCGAGGAGGGTATGCCGTATATCAATCAATAAGTTAAACCAGCACAGGAAAGGTCAATCTTAATTTATTATTTTAGTAGCTTCATTTGAGATTTAAACAATAATTCGATAAAAACGTTACCTAATAAGATATTAAGGTAGTCTGAAATATGCATTTTAGTTGAAATTTTAAAATGCCAACGAACAAAATTATCCCGAAGTATCGCACAACCTGTTTTATTCACTAAGACAAATCAAGCAATAATACTATGGACTTAAAGTCTGCCATTAAATTTTGAATATGTTAAATTGACCTGGAGACATATCTGTTAGCCTAAGCCTTGTGAAGGGGAATCCCTCCGAATGACCAGCCTAAACTGCATTTAGCTAAGCATCTACGGCAAGCAATAAATTATGGCATATATCAAGCTAGGTTTAAGTGCATGAACGATTTTGTTTTGATAAATAAATATTGACTGATTTTTAAGTGCAATCCCTTTAAGTACCTGGCAGTCAGACAAAGAGCCGCAAAGGGGGCGGAACTGTCTGCTCCAAGTTTATTGACTTGGACAAAGGTGAAGTCGAGTCGGATCTAGAGGGATGGGGAAAGGTGAGTGTCTTGCAAATTTGGCTGCTGTCACGACAGAGACCATTCAGCGGAACAAACTGAGCAAAAAATCAGAAAAAAAAAAACAAAAATCGAGCTAATTATATAAGAAGCTATAAGCCGGGCGTGTTCTGACTAAGACCTATGGGAAGATTTAAGATTGGACATGAAAAAGCGGAAGCGGGGCGAGCGTGCGCATGCGCAGTTTCTCATTCGGCAGATAAAGCCGCAGACAGAGATTCAGATACATATTTATAAGACAGCGCCAAGTCGCCAGAAGTAACAGCCCTATAATGACAAAAAATCGGTCAGACAGACGGCACACCTCCAAACTGCCGCATAAATAATGTTGTTCCTTCTTAATTTCGCTTTTCCCTTCGGTGTGTAAACTTTTTTTTTATTTTTTTGGCGACTCTTTCGCATAATTGTTTTTTGCAGCTTATGTTTTCCTGATTCTGATTCTCAGTCTGCTGACTCACGAGCGTTGAACTTTTCACCCGTATCCGTGGCACTTTAAGTACGGGGCTTAAGTAGATTTAATGACTTGTAGTTTCGCGACTGAGACGTAAATCACTTTTATGACAAATGGAGGATGGGACCTTCTCATTGATTTTTTATGGCCGTCATCAGTGGAAATGGGATAACCGTTCTGGCAATCAAATGTCGGATAACATTCGTTTGGCCCAATGTGCAACAAATGCTGGTCGCAGTCGTTGCCACTTGTTAACGCCATTTCCGCCTGTCATATCAAAATAATTATCTCAAAGTGTGGCTCAGGCCAAGAGTCCCAGCCAAGCCAGCCCAAACTATTCTAAACCAAACCAAACCGATCTCAAACAAGACTCGTTTGCGTGTGCCGCCTATCTGCAACTACTGGACAACTTGATCTGGAGAACAAGTTCTTCACGCAATCTTGATTGCAATTATGTAATTCGAAATTCTTACTAATTAAACAAACATTTTGCCTAATCGTATTTGCATTGCACTCCAAACACAAGCAACTGGAATCATGATCAGAAACTAAATTCAAAGGAACTTTTTATTACCCTTACAAGAAAAAGACTCCTTAAAAAAATATCTTATACTATTTCAAACATTAAATAAGCAGAACTAATACAATATTTAATAAGATGAAGTCCAAACTAAATTCTCCAAAAGTCAAAAAAAATTACAGTCCTTGCCATAACGAATGAGTTCGCTGTGGTTTTATTATTTGGAATGCAGAAGCTTAAAAATGTCAAATTCATTTCTTAGTTCTGGCCCTTCTGGGCGGAATCCCCGAAAATCCGATGACCCCCGAGGCGGCTGCCACCCGCAAGCCAGGACCTTTATTCGGAGTTCGTCCGTAGCTTCCCTCAAGGCAAATTGCATCCGTCATTATTTATTTACTAGTAAATATTTCTAAATTTCAAGTTAAACTTTCGTGCACGTAAACGATATATAATAAAACGTTTAATGAAAGAAGAAACATATACCTTTTAAATGCCCTTATCGGCTCATAGAAGGTTATCCATGAAAACCATTTATACGAGTATATATAATTTTTGAAAATGGTCCTATTTGATAGATCAAAAACGATATTTTTACTAAATGTAAAGATGTAGTTATGGATATTAATAATGCAATTAAATAAGCTTATGTAACCTAAGTGTATCGGATTAATTCGTGATGCCTAAATAATTTTAAAAGTTTTAACTATAAAAGACTGCTGTTAGCCCTCAACCATATAGTCAACCAACATGAAGCTAGTTATCCTCTTCTTGGCCTTCCTGGGAGCAGCTTCGGCTCGACTGAGAGGACATACTGTGGGAGGCCGATAAGTAAAGAACCACAGAACCAGATTTTCAAATATAAATATAAATATAATATATATAAATATAAACAAAAAATAATAACTGATACGTATGTAAGTCTATTAAAATGATTAAAAATGGTTTGGGTTCTCACAGTTGAATAATCCCGCCATGACATTTTTTTGTCTCAAAGTGACCGGATCATAATAAAGGTTATTTTGGGGGTTGGGTATCAGCCACACTGGCCAAGCGGCAAAAATACACAACAAACATGGCACTAAACTCCAAGCTGAGGGATCTAATCCTAAACACCCGCGTACCACTGGTCCTAAACCAATTTCCGCTGGAATGGGAGTGTTTCGAGGGGTCTCTGCACGACTGGTGCGAGCGGTTTGACCAGGAGGCCATCGATCCTCCAGCTTTTGAGCTGATGGCCTTGGCGGACAGCAGTACACCACAATGGGAGCGGAAACGAACTAAAGTCAGCCACATGGGAATGCAGCAGTTCCTACGTGAGTACGGCGTCCTCGATGAGGATCACACACACTGGGCGGCGTACCAGTACAAGAGAGCAAACGAGTTGCCCGCCAATAGCCTGAAAGGAATCGATTTCTCCTGCTTCGGATTCGCAGAGCACAACAACGACTTTAGCTTTTGGGTGGGATCGGAGCATGCCAACACACCATGCCACTACGACACCTTCGGCGTTAACATTGTGGTGCAAGTGCATGGCTGCAAGTCCTGGCTACTCTTCCCACCTGAAACGCCGCTGCAAAGCACACGGATTCCCTATGAGGAGTCTAGTGTCTACTGCTTAGAAAACTTCTACGCCCCGGATCCAGATAAGATTGAACGATATGAAGAACTAGGCCGGGAGGCCTACCATTGCAACCTGCAGGCTGGCGATGTGCTCATCGTCCCGCGCCACTGGTGGCACTACGTCGAAGCCATGTCCTCGTCGCTGAGTGTCAACTACTGGGTGCCGCTGAAAGTGGACATGGACCTGGCCCTTGACGAATTTTTGGTCAAACATATTGTTGAGAGTTTCGTCAAGGGCGAAAGCGATCAGTTGAAGCAATATCTTCTTAATCCCAACCAACTGGCAGACATCTCAGCCAAGCCAAGCGAACTCTTTGCCCAGTTCGAGCGGGCGGTTCAGAATATGGAAAGCGGTCAAAGCAATCGAAAGCTCTGGGAAACAGATTACCTCAGCCAGGCGGACTGGAAGAGCATCCTAAATAGCATCAATCTGAATGTGCGCCCTTTAGAGGTGATCCCCCACGAGGAGTACAAAAAGCTCTTAAACTCCAACTCTAAGAGATTTCAAGCACGTACCATCCCACCAGAGCTTACTCCCATCAGTTCCACTTGGGAGCTCCTCGTGAGCAGCATGTGTGCTCCGCGGGTCATTGCCGGAATGAAGAGAGAGTTCTTCCGAAGACTGCGACAAAGTGACGCGTCATAGCAAAACACAAAAGTATAGGGAAAGAACGTTTACTGTGATGCGTGATAATATTTTTGCATATATGAGATTAAAATCCAATAAGCCATCAACATGTATCATACAATTTCCAAACAGAACCAGAACACGGAGCATTAAATGCCGAATACCATCTATCTTGCCTCTCCACCATCCAGACTCATATCTGAGACTACCATGCGATTGACCCTTGGGTGGAACATGCTGTGCATATGTGGTCATGAACTTGATAAGCTGCATGGCCGTTTACCAGCCCGGTGGCTTTTGATTGGGATAGCCGCCCTGCTGGTTGGCATAGCTGCCGGGATAGGTTCCGTAGTGACCGGGTGGAGGTCCCTGTGGGAATCCTTGGTACTGATAGTCTGCAGAAAAAGTAAATCATTATAAGAGACTCATGATGGTTGGGATATATAACTTACTGCCAGGATACGGCAAGGTTGCATATGGATTAAAGCTCTGTGGCATGGGTGCGGGCACATAGGCGGGATAAGGCATACCGGGCTGTGCCCCATATGGTACGGGCATACCTTGTACTTGGGCCGGATATGGAATGTTACCTGTTGATGCCACAGGCGGCGCACCGGGTGCGGAACCAGGTGGAATATCTGATGAAAAGCAAGACATTGATTACATTGTTATTTTACGAATAACCCATACTTACCGCTGCCACTGCCCGATGTGGAGGCGTAATGGGATGGCAGAGCCGGAGTGGCCGGACAGGCTTGACGACTTGACTCCGTGGTCAGATCCTTGAGCAACTCCTCCTTCTCCGTTTTTCGGGCGAACACAAAGTCGCTGATCTTGTTTTGGAACACGACCAGCAGCTGTGTGAGGTCATTGTAGAATTTAGTACCCTCCTGCAGATTTCCGGATAGCTCTATGTAGCTATCGTAGGCGGTAGCAAGCTCCTGGTACAATGTGTCCCGCGAACTGCCACAGCTTCCAGTCTCGGAGACGAAGTCTCCGTGAGCGCTCTGGATGTCGGCCACTAACGTCTTTTGGCGGTCTACGCTTTCGCGCACCTGCTGCTGTAGGGGATTGAGCACTTGGCCAATACGAGCTAATGACAAAGCTGGTTCATCGATGGCACCGTCCTTTTGAAGGGCAATCAAAAACTCATCCTTCATGTCGAACGTGGCCCCTTTAAGCTCCGATTCAACGGCCTCACGCTCCGCCTTAATGGTCTCTACGTCGTCCATCAGCTTCTTGAGACGCTGAACGCTGGAGCAGTTTGGATCCACACTGCCGCTGGCCGATGGCAGAGATTGCTGAATTTGATCGGGTGGCAAGGATAGCAGCTGAATGCCCTTCTGATTAGCTTCGAACTTCTGGCGAACCACCTTGTCGGCTTCAATAGCATTGGTAATGACTTCGCGATACTTTTTCGCATTGGTGCGGAACATCTCTGTCAGTTTATCGGAGCCGATGCGAGTCCAGCGCTCCTTGAACTGCGCCCGCAATTGGTTATCGGAGTCGCGTTCTTCGTCTAACAGGCGCTCGGTTTCGTCTAGGATCTCGCGGTTACGGTTTAGGAGCTCGGGAAGATCCTTTAGCAGGGTCTGCACATTTTCAATGCCTCCCTTTTGACGAACCTCAACGGCTTTATCCTTTAGAGAAGGTGGAAGCCCACTATTGCCATCAGCCGTCTCCACTGCAGCTGGAAGATTCAAGCTAGCGAGGACAGCATTTAAAGTCTGGGTGGATTCACGAAGCTTCATTATCTCCACGTTGACGATTTCATTGCGGCGCATATCAGAGGCGGTGAGAGCCCGATGTAACTCGACAGGAACCAAGCTGGTGAAGATGTCCTTGAAATTCGAAGTCATGGGCACACCGATCGGCAATGGCTTGGCCAACTGGGCCTTTCCAGGAGAGGCCAAGGAGCTCAAATCGGGTATAATTTCGTTGTAAATGAACTCATTATCCTTGGTTGACTCTGCCAGGTTGCGCTTGGCCCGGCTAAAGTATTCATCCAAGTAGGTCTCATTTCCGCCACGTGACTGCGCCGCCTTGAAAAGATCAATGGCATTGCGCAAACGGGCGATCTCCTCACCAATTTTCTTCGAAGCACGGCACACCAGACTCTGGTACAACTGAGTGAGGGCATGGAACCCAGCCTGCTTCCCGGCAATCGTGGGTATCCATTCCTTTTCCCACAGACTGCGCACAGACTCTTTTTGCATGGCACGCAGCACATCGGCGTAGAACTCTTCCGCCTGGCAACACAACTTAGCGATGATTTGGTCCTTCATATTATCTAAGGAGATGTAAATATTTAATCTTGGCTTATATTGGAATATTTCTTTAGAACATTCTTCAGTTAGTGGGGATAACTTTATCGTTCGCTGACACTTATGATTCATGCTAGGTTTCTTATCACATAATACATATAACAGGGTTATACCCTATGAAAATACAAAAGTTTAAAACACTTATTTTTTTAATCATTACCAACGAGCGGTATGAAGATGCTTTTAACTGATAATATAGTTTTATCACCTAATGCAAATAGTGGAAATTATCTAATAGATAAGGATTGAATAGTAAGTATGAATACGTATTAGCTTACCTTTAATGGCCTTCAGAATGAACACCTCCTGGGCCTGGGCGACCATCAGAGCCTGCAACACAGTCAGCGTATCCTGGCTGAGATCGGGCGTGGGCTCCGAGGGCACCGCCGCAGGCGTGGCGCCTTTCAAGTACTGAAAGATGCCAGCGCTCTGCTGGAGCAACTTAATGGCTAGTTTAAGACCCTCATCAGAATCCAGCGGCTGATTGGCAGCGATGCTGCTCTGCAGGGCGGCGATGTTGAAGAGAACACATACCTTCTCGTAGAGCAGGGAGGTGTGGGCTATTGAAGATTCAATATAAATACAATGACGAAATATGTGCTCAATGGATGAATCACTCACTTAGGCTGATCTTGCCGCCAAAAATGGATCCCTTATCGAAGGCATCCTTCCACTTGAAGGGTATCTGCAGTTCGCTAACTGATATCTTTGTTTCCAATGCACAGATCTGGTCATAATAGCTAGAAATAAAACAATATCCGGAGGCAATAATACCACCGAACAATATCCATTAGCAAACGACTACGTCATCTGAGAGCTTGTTTACGTCTGACCACCGCACTAACACAAAAGCACCAGGTGGAATGGAATGGGTGTGATTAGGTACCTCTTTTCTTTAGATGACTCATCTGGTGATTCCTGGAAAAAGGCCACATAAAACTTTATAATACTCACGCATATACAATGTCCAGCGAAGCCTCGTACTTCTCGAAGAATTTCCAAATCGCTGTATTGCGTTGTTTCGAAAATTCGTTTACGGCCTCTGAGTACTTGCTTTTCTCTTCCTCCGTCGCACCGTTGTAGGTGCTCTGAATGAGATTGTTCAGCGGCTTGACTACGTCGACTTCCGACGGCTTCTTTAGCGGCACGCCCAGAAACTTCGACATCTTCTTCTGTTCTGCGGATTTCTTTTTGGCCGATTCTGATTTCAAGTAGTATAAAATATATATTAATTAATGTCGCTTTATTCTCAATCCGCTATGCGCTCTTTCTTTCCCCTACAACAGCTGGCCAGCGATGACAAGCTGTCGATTCTGTTACCGATAACAGAGTTGTGGATTTCATTCTCATTATTCTCTATATTGAGTTAAATAATAATAGTAAATTATTTAATAAAAAAATCGATTTAAGGCTTACATGACTTATTGTAGTAAAATATAATTTTCATCCGTAAAAAGCTTTCCACATTGTACCAATGTTTTAATTATGAAATTTAAACTGTAACTTTGACGGGTGCTGCCATTGGGCCAATACATTTTATACGTTACTGCGATACGTTTTTCGCCCCGCTCTTACGTTTAGCGCAGTGTGGCATCTCTGCGGCAAGAGAAAGGTAACCCTAGACTTTCTATTTTCTGATTGCATTGCGTTGTTGTCGAGAAAAGTCAGCAAAATTAGTGCTTTTCCTGCACAATTTACCGTTCCGAAGAGCACAATTTCTAAAGGACTCAGCCTTTGACAAGGATTCACACGTGAGTTGATATCAGTGGCACTAGCTTAGCTTTTCCACTGACACATTCAATCCCATTCTATCTCATTGCATAGAAGAAGCAGCAGCAGCAGTAGCGAGGCAGAAAATCGAAGAGACCCCGCGATGGCCGAAGTGGAGAAACCGACGGCGGCCACGCCACCGACCGATATTCCCCAGGCCACGCCCCCAACGGCCAGTGACGCTGTCGTAACACCCACCCCGGATGCCACCGGAGACGTGGAGCCAGGCACCTCGCCCACCCAGGAGCCTAACTCCAATTCGCATCCGCATGATTCGGAGTACGACACGGCCAGCGACCTGGAGGGCGGCGAGGACTACGACGACGAGAGTGCCAGCGGGAGCGCCAGTGGTAGTGGAAGCGAAGAGGAAGAATCGGAAACCGATGACGAGGACGAGGAGGTGGGCAGCGAAACGGATGACGGCGAGGGGGAGCAGGCAATGGATCGCTCTGTCGCCGACAGTGAGGCCCAGAAGAAGGTGGACGAGGACCGCAGCAATCCTCAGTATATCCCCAAACGTGGAACCTTTTACGAGCATGACGACCGAACGGCGGAAACCGAGGGCGAAGTCTTAATCGAGCCAGAGAACGGTGCTGGCCAGGCGCCGGCAGAGCCAAATGGGGAACTCAATGGCTTGTCGGTAGCTGGAGCCACCCCTACTGGCCAAACTCCACAGATCTCACAGGCATCTAAAACTATGCGTAAGTGGCAACCTGCATCAGGTGGCGACCGCTGGTCCCACGACCGTTTCGAGGCCACGGAGCAGGCGCCCAAGTCCCGGGCAGAGCTGCTTCAAACGTATGGCTACGACATAAGAAATGAGGATGCACCGCCTCGAGCCAGACGCCGCCGACGATATACACGAGGTCCGAGTAAATACTCAAGAAACTGGGAGGACGAACAAGCCTACCTCAAAGCGAGTAACAAAGAACGCAAACCGCCACGACCACAAGACTTTCCGGCCCTCAACGAAAGGAAGCCCCGTGGTCCGCGTACTTCTTCCTCGCGGGAGGAAAAGGAAAACCGTCGGTCTGGAGGTGCTGGCGGTTTGGTTGCAGAGAAACAGCAGCCATTGGCCAGTGGATCAAATCCTCACCGATCCCAAGAGCGGGAACGCGAGCGCGATAGGGAGCGGGAACGGGATCGTGAACCCAAGAACCGCAACTTTGGGCGGATGAATGGTGGTCCAGGACGTCAGAATGGCATGGAGTTTAAGAAGAACAACCGCGGCATGCAGCCACGAGACCGGGAGAGGGGACCTGACCAAGTGGATAACCGCAATCAGAAGCAAACCACTCCACGCTCCAACCAGCAGCAAATACAACAGCAACCTCAGCACCAACAACAGCCACAACAGCAGCGACAGCCGCCCCAGCAACAGCAGCCTCCACAGACGCCGCTCTCTACATCTAACCTCTCGCAGCGACTGCAGCAAGTGCAGCAACGTAACGATCCTAGCCACGTTGGCAGTGTCCAGATGCACTCTTTGGCCAATCAAAGTCAGCCGCCACAGCAGCAACAACCATTGCATCAGGAACAGCGAAATGCACCCAAGCGGTACTCTAGTTTGCGTCGTTCCCAGCAGGAGGCATCACAGCACTTGGCGGAGCAGCAGCAGCAACAACAGATGCAGCAACAGTTGCATCTTCAACAACAACAACAACAGCAGCAATCGCAAATTATGATTCAGGACCCACACATGCTGATGCAGATTGCCTACCAGCAACAGGAGTTGCAAGCCCAACTGCAAAATATGCAACTAGGACCACCTACTGCCGCGGGAGCAGTGCCAACGCCACCAAAGCCACTTGCCCCACCGGCAACCGGATATCCGCAAGCACAAGCGGCTCCGTACTACGTGACCGGAACGGAGCCTGTGCCCGTGCCTCAAGCTCCATATGTGAATCCGGCCAGTGCCGCCTACTTGCCCACAACTCCGGCTGCTGTGGCCTATGCCCAGGCGGCGCCATCAGTAGTTACGCAGCCCACACCGTCGCCTGCCCAGGCTCCGCCTGCAACACAGCCATCTCAGCCGTATCAAAACTACAATACGGTGGGGGGCACCACCTACTTTGTTCCGCCGGCACAAAACGCCAGCCGACCAGCTGCTTTGCCCCAGCGTCGTCCCACCAACGCGATTCCCATCCTGCCACCATCTGAGAAGCACAAGTCCAAAGGCGGCGCCAAGGAGGAAGGCATCTCAGATAATATCGATCACATCATTGACAACATGTTCGTGCAGCGACCTTCGGCCTTCCAGGCCACTGGAGAGGGTGCCACACCGGGAGGAGGATCAAAGGATGAAGCGTCAGCCACTCCCCCAGCTGCCGAGCAGAACCTTCAACCGGTCCCGGCCACTGGGCAGGAATGAGTGCAGGCGTACGCCGGCTTGCCGCAACAACAGCAACAAAGACGAGGCCAAAGGATCGCTCCTTCTCCTTCCTCCGGCTTTTCAATGCTGCCGCCGCACGCTGGCTACTACCGACCTCCACCCCCGCCGCACTAGTGCGGACGATTCAGCTCATCTGATGTTTTTTTCCCCATTCTGTCCTCGGGTCTGCGACTCAGAAGTACTGCATAAAATGTAGAAACGCAGTAAGAACCATTTGTAATTAGCATTTAGCTCCCAGATAATCGAACTTACTAACGAAAAGTTTTCGTATATAGAACGAGTATATATATATTAATATGTATCCCGGCGCAAGCTCCATTTATCTTGTATGTAGAATCTAGGGCCAGCTGCGGCGCTCGCTTATTAAGTCGACAGTGAAAAAGTGTTGAACGTATTGAAGCGGTTGGACGCTTAGCTTATTTAGCCGCATTTTAGAATTGAAAGAAAAAGAAAAGAATTACCGAGAGAAATGTATTTGCGTAAACTAATTGATCATTGAATTTAAATAAACGTTTAACACGAAGCTACAAACACTTTGGAATGCTGCACACCCACTGTGATGACAGAATTTAACTTATAAACTAGATTTAAAATCCGAGTTCTCCATTTGATTCCGATCTGAGGTGGGTTTTGGAAAGGTAGATCTTTAAGATCACGTTAAAAATATTTGCAAAACAAATAGGTAATGTTGTGTATCGCTTGTTAAACTACAAACACAGTTGTCATTAGTACAAAATGGGTAGAAGTAAATGCATTTTTTGATCGGAATCGGAAACGAGAACAGGATATCAGCTTTCGTGACATGAATCAAGATTGTATCCGTTTCTTAATACTAGGCAAGTTGTTTACAGCTTGGACTCCTTGGCCAGCTGTTCCAGCAAAACACTAATGCGGCGGAACGAGCCCTTGAATATGTCGTTGAACTTGCGGGCGCTCGTCTTGAGGCTATCCCGGTAAGCGGTGGTATGGATGAACACACTGGCAATGAATAAGATTAAAATCGAGTTCTATAAATAGAAGAAAATAGCTTACGCTTCAGAGGTGATGGAGTAAAATACGCCGTAGCCATCAACAAGCATAGGCGCCACAAAGCCGACGTTGGCTGTAAAGCCTAGAGTGCTAGAAGAAAGTACAAAGTTGCCACCGCCGCCGCTCTTGGTGTACAAGGGATCATCGTAGAAGGCAGGAATGTCCATTTTGTTTTCGTATGCTGCGCACCACAAGCCAAACAAGTGTCTATCGATGCCATGTCCCTTGCGCGCCTCGTTCATGAAATGCTTATGCTCATCGACGGCCTTGCGAAAAGCCCTGGCCAGTGACATATCGCCAACTTGCTTGTTAGAGGATGCCCTTAGAAACTCCGCCACAGCACCAGTACAGGATCGCAGAGTCTCCGTTCTCCCGTTGTAATACTGTCGCATCAACGCAGTCTCATAGGTGGGAGCAATTCTGTTCGGAATCAAGTTATTATTGTAATCTGAAATTCCTAAGATCAACTTACTCTTTATGCATCTGATAGTAGGCCCACTGCATAACAACCTGCACAAAAGAATCTGGATGCAGTCTGTGGGTTTTCATAAAGTCTTTACCGTAGTCATCAAATACAGTAAAAGTGGTTGTAACATCAATGCCCTAGGGAAACCATAAAAAAAAGATTGGAAAGTTTAGAAAATAGGTGATAAAAATGTCGACTTTATCTACCCTGTCATCTATATCCTTCTGAACGCGCTTAATCTCGCTCTTGAGGGTGTCATCCAGCTGGAATTGCAGCTCCTTGATCTCCGCCACCTTGGAGCTCTCGGCTTCTGACCAGTCAGGCTCTGGCACCTCCAAGAAGCTCAATTGCATGAAGGTGGCGAAACTGATGCTAACTGTGCCATCGTAGCAGCTGTGCTCACCAGCCCAATTGCTGCGTCCGTTGCGGAAGGCAATGATGCTGCTGCTGCGATCTGCCCAGCGGGAATGGAGATCTCCAAAAAGACCAAGCTGCGAGGACTCCTCATAGTCTTTGGGCGATTGCTCGTACCAGCAAATTTCCATGCTGGCGCTCTCGACCAACAGAAGTGTTTCCTTATTGGCCTCGGAGATTTCTCTCAAACGGTTGCGGTTGCGCGCCCACGTGGTGCGATCGTCATGACTCAGAGTGGGAACACAGTCGCCAACCGGCTCATAATCTAGGATGCTGCGCAATCGCTGCAAGACTACCAGAATCTCAGGAGCCGTTAGGATAGTGTCGTCCTCGTGCACGCAATCAAGGATGAATTGGCGTCCTTTACCAGAGATCAAGACGTGAGTGGGCGTCTTGCCCTCGTCCTTGGTAAGGAAGTGTTTCTCGATGTGATCCTGCTCCTCGCCTGGAATGCGGCATGTAGAGAAGAACCGCTTATACAGCGCAGAGGAGTACTTGATCTTGCCGCCGTTAGAGGAAAGCGGCTTGATAATAGACTTCCGCGTCAGATCCCAAAACTCAAGCGTATGGTGAATGTGCCGTGCCAAGCTCTGCGAAAATGATACAGTCAATAAGAACAAGCTCACAGCTTTGTCAGCAAAAAACAAGAAATTAAGTACATTTTTAGATAGGTAAATATCAGTCTAACAGTTTAAATAGATTGTTTAGATTAGACATCGATGATGAATTCTCAAGCATAAAGTACATTGTTCATTAGATAAGAAAGTTTTGTGTAAGAAAAAGAGCTTCTTCAAACACATTCAAACGCGAATGTAATGGCATTTAAATTTTAGTATAAGCGACCTTTACAAACAGAGCTTTGGGGTAATTTGCGAATCAATACTTTAGATATGATTAAGTGCGTTTACTTTTCAAATCAAATGGGAATGACTATTGCGTTTAAGAGCTCTTATAGAAATGGAATTATCTAACCACTTACCTTAAGCATGTATTCCGGGGTCTCAGGAACGCCAACCATCTCTAGTTGTGCGGGCATGACCATAAGTTGGTATGGTAGAAGAGGCATCCTAATTGGGTGGTATCCGTAGTCCTCCCACCACGTACCCAACCAGTTCCTCATATTGGCCGCTCTCTTCTTAAGCTTTTCATGCAGCTCGGCGCCCACTCCATGCTGGAACTCATCAATGGTCTTCCTAGCCTGAGCCAACTCCGCCTTAGTTCCAAAAGGTTGGATGCAGGCATAGTAGCGCTCTAAAGTGTCCTTCAGATCCGGGAGAGGAAGCGAGGGTAGCGTCTCGTCGAAATCAAACGTATTCTTATCATCTTTGCTCATAAAATATAAGCTAGCCCGATCCATGTTGGTTTATCTGCAGGGGATAAGGGAGAGTCATTGAGATAAGTTTGCGTGTGGTGCCTTTCAAAAGGCCTATGGTTCAGATTGCAAAGCAAATCAATAATCATATCGAAGGGGATCACTTTCGCATTCGACGGGTCCAAAGTTCTATCAATAAACAACTGGGCACATTCCCATCGAAAATACAAATTTTCACCCTAGCATATTTGCATATTTATCTTAAATGATGTAGAAATAAATATCGGAAAGTATTGCCACTTTGGAATGCAACTTGACGATGTGTGGGTCAGGTTCAAAGTAATCTTTGTTTTTGTCTAGAGCTAGACGATTATCTCCCCCAATCACTGGAACAAAGTCCGCAATTGGGAACTTTATAAATATTTATATTCCCAGTGCACTGGTGAAATCATTGGCCAATTTCTCACCCACTGACCTTTGGACTCGATGGAGAATTTACGTTCGCCGGAGACACCCGAACAGTCACACTGCCGTTATACGACTGAATCTATAAGTTGGTCTGATATCAAAGCACACCTCGTCGGAGAACCACTTGTGTTATCGCATCGTGGGATCGGCCACCAGCGGCCACTGACTCAGTTTGATAATATATCACCAAAATCATTAATAGCAGACAGCCGGCCTCTGATAGAGCGCAGTTCATTTGAATTTCAATATAAATTTCTAGATTATAGATTCCAGCGGACACACCCACACACACCAACAAACGAACAGGCAATTGAATTTTGTACCTTAACTTTACTGAGCAGTGCAATCGGTCTTAATTAATGCGATTTGGCAGTTATCAGGTTCATTTAAATAGATAAAAGAACGATTTGATAGGTGTTTCAATTAAAGATTTAATCATTTAACGAGACCCAGTTTACTTTGTTTACAAGCGGCGACAAACCCGGTGGGAAATTTGCAGCACGAGCAGCTGATCCCAGAGTTGTCGAGCTTGATTATAATCTTTCCTAGTAATTTCAAGCAGAAATAAAATATTTAAAAATTTTTAAAGCATGACAATATATTTTAAATTTTAAATAAATTCATTTTTCATTTTAACGGTATGTGTAATTTAACCAAATGAATCGCGCAACACCGCAGTCTGTCAGAGTTGCCATACTTTTGATAGTTTTTTAAATATAGTACGGTTATAAACTTATTTTTATTTATTTTTATTTTGTACATTTTTTTTCACTAATTTCACTTCACAAAATATGGTAATAGAAATCTGTATACTCCTGCCTAAGCAACCAAGCTTCCGTCTATCTGGCATCGCTAGCAACAGCTGACATCTGATGAAACGAGCGAAAGAGACGCATAGAGAAGTTAGAAGGAAATCGGGACGCTTGCTTTATTGGGCGGCTTAAATAAATACCGAATCCCAGCCAGCGGCCGGAATGCTGCCGTCCACGGGCCTCTTTAAGGGTTTCCTGTGTCCATACTTTGATGGCCAGGATGCGGAGACATGCCGGCGACCCTTTTGTCACTTCAAGCACGCCCGCAAAGGTAAGAACTTTCATTCGATTTGCATAAAACGCTAACTACTTCCGGTTTCAGACGATGTAGAGGCCGCTCCGCCCGCCGAACCCGTTCCCGTGCCCCAGTACAAGCCGGCGCCCAAGCTGCTCTCCCTGCCGTTGCCCCAGATCACGTTATGTGCGCCTCGAAAGAAGTCCACTTTGGAGTACCACCCGGAAAAGCCGGCTCTGAATGCTTCGCCAGCTAAGAAAAAGCAAGAGGCGGCTGTGGAGAGTGCTCCCAAATATGTACCCGCGCATCCATCTGGCACAAATGGTGACGGAGGCGACGACGACTGGCAGGCTGATCTTGAGAAAGAGATCGATGAGCAAATGCAGGTGGAAATTGACGACCCTGGCGAGGACGGCGATCTCGAAGAGGATGTCCAAATGGTGTCCAAGGAAGAGGAGGTTGAGCAGGACGAACAGCCAAAGAGTGTCACGGAAAACCACAAAAAGGAACACAAATCGAGCAAGGAGCGGGAAAGGGATAAGGAAAAGGTCAGAGAACGAGACAAGGTCAAGGACCGGGAGAAGGACAGAGACAGGAATAGGGATAAGGATAAGGAAAAAAACAAAGACAAGGACAAAGATAAGGAAATAAAGGACAAGGATAAGGACAAGCGAAAGTCATCCCACAGCGACAAGGAACGCTCTAAGGAGAGGCACACCTCAAGCTCCAGTTCCTCAAGGCACAAGTCTTCCTCTAGCTCTTCAAGCAAGAAGTCGTCCAGCAGCGACAAGCATCGCGACGAGAAGAGCTCCAGCAGCAGGCACAAAAGCAGTTCCTCATCATCCGCATCGAAGAGTCATCACCACAACTCTAGTTCCTCGAGTTCCTCGCGCTCAAAGTCAAAAAGCAGTTCGTCGTCCAGCAAAAGCACTAGCAATTCTAAAAGCGATACAGATGCCGAAAAGAAAGCAGAAGCTGCTGCGGTACCGCAAGCGGATGCCATTGATGATCTCGATGAACTGGACTTTGACTTCGAAGTAGATACCTCCGAGGGGGAGATTGTGCGTCAATGCGAGATGATCTTTGACGAGATGGAGAAGAAGTTCGCTCAGATGCACAAAGACGGAGAAGGAGAAGCCAACGCAGAAGGCTCTCGCAAGCGCAAGGCTCCTTCGCCGGACATTGACACCTTCACCGAGGCAGCGACGGCGGCTCTCCAGAAACGGAGGGTGGCCCACGAGAATGCGGACAGAATTAAACCACATTTGGCACCTTCGGTATCGGTGCGTAAGCCAAATCATATCCGTAATGCTATGCAGGCGATCTTCGATCGGCGCGCAGAGCTGCGTCGCCAGGAGAAACTTCAAGCCGAGGCCGCTGCCGAGCAGCTACGTCAGGCCCAGGAGCGAGTGCGCCAAGCGCAGGAGGAACTCCGTCAGGCCAAGGTTAACTCAAACCTCACGCCCCTCATCCCGCGAAGTGCTTTGACTCCACCAGTGCGTTCAGGTGAGTACATATAATATTTTCTTTAATTTCACAAGAAAATGTAAATTTATTGAATAATCTAACCTGCTTTATTTTACAATAGTTTATTATGTTATCATCACGCCAAAAAAAAGATAAGGCATTTTCACCACATTCGCAAATCTTTTAAAAGAAGTTTAATAATTATTCATTTGTTTTTTTTTCTAGCTCGCAGCATTGCTCCCGTGGCCAACATAGTGGCCATCGCTCGGGCCAAGAAAAAGATTGAGGAGCTTCAAGCTGAAAAAAAACCCGCTTTTACGCCTGCGCAATCCTTCAAGGGTGCCGGACGGGTGGCCCATAAACCCACGGCTGCGTTGGACAAAGCTGCTCCTGCGGCCAGTGAGGCCAATGCCGAAAAGCCCCCTGTTCTTGATCCCAGCAGTTCTAAGATATCGTACAACGTTCGCATGCAGTATTACGAGATGATGGTGAAGCATTGCACCGTCATCTACCCACAGCTGGCAGATGCCTGGGAGCGGGCACAGGTTGAAGAGTTGGCAGTCTTCAAGAAGTGCAACACACCTGCCATATACAAGAACAGCTGTATGTTGGCTATAAACAAGCTCCGCAAGGAGGCCATTGAGGCGGGAAACAGACCAAGCGTGGCCAGTAAGACGGTGTCACATGAGATGATGTTGGGTGGCAAGCGGGCGCTCACCACATCCTGGAGTGTAGAGAAAAAGGAGTGGGTGTACATTTTAAAAACTTGATATTGTTTATATGCAATTAAAAGATTTTTTATTAGCGATGCCGTTGGGAATAGAGCATAGTAAACTGAATCAATTCTTTATGATTTTGCATTTGCTTGTGTATAGAAGATAGTAATAAAATGTTGGCATTTATTTTGCATATAAGCAATATATAAATGTATTACACTAATAAGAAAAACATTAAAAAATAATCTATAATCTATTTTTTGCAGAAAACTTGGCTCCATGGGCAATGGTGAACCTTTCGATGCTTTAAACGCTGAAAAAGCATATGAAATGGTCTTCGATCTTCGCTTGACAGAAGAGCAGCTGGTGGAAAACGGATATCCGCGACCGGGTATGAAACGCGGATCTGCTGTGATTCGCGCTTGCCGTCCCAACCGTCGACCTAACGAGCATGAACGCTATTGCTCCCGCTGCGGCAAGGTGTTTAGCTTGGACATATATGAGCACCCGGGTTCCGACATGTGTAACTACCACCCGAAAAGTACAGGCTACCGACGAGGATTCACCGACAACCACCATCGTTGCTGCCAACAGCCGTCGGGAACGCCGGGATGTACCTATGCGAATTACCACGTTAGCGACTATTACGATCCGGAAAAGCTCACCTGCTTCGTCAAGACGATCGAGCGGGGGATGAGGTGGTGCCCACCAAGAAGGACATATTCGCCTTGGATTGCGAGATGTGCTACACCACGCACGGAATTGAATTGACGCGTGTCACGGTGGTAGACATTAATGGACGCAGTGTTTACGATGCTTTGGTGAAGCCGGACAACCAGATTGTAGACTATAATACCACGTAGGTGAACCTCGATTTTTGTAATACCTTTATTAATAACCAATTCATATATTTCAGCTACTCGGGCATTACAGAAGCCATGCTCTCAAAAGAGACGCGTAACATACGCGATGTTCAGGCCGTTCTGATGTCCATGTTTCATGCCAAAACTGTGCTCGTTGGTCACAGTTTGGAGAGCGACCTGAAGGCACTCAAACTCATTCATGACGTTGTGGTGGACACTTCGGTGCTATTTCCTCACAAGATGGGACCACCCAAAAAGCGTGCTTTAAAGACACTGTGCATAGAAAACCTCAAAAGGATTATACAGGAAAATGGTCAGTCTACTTTCTGGGTATTTCCACAAATTAGTATTGTTTGCTTAAAATATGGAAATGAGTTCACGTTGCAGAGTTTACAATTTCAATATTTTTTACTCGTCCACAGAGGCCGGTCATGACAGTGCTGAGGATGCTGAGGTGTGTATCCAGCTCATCAAGTACTATCTGCGCAACAAAATCAGTTGAGCTGTGTTCATTTACCACCATCAGCAATCAGTTCAAAAGCATAACATACATACATCTGTTAATATGTATTCCATGCCCATCAAAATCAAAGCCTTAGCCCCTAATCGATCCATATTTTGTAAGATCAATCTGTATTTATAAATAAATCATTAAGCTGACACGGGAAAGTACTAATATTATTTTTATAATTCATATTTCTATTCAATATTGTTTTAAAAGTGTTTAAATTTATTCAATATTTTCAACTGGATCAGCAAAATTCAAAATGGAACTTCAATTTAAGTGGTTAAATGTACAAATCGATAGGAAATATGTTAAGAATTTGTCGAGTCCTTTGGAAAATATCTTACCTGCGGCTATCCAGCAGGTATATTTTCCCATTTTTCTCTGTTTTGTCTTGGCCATTTTATCCTAGGTTTTTTCATTCTCTTTACTATCGATAACAATTCAATGAAAAGCAATTGGAAAGTTTTGTAAAGTTTTTTACCTGACACCGCGCTACAAACTGTAATTGCAAGTTTCGTGCCTGACGCACATCACAGAATATTCGCTTGTGGCTCGCTGCTGTCCTTTTCCCGCCTCCAGTTGACTGCCTTGTTTTTGTTATTATTATTTAAATGTAATTTTAATCAGATTGCGGCGATACTTTATATTTTTCAATTACACCCGGCCTCGTCTGCTGGCCGTGGGCACCATCTGGATGTTGGCTTCTTGTTGCGTCGTGCTGGTGGTGCCCGCGATTTTTCAATTTTAACGTTTTATAATTTTCTGTTTTCCGATTCGGGGAAAAGTTTGGCTTATTGAACGGGGCCAAAAGAATGCAGGCAAAGTTCCAGCACTTAATTCGGCATAATTGTTGCCTCCGGCAATGTTCTATGGGATGACAGGGGATGTCATAAGCATAAGGTGGGTTTCCCAAGACCCATTCCCATTCACCATCATACGAAAAATGGCTGATGGCGACACGTGTTTATCTATTGAGCTGGCACAACACAACCTAACGAAAAGTAAATAATATTAGTGGTACTTGGCAATGACAATGTGCATATGTGGCCCAGTATGAGAAGGAGGCCCAACGGCCACAAGAACACACATAAGCCAGGATGCGGAAGTGCTGCTTGAGGCTTAGCAACAAGAGCAGCAGCGCTAGAATCACAGTTACACTTCAGAAAGTGGGTTCACGAATATACAAGTTTAAAAGTTAGAACAATATTAGAATTGAAAACTCTTAAATAAAAATAATAATAAATAATGAATAAATTTATTGTGTTCGTCTTCGTTTCATATTGAATAAAGAATGTTAAGAACACATTTCAAAATTTATATTATCAAAAAATCAAATTTTATGCTTGAAAATCTGCATTTTTTCTATATTTATATGTTTTAAAGCTGAGAGTTCAGAGTGCAAGCTGTCAAGTGATAATATTCTTTTTTGATTTATTTTTTGTTCGAAAAATAGAATATAAAAAAATATTTTAAGTTATTTTTTCCTTGTGCAATAGCAGAAGAAGGCATGAGTGGAGCCAGTGGGCAAAACAAACACTGGGCCAAATACAAACACAAATAAAAAGCCAAAAACCAAGGGGTAGTCGGTGGTTGGGCTTACTCCTCGAAAGGGGAGCGGTAGAAAAGAGGAGATGGTTTGGCGCTGCTTGACTTGTCACACATTGTTGTTGGGACAACGGCCTGGTCGGAAGTTTACTTAAGACCGTCGAAATAGAGGCATTAAGATCTTTAGAGTTAATCCCTTGAGCAAATGCTGTGTGGTCGCGACGACATCACTGCGGTGTGGTGCGTGTGTGGGTGTGCAGGGAGTGTGTGCGTTCAAATGGGCGTAAGGATGGAATGTACAACCTGGTCTAGTTGTAGTTAAGGCATTAAAAAAAGGCTTAAAAGCTTGACGAGCCTTTTCAGAGCCCCAAAGCCCACATATGTATGTACGAGTATATTGGCCCCAGTTCCCTATGAATATTTCATTCAGCCTGATGACAACATGCATGCGCCCGGCTAAGTGCTTTAAACATTTAGCTTAATGCCCCGACCCTTTTAATTTGCTCCGGGTTCGTCACGTATTTAACCAAATTGCGCATACGCCGCATCGTCCGCTTGCAGAATTATTAAAGGCGGGTCTTGGAATATATATTCTATTTTCGCATTTCGAGAGAGTGCGATCCCTAAGCCTGCAGCGCATCTGGCCCTGTTCTAAAAACCTTTTTACAACTTTTCTGGAACCAAATAAAATAATAACAAAAAAAGAAGAAAACTGCTAAGCTGCCGCCGCCCAGCCCAATCTAAATAAGGTAAGCTAAAGGCAGTGGCAAAGGAAAAATGCGACCGTGGGCGGACCGATGGGAAAATAAAGAAAAAGAAAGCTGGCAAAAGCAATGCCGGGAGCCAAGAGCCAGATGAAGGTAAAGCTGGCGGTAAACGCAAAATAAAGTCATCACAAACATATTAGCAGCTAAAAACACCTGAGCAAATAGATTTATATGCACGATAAAGCACAGAGTAATTTCCCCTAGATCCTGTCAACCACCACCCACCAGCCACCACAACCAACCAACCCACGCCCACATGCCTGTTGCCTAAGCCGCAAAGTAGCTGGCAGGCACCAAGATAACATCACTTTATTGTAAGAAAATGCAAGCCAGTCCCAGCTGGCAAGTGTGTATGAGTATGTGTGGGGTGTTCGAGGAGGGGCACTAAAAAAATATCCAAAAAGTACCTATGGCGCAATTTTTGGCTGGGAAGCCACAACAACAAAGCCACGGCCTCGGCGTAAAACTTCTCAATGCCGTTTGCCGCTGTTTTACGAGCCATTTCCGTTTTTGGGAGGCTGCTCTTCCTTCCGCTTCCTTTTAGGTGTGAAATTATAAAATTTGTAGCATAATTCTAGGCCGGCGAACAAGAGGAGCACGCGTGCGTCCACGTTGTAAATACATAAGTTCGCCGGAGTCGCAGTTGTAGTTGCGCTATATGGCTATATACGTACCATTCCGCGACTCCCTTGATGTCGGCCAGTTTATGGCTCCGGCAAGTGCACGTCAGGACACACACGTAACGCTTTTATTTCGTACTTAGCAGGACATTTTTGTGCACTTGCCCGGAGTGGAATTACTCTCGCCCGAGACTCACGACTCCTTGGCTTGGCTTTATCATACAAGGCGCTGTTTTGATTAATCTAAATTAAAAAATTCGGCACCCTGTTATCTTAAATTAAAGAACAAATAGAGCTTTGCCATATGATTTCAGAATTGTGATGAAAGATTTTTGCTGTATTTCTCAAAAGTATTTAATGTTATGAATAATGTTTTGACACTTACTTTTTGAGTGCCTTTTAAGATACAGTTTTAAGGACTTTAAACTATCACATATCCCTGAACATGGCTTAATAATTATTAAAATAAAAATTAAAAGTTATAGGTATATTAAGAGAATATACATAAGGTGGAATAAGCTGCAAATGAGTCCTTTTTCCTGTGTCGATTAGAAGTTAAAGCAACTAAAAAGAACTTGTGGATCACTTGCGATTTCCCATTCACTGACCATTTCCCCAATGAGTTGTCGAGTGCATGTCAGATTCGTTATCCGAAAATGGTTAGCGCTTCCCTTTCTCTTTCTATTTTTTTTGCGAAGAACTTTGAGAACTTTGGGTGGTGGAAGGTCAACCCAGGCCATTAGCAGAATGCTTGACAAATAATTAGGGCAAAAACTATTAAGTTGTCGCCCGTACAGTCGCCCACACTCACATACATGACTGATGACGTCCAGTGAAGGATGGCGAGGAGGACTCAAATTGACATTGCTCAACATGCCAGTCAAGTTGGCGACCAAAGTTCAGGCAAAAACGGCAAAGATTTGTCGCGGCTGGCAACTAAAAAAGTTAATTGCAGTTAATGACGACATTAATCACAAGAAAATGAAGCCGGGCGCAATGACAATAAGCACAAAGCGACAAATGAAGAGCCAACTTGAAGCGTCCGCTGCTGAGGGTGATGCACTGAGAAAACCAACTGCTGGAAATGTACAAATTTGTAATTTCCTAGAAAAAAACAGTGAAGATTTTTGAGTGCTTTGTTTAATGTCTTTGATGAACAAAATGTAAATATTTGAATTTCATTTATTTAATAGTTTTCTTAAGTTTCCATTTTTTTCGTAAAGTGTTACGATGCTGACGCTGTTTCTGCTGCTGTTTTCTGTTGCTGATGCTGCGTGTTGCAGGCGAGTCCAGCAACCAGGCGTCTATTAACACCGATCCTTTGGACTTGGCCGGTCCTCACAAAGCCGGCAAGACAATGGGAAAGTTGCGTCAGCTCCAGACTTTCGAGAGTGGAGCGCAACAAGCGGCAACAGGAAGTGAGAGCGTAGTAGGAAAAGCAATTTTACTGCGAGTTTCCTCAAGACAAATAAGTCTGCTGGATCAAAAAGGACTTTCAGACGGGGCACAATAGAAATGAATTATAAGCGACAAGCGGGCGAGGAAGTGGGTGTTTAGAGTGGGTGGGTGGGGTCCTCTTAAGGATGGTATGGTATGGGGTGGCAGTGTCAGCGATAATAATGAAGTAGCATGACTGATGATGCCGCCTTAGTGCAGCCTGGAAAAAGAACAACTTCGGCGCGGTCCATTGCGATTAGGCGGCAATAAAGACAGCGACAAGCCAGTAAAATGTTTCCCATTGTTTTCCCTTCTCGCCGCTTTTGTTTTTCCCAGCTTTTGTATATTTATTGCTTTTGTTTTTGGTGTGTTTTTTTAGTGCCTCTTTGCCTTGCTTTATATGGAAATCAAAGTGGCTGCGTTTATATAATGAAAATGAGCTCGGCAAACGCTTTTCATAGTTGGCATTAATTAAGCGAGATTCCTGGCGAACTTTCAATGATTGTGCTGACGTGGGGATGACAGTAGTCGTCAGGGGGTTAAGGGAGTTAGAGTGGAAGGAGTCTTTCTCGGCTGCTGGTCAGGTAAATGAGCTGCACGTTCCCTAGAACTTGACGCACGGCCGCACAATTTTGCCCAAGGTTCTGCAGCTGTTCCAACCACCCTTTGGATTGGCATTGGTGGTGTCAAAACAAAGGAGCTTGCGGAATTTATGCAACATGAGCATCTATAACTTATCCAATTAAAACTCAATAAACGCCGCCTGCCAGATCCTGGCAAATAGATGAAGATGCCAAGCCAGCCAGCCAGCCAGTCAGCCAGTCAGCAATCCAGTGGCATCTGCCAACTCGAGGCCAGGAACTTCCACATCCACTTTCGCCCGGTTCAATAGCATCCAGACCCCCATCTCGTCTTGGCTTAACACAGCGATTACAAGTGCCTTCAGCTTGTAATCCACTTTCGGAAATGCACCGCACATACATCCCCAATACCCCTCGAGCGATCCAATGCCTCCAGGAAGGCCCGGAGTGACAGACACAAATTGAAGATGACAAAATGTCTAAACAAGTGAGTGGGAGTTCGTCTATATGGCAGTGTGTGTGGGGGCATGGGCGTGGCATATCTAGCGGAATAATCAATAAATTACACACCTGTCTGGCCACAGCAAATTTATATATCCCCCGCATTGGCAGAGTTATGGCCATGACTTGGGGGAAGGATTCCAGGAGAAGCAGGAGTAGAAGGAGCTAGATAAGACAGGAGGAGTGCATAGAAATATTTTTCACAGAGATTCCAGCGAGCGTCGGCGGCATTCCGCAGGTGCCGTCTCCACAAAATGCCAAGGAGCGGTCCTCGTCCTGTCCCTTTGGATACCGCCGTCCGAGTCAAAGTCCTTTTGCAGGATAATAGCAGGTGTGAAGGGGAAGGTCTTAGTTGCACTTAGAAAAAAACTAGGCAGAATGATTTACAGCAATTCATCACTATTAAAGCATTATTAAAAAGTTCTTATTAATAGTTTGCCCGACAAATATTTGCTTTAAAATCTGTTTGCACTTCGAAAGAGCAAATTTTGTAAAAACTAATTAGGGTAAATGCAGCAATCATAAACAAATTATTGCGTTAAGTAAACAAAACTTTAAAGGCAATTAGCTTAATTTACAGGAATATTTATATTGCTGTTGCACACGCCAAATAAATTAAGTCCATAATTACAGCAAGTGCGGCTTAATTCCTTTTTAAAAGGCTTTGTTAAAATGTAGAAGCTAAGTTAAAACTTTCTTATATTGAAATAAATAATATCTCATTTTGTGGCAGTGCAGTTATTCCGCTTGAGCCTTAATATTTCACGCTAGCTGGGTTTTCGATTGTGTTTGGCTCCGACTTGGACTTGCCGTGGGCTTACCTCTGTACTTGTCTGGTAATTGCTCTGGCCAAGGGCTGGACAAGCGCTTTGCTGGCCAGGAATTTCGCAATGATGATGAGACGGTGGGGGACCGGAGGTCAGAGGATTGGTGGAAAAACGGAGCACAGAACCTGGACAGGAGCAATGGCCAGGACTCCGTGGCACTGAGTGAGTATTTGTGCGTGCCACACTGACAGGCAGCAATGCGAGGCGGCACTGAATTTTTGATTTATGTGCCTTACTTATGCTTTTACTTAGTTGTCTGCGGCGAGTTCCCTCCAGTTGCCTCTCACTCCAGTTGCCGAGTCTTATGGACGAGCCACCAAATTGATGCTAAGTGCTTGGGTGCGCGTGCGAAATGGGTTGGCAGGGAGCTGAAAAGAAGGTCCTGCCCACACGAGACTTTCACACACAATTCCGAGGAGCTACACACTCTTTAGTTCCCCAACACACACTTATACACTCATACACACACATATACATTTACGCATATTAAATACCATCCTTGGAGAGTCATCAGCATTCCTCGAGCGGTTTTTATTTCCGTTTTCATTAGTTGCTTTTTACACAAGCGACACTCACCAACAACACAAGCGTAATAGCATTAATGTCTCGTTTACTTCTTCCCAGGACTCTCTTTGCAATGAGTGTGTGTGTGTATATGGGTGTGCTATGTCAATGGCAGCCATTTCTATGTTTGCTCACGTATTCAGCTGTTGACATTCCAGTGCACTGAAGAGCTATAGAACCGGACATCGGACATCGGACATCGGACATCGGACATCGGGGGAGCATTATATATCGGACACTGACCGAGTGAAAAATGAAATGAGAAATTGCCCGCTATAATTTGCAGCATCAACAGGCGATTTTCGCCAGCACTTAACAAAGGATTTTCATTTAACCCGTCGTTTTGACAAAGTGCTAATTTTCATTTATATTTTTTTATGAAAGTGTAGAACATAGAATGGGCTTTGTTACTTTAGTTTTTTACACAGTTTATTATTTTATTACATTTTGAAAAGTGATAGCCTAACGATATACAATAAATTGTCAAAAAAAAAAAAACTTTTGTCATGCAGTTTGTGTTTTATTGTTAAAAATATAAAGACCTTTAAACTGTACAAATATTAACAGGATAGAGTGCTATGTCAAGTCTTTTATAAGTTAATTAAAACTGTTATTTATGGCTGGGATATTGGATATTGTAGGGGATATCTCGTATAAGGTAATCCAATAGCTATTCCATATACATAATCAAATTAAAACGAAATCCTGTAGTTATCCGAAACAAAGGGTTAATTTCCACGTCGGATTTAAACGCTCATGTTTCTCCGGCTTAGCTGGAGGGCTGTGCGGGTCGGATTTGGCCTCGAAAGCGGGACGAAATAGGATTTTTGGGCGCTAATCAAATCACGTACTTAGCGAAGTAAAATACATGCGCACAGACCCAGAAGCACAGAGAGACCGAAATGAAAGCAGCTCAAAAGTACGCCACACATTTTGTACACTCCACATTTCGTGGTAGGTGGATGGGCGGTAGGTGGCTGGTAGGGGGATGCTGGCTGTTTTCGAGGCCGTCTCCTAAGGAGGCGCATTAATAGCTTACATACACACCAGTGTGTGTGAGTGTGTTTCTATGCCATGTATGTACACACATGCGGAGGAAACTTTGATGGCACAAAGGCAAATTACGAGCGCATTTAAACTGGGGCGCGAGTGCTACTTAAATAACTCATTTAGGGGCCCAGTCCTAGCAGAGGACCAAAAAGAGAAGGCTGCTGGGCGAGTGGGGGAGACGGAGCATGGACTCTTGAGTATGTGGCCACACAAAATCAACAATAAACTTTGTCATCTCAATTTGCTTATTACCAGCAGGCAGTCGCCGAACTTTCTTATTAATGGCGGCGATTGCAACATCTAAGTACCACCAAAATGCACTCAAAGAAATATTATAAACCTTTTTTCAAAGAAGAAACTATTCAAAGAAACTATTCCTACCTTCATTTTTCAACTCTATAAATATTAAATTAGAGCTTAAATACTTCGCCAAACTAAGACATAAATCAAAGCCAACATAGCGAAAGTAAAATCTCAAACTAAAGTTTAAGCTAAAGCTCTTTTAACTAAGACCCAATTAAAGCTCGCCCCGATGGCAAGTTAATATTTATTTGTTTTTCCTCCGTGCACCGCTGCAGCCCGGCAAACTTTTAATTTCAGGGTGTCCCCCTGACCAAGATGGGGCTTGGGCTTCGGTAATGCGGCCAATCCCCTTCGAAGAACCGCAAAATGGCAGCGCGAATGGCAGTGAGGTGTGTCCTGTGGCACATCCTTCCTGTGTCGCTGCCATGTCTTGCGGTTAGCTGCACGTCGCAAATTGCAGAATCCATAATTAGTGTCTGTCATGGCGACCCTCGACCCCCGACCCCCGACCACGCCTTCTGACCCTCCCAAACCCCTCTTATATCCTCCATATCGTCCATCCTTCTCTCCTGCACAACTCCTCAATCCGCTGAGCATCCGCGAAGGCGCGGCTGAGCTGCACTTGAGTGGCTTTGGCTGCTGCTCTAATTGCAAGTAAATATTTTATGCGGCAAGCCAGTTTTAATTGCCAGCTGAAATAAATACGGAATCATTATAAAATTATTTAAACTGTGTACAGCTAAGGGGAGTGTGGGCCTGGCCCACATTTGTAGTGGCAGCAAGTTTTAATGATGCCCCATCCTCGGCAAATCCCATTCCACATTCCCCCATCCAAATCCACTTTCACATGCACTCGCGTTGCTCGTTTCTGGGCCGGATAAATGCAAAAATCACGCAAATTATCGAAACATGCGCAAGCACACTCCACAACTCCTGGCGACTTTGCCGCATAAATCTTACCAAAGTCAAAAAAAAAAAAAAAGGAAAAACATATAAAAAAAAGAGAACTTTGCCGGCGAACGAACGGCAGCGAAGAAAAAATATTCTATAAATCTTGAGGTAGCAGCGTCCAGGCACAAAGACCAACTTTCCACTGCCGCAAATTGCAAAACTTCAACATTATCGTATGAAGTGCGAACATGGCGCAATCGATTGGAAATTGCAGCAGCAGCAGCATCAGCGGCGGCATAAGCAGCCAGTTAAGGCCAGTTTTGAATCACCACAGCAATCAAAGAGTCTTGCAAATATGAAGGAAAAAATTATCATAAGGCTAAGCTTATATAAGGGAAGATTCTCTCTTGAACACAATAGGACTAAATTAATAATATCTTTCTACGATCATTATAGGGAAGAGTGCTTTCTCGAAAAAATGAAAGTAGAAAGTAAAAATCATTCATCCTAACCTAAAATCTCTCCCTTAAAATCTCAAATTAAGAATTGAAATCTAACTGAGTGCAATTAAATTAAAGCACGATTACTCAAATGACTTGCATTTTTCCTTTTGATGATATTCAACAATTCAAACGTGAGTAATCTCGGTGAGGTATTTGCTTTGTGAAGTCGTAATTTTGGTGTAGCACCCCTGGCTTAAGTGTTTACTGATACTAGTGTGTACGGGACACGCCGTAAACTTTAATGGGCTTTGGCAATCGACCTAATTACAGAACACATCGCCGATATCGATGTCACGTCATCTTCTCGGTCAAATGAGGCGTGCTATGGCCAATGCCATTGACTTTCATTACCCTCTCCTTTGGCTTTCTGCACTGTCTGATTCATTGCTTTCTCAGCTCGGCGAGGATTTGGCTGAAATTATGGCGTAAAGTTTTTCGCAAACTGCCAAATGCAATTTACTTGATAGGATCAAAATCTTTGGGCTCTTCTCTATCTCTATCTCGGTCTCTGACTTCGTCCTGTCATCGTTCTTTCTTCTCGTCCTTCTTAGTTCGGTTTCCTACTTTGGCTGGCTGCATGTAAAGTGACTTGCTGGCTGAGGGAATTTTACGATTTAAATGCGATTTACGGCGCTAATTCGTTGTGGCAATGGCAGCGGCAGTGGTAGAGCCAGTAGCCGGCAATGCCAGGCAATCGAATGCGAAAGGACCCATCCTTCGGCTTCTGCGGCTGTCTGCTTGCCTTATAAACCATAGCATACTTTTCAGCATCATTTGATTCCGGGCGCATTTATCATAATGGCGGTCGGTGGTAAACGTTGGCGGCTCCACAGAATGGCAGCCGCACAATGGCTGCGAATGCAATTTTACGCTGAAAAGTTCCCAATCAGATTTGAATGCAAGTTCGAGCGGGTCAATTATTTGTTTGGGCATTAGTTCAATTACCACAGATCTATAAGCTCAGAACAAATGTGGCTGTATGTAGGACGTTGTGCAGCAACAAATTGATAAATGGGCAGGTTATATTAATTGATTTATTCATCAGTGCGGTCATTGACTAACAGATCTAGTTAAAGTTAACTATTTAACTGTGACTAACACTATTAGTCAAGTATAATCATTAATGACTAATTTTCTATATGAAAGATACATTTTGTAAATGTAATAACCAGTTTGTAAGTTTCAGAATAGTAATTTATCAAGAATACATGCAATGCAATATTGGCAAGGAATACAATTTAAATTCCAGGGATTTTGCACCACTTCAAATTGACTTCCATTGTACGGCGCACGCCATTGTGGCGTTGCTGGGTCCTCATTTTCCATTCTTCTTTGCCAGCCAGCCAGCTAGTCTTCCTTTCTAGAGCCTTCTCCTGCCCTTCGGCCCTCTCTTCTCGTTCTGATAATCTTTTTGATTTCCCAACTATTTCTAATGCGATTGCTGCCGTGCATTATGGCCGGGCCAACAATTGGTTTTTGCGGAGCGCCTCGTACTCGTTGTCCCCATCTTATCCCACCTTATTGGGTTATTCTGCTGCCTTTGCCTGTCTGCGAACCTCGAGTGCACTCGTCGGTGCTTGAGCTCCTCATCTATGTGCTCTGCTGCCACTAACAGAGCCACAACCACATCCACATCCACATCCGCATCCGCCATCCGCCATCCGCATCCTTCGAGCCATCTTAAGGCTCAGGCTCAGCCTCAGTCTCAGCCAGGGGGATTGTCAATGGCAATGCAAGCCTGCTTATAATGGTAGGCAAATTTCGTTATCAGCAAAGCGGCAACTGCTTTTAATGCGAGTGTCTTCTGACATAACCACCTACCTCAATTTCAGATTCGTTACACTGAGGAAAACAATAGGTACATGAAATATAATAAAAGTACTTCTAATATCATAAAGTATCTAACAATCTCATGATATATTATCATGATTCATAACTATTTTTAAGCGTAACTCGATTTCTGTAAGAATCTATACAAAATTCCTATAAAATGCATAAATATTTCTTCCTGTGTAAGCACTATTCAACGCGATTTGAGTGTGCGATTATTCAACACTAATGGCTTGATAAATGTGATTTTGAAATTGAGCTGGTGCAGAGCATTTAATTGAATAAGCACGATGTCAGCTATCACCGCCCACATATTGGGTACCGCCCACAGCCAACAACCCATAGTCCACCCCTTAGAACCTACACTTACTTAAGGAGAAGGATCGGTGGCCCTAGAGCCAACTAATTGGCAACTAATTGCGAGCGTGTTAATATCAACTCGAAGCGAAACTGAAGGCATTCCGGATATTTGAAGTAAACAGGGCGAAAGTGAAGGTCACTCGGTACAATCGTGAGCCTCCTGTTTGATTTATGGCTGCGACTCTTGCGGTTGTGTTTTTGTGGCTGACAGCAAACTAAGTGCGAATCATTTAGGAACTGCCCTGAAAATGAACACACTGGCAGTGCCAGAAGAGGGGCAAACTGTGGGAAGGGGGCAGCTGTTGCGGCAAGAAGTCAAGGCAAACTTTTAATAATAATTTGCAAATAAATTACAAGCGAGTTGGCGGCCATTAGGGGGAACCAATTGCTCTGCTGCTGCCGCTGTACATTAAGAACTCATTGGCATAAATTGCAATTTAATGTCTGCCCGCTGTGGCCTCCACAACATCATCTTGCTGTTGTTGAATTCGTTTTAAACTTGCCAGCCGCCATTGCCAAATAGTTGAAGCGTATTTATTGTTTCCCTTCCCCAGCTCGCCATTCCTTGTTGCCATTCCTTTGATAAGTACACTGAAATATAATTATTAATTTTTATATAATATTTAAATTAAAATTTTAAGTTTAATTTCTTGATTTATCATCTAACCAAAAATTACTTAAAGTATGTCGTTCCACTTTTCCTTAAGCAACTTATTAAGCCAAGGTAAAATCTCTAGAGATTTCCACCGCCTTCCATAACTTAACCCTTGTCCTGCTGTCATCTCATTAATATGAGCTCTTTTTCAATGAGTCTGATTAATTATCTCAGTGTATTGCCACTGCCACAATGGCCACAATTCACACTGAGAGAGAGAGAGAGAGAGAGAGAGAGGAATCGGCGGAGCAGAGAGCCGGAGGACGACCGCTATCAGCTGGTGCTGCATTACGCATACGCCCCATTGGCAGGCAGACACCATGGCACACTCCGTTGAACGCCCGGCATTTTATAGCTTCGCACTTGTGTGTTTATGGATTCGCACCTTAATTTGCCTGTTGTCTGATTTCCTTCCCCCAAACCCTGTCCCCCCAGTACACTCCACCCGAGGCCACGGTGAATTAATGTGCTTATATTTCAGGGAAATTGTTCGCTGCCGGATCGCTGGATGGTTCATTTCTTGGCTCGTTCGCCTTTCGGTTTGTCATTTATTTGTGTGGCCCCCTGTTTAAATTCCCTTTGATTGTTCTGCGAGCACTTTAATTAAAGTGCCGGTCCGAGTTAATTACGCTGAGAACGAACGAACGAAAGAGCTGGTCGAGGAGCTGGTAGGGGGCTGTGGGTTTTTTTGGTGAAAATATTTCCCGGGTCGTTAATATCGCTGCAAGTCCAACGGAAAGCGAGGCGAAATTTGTTAAATTCAATGGCGGCAAGTGCATAAAAATGGCAGGCAGACGGCCAAGTGCACTGCGAGTGGGGTAATGAGCGAGTGTCCTGCATCTTAACGCCCATTTTCTACCCGGCACCATAATTGTGTATGTAATTGTAAACGCTGAATTAAACAAGCGTCATTAAAATGTAATTAATTGTAATTTACGTTCACGTTCCGCTGCCCGCACGTCGCAAGGTGTTTCGCAGGTTTTCCTCTTTTCCTGTTGCTACCATTCTCTTCCTTTTTTTTATTTTATTTTATTTTTGTATATATATATATATCTCCTGTTTTTTAAGATCAGTGCGTGCTATAAAAAGAATTGTGAGCGTTGAGCCGGGCAGTCTGGCTTAATGACTTTTCCATTGCCGGGGCCACTTTAAGGCCAACAGATCCTGATTCCTCCACCGATTCTGGTCGAGATTGGAGGATGCGTTTCATGCTAATTAATTGAATTGCAATTGATATGAAAAGTTAATTTACATCTGTACCGGTTAATTTGATTAAGGCCACTGCTGGGCCCACGCACGAATCAATTGCGTAATTTATGGCCCCAATATGGTGGCAAACAAGGAAAAACAACGATGATGGCAAAGTCAACCGCAGGAAAAAAATTGGCATTGCGTAAATATTGTACCAAGCTGCGTATGCGCAATCAATTGAGCGGCAAAACACTTGGCGGAACTCAATTATAATTGTAGTTGTAGTCGTCGGAATGCGGCGGGTGTGGGGCGGGGGTGTTATAATATCAAATGGAATGGAAGGGCCAGGACAGGGTAGGACAGTACAGCCGGCTTAATGAGCACCGCACAGTCTTGGAAATTGATGTGAACACATTTGCATTTGCATAAATAGCGAGGAGCAGAGCAGGCAAACAAAATAATTAAACGCTGGCCTGCGATGGGCGACCTCAAGAAAAATGGCGCGTTTACATGCAAATTATGCCAACTCTGGTAGCTCGGCAATAAAATGCGCTATGTGCAGCAGCGGCGGGCTGCATAAATATTTACATGTGGCAGCCCTGCCGCTGACATACCGGGCAACATTTGCATATTTTAATTATAAGTGCACCAGCAGCAGCAACAGCACCAGCAGCAGCAGCAACAGCGGCACCAGAGCATTTGTCATTTTCATAACCAACCAAGAGCCCAACCATTCAACCAACTGGCGAAGGAGCTGGCGCCCTGCATTCTTAGCCGCAGTTCAATGAGCAGAGCAATGTCCCTTTGCCTTTGCAAGGACCTTCGATGCCAGGCAACACACTCCCCATTCAGCTCCACTTCTTTATATATATATATATGTGTGTACCCCCGTCATTTATCTGTGTTGCGAGTTTGATGGCTTTTGGGTCCGAGCATTTTGGCTCGGACGAGCTGCTCGGATATCCTGCCAGCTGAG
The DNA here is from genome assembly GCF_018153835.1 of Drosophila eugracilis. NCBI lineage: Eukaryota > Metazoa > Arthropoda > Insecta > Diptera > Drosophilidae > Drosophila > Drosophila eugracilis. The sequence continues at coordinate 6,161,490 of NW_024573224.1, forward strand.
AGGAGGCACTTCAAGGAGTCCTTGGCGGAGCAGAGTATACGAATCTCGCTTTGGCGCTGCGATAATCTCGTTTAGTTTCCAGTTTTCTATTTAATTTTGTTACAGCTGCTGGCGGAAACTTCACTCCTGCTTGTGCTGTGCTCCTTGGCTTGAAGGATAACGCGTGCAATGACATGAGAGTGCAGGGAGTGCAAGGAGGAACTGAGGACTGGGGACTGGGACCCCAAGGATCCGTATTACTTTCATTTTGAGCTGTTACCCCAGCTATTTATTTAGATTTCGCTTTATTCGCTTGCGGGCGCACTTTTTCCCCGCTTCGCGTTTAATTGACTGTGGCTAAGTTGGCAACAGCCAACAATCCAGCAATCCACTCTCACATCCTGGCACATCCTGCTTAAGCTGCAAACTTTTGCCCAACTTCGCACGAGCAGAATCTGGCAAGTGGTTGAGGAGTTGAGGGGTTCGATCGTCCCAGACGTGGGGTAATCTTTAAATAGCATTAGAGCTATCGGCCAGCTTCCAAATACGCCAGTTCAAAAGGTGCAATCAGGCATTTTCATAATCGCATAAAGTATTTTCCTACAATGCCATCTATACTAGACTATACTATATACTATACTATACACACGCACAGAGGCAATCAAAGATTTAGACACACACCGGCTTGCAGTTATCAAACAAAAATTGCACAAGCACAATTGAATTTGTTCGCAAAAAGGATTTAACATACCATTCCGGTGCGAGGGACAACAAAACCATTGAAGCGCACCACCAAAGAATCGGGGGGCGTTGGGGAACGGGGCATGCAAATAGTGAGGACACGAATGCACGTTATGAAACAGTACTAAAACACTGGGAAAAATCTTTATTTCAACTTGATGTAGGAACTATGTAGGTATACAAAACCAGAAACCAAAGTCGTAGTATAAAAATATTCATTTAGACCTATCTTATTGTTTTCCTTAAAGTAATATTTATAGATTTCATTCTTATTTCTTAACATGTACAAAGCTAAGGCGCTTACAGCATCAAGCAGAGCAGTGGGCAGAAGCTCTTCAAGATGCTCAATATGCTCGGATGGCGTTTGCATTTCGGGAAGACAATGGCCGAGATAAGTGCGGCCAGGAGGAAAGGAGTGGAGGGTGGATCCCTCAAACACCAGCAAGGTGATTGCGAGCAAGGGAAGCTCAAAGTGGAGAGGTAGACACATCCAGTCAAGCATTCGGTTTCGGGCTACGCAATTTGCTGCTCGATTGTCTAGGTCGACTAGCTCTGCCTGCCTGCCTGTCTGTCTGTCTGTCGATTGGGAGCCCTTGAGCAGCGCCATAATTCAATTGATTCCTGGCAACATTATACACGAATGGCCATTACGTTCATCGCTGCCAATAATGATGACGACGACGACCAGCTGGCAGATGCGGAGGAGTTGGTGGTGGAGATGGCTAGAGGGGAGGGGCGAAGGCGTTCACCTGTTATCCTGTTAGCCTCTTTTTCCAGTTTTCAATTGCCTGCACTCGGCTTTCAAGGCAAATGAGCTCTACATGATTACGATTTGGTTCAAGTGACTTGCCATTGACGTCACTGCTGGGCTGAGTGGAAATAAAAAGCGAAAGAGCCAAGAAATGAATGTACACATGTACTTAGATACATATTTTCGCCGGAATAGAAACTGTCAGCCAGTTTGCATAAGGAGCTCGGCCTTGGCCAGGCTCTCCAATCCGAAAAAGAGGAAAAGAGCAGGCCCAGCTAAATGTGGGGGGTGGGTAGAGTAGAGATGTAAGGGGAAGGGACTGTCAAAGGCAACTGATTGCACTGAACCGCAAATTTGCAATTAATTATTTGATTGAAAACGAGAAGAGATTGATTCGATGATGATGATGATGTTGGCAAAGTAACCCCAAAAAGAGATTGGACAGAGACCAAACAGAGAGAGGGTGGTGGCTAACCACCAGAGCAAACAGGACATTTTTCGGGGGGTTGGTTATCCTCTTCCTGTTTGGGAAACTCAAATAAAACGTTTCGGTTTAATTAATAAATAGCAAAAGACAATAGAATCATAATTCGACAAAAGGCTTCATTATTATGCAGCCAGGAAAACACAAACAGAAAGTGCCCCAAAAAACGACGGACGACTGCAACAAATTAATCAACTCCTGTCCGGCCGGACAGCAGTTTACGGTTACGGTTACTGGCCAGTGAGTTCGTCATTTGCATAACGTCAAATGCATTTGCCCGTGGGCCTAAAAGTGTCCGTTTGTTTGTGCGAAATCATAAATTTCGGCTTAAGTCCTCAAAGTTACATGCTCTTCCTGGGCCTGACCTTTGACTTTTCACTCATAAATGGTATTTGAGTGTGTGTGTGTGCGCCGCCCTTTCACTTTGTTCCATTTTGCGCCGGAGTTATGCAAATGAAACCATCGAAAGTTCTTTGTCTTGGACCTTAAAGTCATTATTTGCTTTATTTAATATGCATTGAAGTTGTGTCATGTGCAGAGGCCCGTCGTCTGCCCTCAAAGAAGTAATAATTACTATTTATAATACGAGGCCGCAAAACACGCAAATTCAACCACACGAAATAGTCCGTGTAATTAAGGATCCGGCAGCGGAAATAATACTTTAAGTGGACAGTTGTGGGCCAGCGTCGAATGCTCTCGAATAGCTGACAATCGGCACGTGATGAGCCTGCAAAAACAGCCGTAGTCTCGCTGCTTGGTAAGTCCCCGTAGTTCGAAGGACTCGACCCGTGAACCCGTGATTTAAAAATAATTAAACACGTACAGCGAATAACTGTAATTTCCAGTGGAGAAGCGCAGTTTTAAAATTAACATTTTTATTTATTTGAAATCAACGCGTCGGCTCATTGAGCTGACACTCAACATGTCGCTTTTCCTTTCGCCGTAGCTACCCAGCATCCCAGGCAGTCAGGCAGTAAGGCATTCAGGCGGTCAGGATGATTACGATGGGCGGCACGGAATCGCATCAAGTGCCCTTTGGGGCATTGGACAAATCGCTAACGGTGGTGGCAATTATTTACATACCCGCATATTGAAGCTGGCCAGCGGATTACATTTGTGAATGGCTTTCGAGCGGATTTCCAAGCGAACTGACACCGCAACGATTCGTTCACTGATTCGATTCAGACAAAGTCCCGCCGCAAAACTGGGATTTGCTGGTTGCAAGCGCTTCACAATTCCTACGCCTCTAGTGATGCCACAAAAAATTATCTTTTTGTCCACATGGAACACTATAAAAAAACACACTTAATTAACAACATATTTAAGTTGGAAAAAAATGATTTTATTTGGTTTTTATATAAAGTTGGTTTTGTGGACATTTTTTGCCTTTCGTTTGAGTTTTAAAAAATAAAGGTGAGTAACATTTTTAATGAAGAGTAGTTCAGCATCGACCTCTGTAGAAATTAGTGATGTTTTTCTGTTAAATTAAATTATATTATTTTATTTATTTTGATATTATTTGAAAAGATATCAAATATATGTTTTCTGCTTTTAATCAACCGATTTAAAACCTAAAAATAGTCACACTTTCCTTATATAGAAAAACTTTAATAAACTTTTAATTATCTTTTAAGAGAATGAATAGAAAAAAGCTAAACTGCCTGAACTGCTCCCTGGAGAGAGAGAGAGAGAGAGAGAAGTGCCCAAGGGACTGCTACTTGAATGTCCAACAGGCGAGCAACAGTGTGCTCAGCGATCCTGTCCGTCGAGACAGGCGATGGGCACCCCGTCTTTTCCATTTCCATATCCATTGCCCCGTCCGCCAGCTCCCATCCTACATCCAATCCCATCGTGGATGCAGTGCTTCCGGAGTGCGCACGGACCATTGTGCTCGGCTTAAGCGAAACGGCTTTCATTTACATCAATGCTCTTGCTGTGGCCTCCTACACCGGAAGTGTCTCATTGACCATCCATCCGGCTGCATGCGCTGTCACGCCTCACGTCTTTGCCCCGCCCATGTGTGAGGCTTGTTTTAGCCCACTTCCTGGCAGGACTTTGTCTGCAGTCCTTTGTGCGCTTGTGTGTGCCTGTGTTTGGTCCTGGCCCTCTATTTGTATACGTCTGACTGGGTGGTAATCGCCACCTCCCCAGGCTGCCGTTCGACTAACGCATTAATCCTTGCTTTGATTTAGGACCAATCAGTGTGAGATCCCAATGGTAGTCCATGCAATGCACATTGTGCCCCTTCCATCGCATTAAGTCCGGTTCTCTCGGTACTCATAAGAGTACGACATGATGTCTAGCAAATCGAATCAACTCTCTGGGCTCAGCACTGGACTTAATTCGAATCGACAGACAGCCGCTGGTTATCCTCCAGCCACAGAGTGTCCTCCTCCTGTCCAGATGTCCCCGATTGGCAGCTGATTTATCTTGCACCAGGCTGATTAAATGATGCTTTGTGGTGGCTTTAGGGCTCTGATCAGCTAATCTTATGACACACTTGAAAATGATTAGGTTTCGGTAACTTAAAAATGTCAATTTAAACTTGCTTATTTTTTAATTGGTAGTTAATTTATCATTTAGAAACTAGTTATAACATCTTTGGATACCTTTAAAAATCTTTGAAATACTTTTTTTTATTATTTAATTGAAAACTTTTCATAAGGGTTATCCTGACTGCCATCATACTACGAAATAATAGGGCTCTTCAGTGGCTATTCCAGCTGTCAAGTGGATCCCCAGCCGGTCAATCTAAGCAGGTGGCCCGTGGAGCTGTCCCAGTTTGGAGCTGGCGTCATTTCCCCATTGAACGCTCGTCCGCCCGGAGGGGCTGATACAGCTGTTTGCCGCGGCCTTTGCGTGTCCTGCCACTTCAGCACGTTTCCTGGCCAATCCATCGGAGCTGAGGCTGCCGTGGGTTAATGCTGCCCCATCAGGAGCTGCCCCGCCGTGGCTCTCGGCGGTTGAAGCTCACCATTAAGCACGCCGTTCCTTTGAGCCGGCCGTCCATCATGGGACACCGCTGCCAGTGATGCAGATACTGCCGCTGTCTCTACACAGAAATAAAAATCAGATAAATTCTCGTTGATGTTAATGGACTTTAACTTTTCAGATAATTCTTTCTCTTTTCTTTCTGATATTAAAAGAAAATGTTTGATGTGCATTGGCTTGAAAATCGATTTGAACATTAGTTTGGTTGCCAAAGATTCCGGAGTAGGTGTGCATTTCTCAAAGGCTGGGTTCGTTTTCAATTTTTGTGCAAGAAAAATCATTTAATTTCATAGAAATTTTCTACATCAAATTGATTTTATTGTCTTTTAAAACTGCAACGATATAAACTTAAAAAATAACAATTTTATATTTCAATTGCGAAAAAAGAAATGTCCTGTGTAGATAGAGAGAGTTTTGCGGGAATTGGCAACAGGGAGCCGAGGGCTGGGATGTGTCCGCACCTAAACGCGGAGGGTCCAGCATCTGGCATAATGATGGCCTTTGGCAGGATTCGGGGTAGCACACTGAGCCGGCTCCTCCGCAGCAGCATCTCCTCCTGCATTGCTGAGTGCCAATTGCTGTTGACATGCCTTTCATTTTAGGCGACAGCGCTTCCTGCTCAGCCAATTTAACCCGGCTCGGCGGCAGGCCAACAATTTGCCAAGGTACGAATCATCTGGGAAGATCCTGCCGGGCACGAGTCATATTGCCAGTCATCCTGGCTTAATCTTCTCGTATTTGAATACCCTTAAAGAGGGCAGTATGACTTAATAACACATTTGGTATGAATCAAAAGGGAGTATTAATCAAATATTGAATTCCCTTTCATATTAATTAGTTTTTAACAACAATATGCATTCATTATTAATCAAAAGACTTCGTCATTTCTTTATTTATTACAACCCACATATTGAACAAGTCCAATTTGCAATGTGTTGATAGCATAAATTTAAATTGGATTGAGGCGAAATTAGCATTTAAATTAATTAGATCAATTTTAACGAATTTATTGCCGTCGAAGGGCAATTTAAATGATTCACATGATGGGTTGAAACGAAAGTGAATCCAAATGTTATTCGATTCTTAACAATTGTAACCGATTTATTATTTATTTTTTTGTTATTATTTACAGAGCAAGCAATTGATATGTTAGCAATGCAATTGTTATTGACTTTATTTGGAAATAATTACATTTATACGCTATCCTTGGCCAATGTCATTGACCGGCAGGAGTCTGTGGAATAGGATAACATCGTAGCTGTACTTCAGACGGCGTCGCTGTTTTTATGAGTTGTCAAAAAACTGTGAAATTGTCGTCGTTGTCCAATGAAATATAAATGCCAAACGAAATTGTATTTCGCCTGAAACTCCAGGACATTTCAGCCGGCGGCGACTCCGCGTCTTATGCAACGGAAGCGGAAATGATAATGCCGTTGACGTGCATCGGCCAGGACAATTCCAAACGTTCGGTTGGTTGGCTGGCTGGCTGGCTGACTGGTTAGCCTGAAACTGTTTTCTTTATTTTTCCCCTTTTTTTTTTTTTCGTCTGTATGTTTGTGGGCGTGGCTGCGGGCCATTCAATCACAGTTGCATTTGGCCCAGTTGTCTGTGTCACTTTATGCGAGCCAATAAATTTCATCTGGGTATCTGCGTGAATCTGGGAATTGATGGACTTTTGTTTGCCATATCGATATCGCGCCGATGGCCGAATGGCAAAGCTCTGGGAGTAGAGCTTGCCAACCAGTTTGGCGGCTCAAAAGCTCGCTGGCATGAGGTAAGCGGAGCGATCGCAGCACGTACCGCTCACAGAATCGAGCGTGAAGACTTGGCGAACGGTCGAGCAGCGGACCAAGAGATAATCAAGTGCCAGACAGAGACAGCCAGTTGAGACACAGTGAAAAAGAGAGAGCAACAAGTTTGCCAGTGGAAATTTTAGTAACGAAATGCAGTGAATACCAGTCCAGTGAATGCAACAAACTGGCTTAAAAACCAAAATAAAAACAAAAACAATAACAAGACTCGAAAACTATTCAATAAGCCCATTATGAACACAAAGGCCGTGGCAGTGGAAACAAAACGCTGAGTGAATCTAGTTAAAAGAAAAAACATTTCAAAAATCAAAACCAAAACAGCAACAAGTGAAAGAGCCAGAGCAAGACGGCCAAAGCGGTTGGCCGCTAGTGTGAATGAGACAGCGAAACAGAGAGCTGAGCCACAGAGACTTTCGCATCTGACGATTCGATTTTTGCATGCCGAGAGATACAGCTACGCTAGAGCTAAAGCTACAGATACAGTAGCTAGAGCCTGAGAAAATATCTGCGAAATACCATTATTGTTATTAACCAGACAAGCAGCTCATAAAAAAATGGAGTACGAGAAAATGCTGTACATGCCAGGCGGCAGTGAGGTAAGTCGAGTCGACCCAATGTATCTGTATCTCTCTATCTGTATAAGATGGAAAAACATAGCTGTAGCTGTAGCTGTGGCAACTACATAGCTAATAGTTGATAACCTTTCGCCCGCCATTATCATCGGTCAGTTGAGCCCGAATCAGTATCTATATCTGTCGCTTGGGGGACATTATGCGCAGTTTGGCTTCAGGAAAGCAGCCGCTTTTAATTAGCAGAGCAGATCAGAGCAGAGTAGAGCAGAGCAGAGCATCTCGTGTAGGCGGCAAAAGTATCTCGACGTTTTCAGCTCGCATCTTGCACTTGGCATCTCGCGAAACCGAATGCGTGTCACTGGGTGAGAGTAGCTCCCATCCCATTCCAGCCAGTTACATTTTCGCATTTGTCTTATGGCATTTCGCTTTAATTACAATAACAGCATCAGCATCAGCATCAGCACTAGCAATAGCAATAGCAATGGCAATGCTAGTGGCAATGCCAACAACCAGCGATGGCAGCAACTTTCAAAAGATGCTTTCATTTTGCAAGAAGTGATTCTAAATGATTGTCAACTATGGCATGACAACAAACAGTGGCACAAACGCCGTACGCAAGTAAGAGCTGCCATGTCGGCCTGAACTGGCATTTCACTCGGAAAGTGCATTCCAATCCAGCAGATACTTTTTGTTGGACCTACTTAGGCTCCATTGGCGGCGTACGCAAGTCTTTGACGTTTTGTCGCTGCTGCCAGCATTGCAATAAAAGAAAATGCTGAGGAAAAAAAAAACTTGTATTTACCATTTTTGATTGATTTGATGGAAATGTGTCTCCGCGCTTTTCCAATCGCTGACACAGAAGCAAACGGCTTGGAACAGCGCTTAGAAATGCACGGCAAGATTGCAAGACTGTAAGACTGAAAGACTGAAAGACTGAAAGACTGCTAGACTGCCAGCGGCAGCCACACTCATCTCTCATTATATTTATGGACATAATAAAATAAATACTACTGCCAACAATTATAAATGCAAGCCGCTTTCGCAGCTCAGCCACACTAAGCCGAGTCGAGACGAGTTGAGGAAAACTCGACATGACATAAATACTTCAACTTGTCAGGTTTTCTTTCCCTCAGCGCCATGCCTTTCTTCTTCAATCGAGAATCCATCGAGAATGGCATTTCTAAGTTCGTTCAGTCAAGGGCCTGACTCTATCCCATCGTATCCTATCCTATTCTATTCTCTACCATGCTATCCAGAACGACTGGTTATCAATCAAACCGATTATACAATAATAATCACTTTTTGGGTGTGGCTCCCTTCTTGGGCATTGTTGTGGCAAGTGCACTTAGCGAAATCTTGGTTTCCTTTCCAAGCCATTCTTTGGATGATTTGATATGTAATATTTTTTAAGATTGTGGCAGGGACTTAAAACTGTATTAAAAGTTGTTTTTTTTATAACCAGTTGGTAAATTAAACTTTTTTTGTAGTGTACTGCTAAAATATTGCCACGGCAGCCTGTGGTTGCGGGTCTTGTCTTGCGGCTTCAGCATTGAATCTCGCCTGGCTTTTATGCAAATTGAAATGAGTTGGCTTCGCAACGTCTTTTATACGGAATAATTGTCAGTGCGTGCAGTGCATAATGAGCGCAGAAGGGATTGGATTTGCAGGGTTCAGTGCCTAGACATAGGCGCATTCCTGGCCATTCCTGTCGAGAGAGTGTGTGGGATGGGCCCAGAGTCCAGGGTCCCAGCCCAACGGCTTGGACGGGCCATAAGTGCCATTCAGGCGACGGAGTGGGTGTGTGTCTGGCTTGTCCATCAGGAAGGTGTCCAAATAGTTATCAGCCGGGTTAATGTGCGGCATACTGAGAAGTGGAGATCTTGAGCTCTTCATTTCGGAGTGGGCAGCTTTAATTAATTTGGTTAGTTGTTGGGTTTGTTTCCCAGCGAACTAACGATCCAAGATAGAGAGAGACAAGCCGGAACATTCTGGGTCGCTGCAAAAGGCACAGACACTTGGCATATTAAGCAGGCTGCAAAGAATGCAGCATAATTGAAATGTTGCACCCATTTGAGATATTTATTAACCTTGCTGGCAGCCATTTATCTAGCATGAAATGTCGGCAATTAAATGCAATGCAAATAGCGAAGAATGGAGTTACAGAGTTGCCCCGTCACGAAGCCAGTAAAACCAACACCAAACTGTGCATAAACAAACACAAAAGCCAGAGATACAAAGATACAAAGATATAAAGATACTGGAATACAGAATAATGAGTGAAACAAACAGAAGGCAGTCGGGCGATGTAAAAATAAGCAGAAATAAGTCTTGTCTCTTTGACAGCTTAACCCACGCATCCGAGAGCTGGTAGATTGTACGTGGATATCGCCGGGGGATTTGCCAGAGTATCTCTATCTTTCTGTATCTGTATCTGTATATATATATGTCTGTATATGTTTGTGTTTCTGTGCTTATGCTGTTGACAGCGCACTTCAACATGGCCATAACCCCCTTCTGCCACCACCACCCATGTGTATATATGGTAGATGTAGTATATTGGATATAGCAATCCCTAAGAGCGCGAATAAAGCGAACATTCATTAAACAAACAATTTGCGCTTGCGCATCGGACTAAGGGAGGGTAAGAGGGGGTCAGTCTGACTTGGCTTTTGCCAGCTCCATTGCCATAATCCGATTAGAACAGATTACCTGACAATTGTCGCCAGTTGAGCGCTCGAACTGAACACCTGAGGTTAGGACCGTGCGGCATTAGCATAGTTTGTTTATTTAGTTCAAAGATACATGTAAATTAATTTAAATATCACCTGGCCATAACTCAGCGGCATGTCAGCGCTCAAGGCCTCCAAAGCTGCAGTTGCAACCGTTTTATTGGCCACGTTAATAATGTCCGTACATGACTACTTGCCTACCCTTCACTCCAACAACCTTTTGTCTGACTTCGATTCCCCGATTTCGATACCATTTCTGAGACTGAGACTTATTCTGATTTCGATTCTGATTCTGTTTCTGATTCTGGGGCCAACCAAGGTCTCCTTTGTCTATGGGCCTGGGCGCGCCCCGTGTAAGATCTGGTTAAATGGATTTATATAGATCGGTCGTGAGTTGGCCTTAGGCGTTGGCCAGGCCATTCGTTCCATTTATTATGTCGAATGGTAGTGGCTGGTAGGTAGTAGTACGTACGACAATAAGCTGAATGCTATCTGATCGCAGCTTTTAATAATAATGCTCTTGTCGTTTTTGTCTTAAAACGTAAACTTGATTTTATTATTAGGCGAAAAAGCAACAAGCTAACACTCACACACTCACACACACACAGGCACACTCAGAGCAAGGCAAATAAATAAATATGCCACATTCTTGACAGTGGCTTCGACTTGTTCTAATGAATTTGATTTTATTTTGTTTGACTTGGCCAGCCACAAAAATCATAAAACTTGTTTTTCTGTTGCTTTTTTGTGGCCTCGGCCAAAAAGTTGGATATTTTCAATTTATTACCGAGCGCTCTCACTCTCTCTCGCACTCACTCTTTCTCACTCACTCACTTTGGCACATTGCTTAAATATTATTGTTGCTAATTCGGGTAAGGGTTTTTCAATTTGCTGGCTCTAAAAGGGAAATCAAATCTGCCACTGCCACTGCCTTTGACAGCGCCGCAAAATGTTTGCTTTTAACTTGGTCTTCATATCTGATTTCCACATCACCATCGCTGCCTCTGCTCTGCCTAGCTTTGCTCTGATTTTATTTGGTTTGATTTAACTTGGCCTGGCTTGGTCTGGCTTATTTTGTTTTGTCTTTTTTGTTTGGCCATACGGCTTTGTCTTTTGTTTTTGCTGGAAAATGGATTTTTATCAGCCTGCCGGAATTTTAATAAATTCGGCATATTCGATTTATTTGCTCGTCCGCCCGTTTGAAATGAGTCAGCTTTGAAGTTATGGCATTTTAGCTGCTCGAAATTGCTATAATTTAATTGGAATTCAGTTCTTTTGGTGCCGGTGCGTGTCAGTCGACATGTGAGCATTCCTGACCATCGGCTGGCTGGCTCTCAGTATATCCGATTGAGCTGCATTAGTCATTGTTCGTTCGTGTTCCTCGATAACAGTTTTTCATCGAATCGAGTGTGTTGAGTACTACTAATGTATCCTGTTCGTGTGCCTATGGAAAGCCCAGAACTTATCATATTTCCCTTTCACCCCACTCCCTCCACTTCACTCCACAGCACCCACACTCGATGGCATATCAGTTTTGTGCCTTTGTAAAGTATTTTTTTAAAAATAGAATTGCCGGCTAAATGTGTCTATTATGGCGCTGTGGTTTTTCTAAAAATACAATCCATACCTGACAGCCACTTGGCCAAATCCTAATTGCTGCCGGGCTCATTGTCTCCATGTCCCGCCTTTGACACCGACCGCTTGGTGATCGATAACAAGCGAAAAACAAACCGAAATTAACCATTCTGTGACGTGGATTGGGTGGATGGTTGCGGGTGCCAATGGTACGTCGACATATCAATATTCTAATATAAACGAGTATATATATAGTATGTTGCGATTTGAGATATTCCATTCTGGGCCCCGATCCCCGCCAGCTTGGCCCAAACAAAAGCGTTTATTGACAGCCGCCCCATGTCGGACACGCCAATGAAATATTACCGGCCAAAAGCGTTTGGCCACAAAAAAGCCTTTTGTCCGCATCTTTCTCCCCGGCACTGGGAACTCCGATTCTGTCAGAATTGAGCTGAGCGGAGCTGAGCTTGTTTTCTCGGTTTTTGTAGAACGAGATTTAATTAAAATTTACGAGTACACCACATGATTCAGATCGCCGAGGTCTTTATTGTGTTTGTTCGCTCGCCTCGAAGCAGCAGGAAATCCATATATTGGAATAACCCGAGTGATCTAATTCGCCCAGCTGCGAGGATGTGGGTTTGTCTAAGGGTAGGAGAATATGATATGCTGAATAAATCAAAGTCTGAGCACAAAAAATGCAAATTCTGTCCGCTTTTATTGGTCGCCAAGATGGGAATATTTATTAGCATTATTTTGTAATACTATTTCGAGAGTCTTTCCTTCCCCTAATACGTTATCGAAAGGCCTTTTTCATATTTTGTAGGAATTTATGAGGGTAGTGAGAGGTGGTCAGTTAATGGCCATAAAATGTAATATGAGCATAGTTTTTATTTTCAATCATTTTTAGAAACTGTTATGGCAAGACCAGAAGTATAATAACTAGTTGACATTTTTTTTTTTAGCCAGGCTGGCCCTTAATGGTCCATAAATGGCCTGTGGTAGCTCAATTTATTATGCAGTTTTTGCCAAGCAATCAACATTTTTTTTATGGCCATTCGACTGAGTCATTGGCTGCAGCTGCTGAATCATGTCCTAGGTTTTCCTTGGTACTTGGATGTTGAACCCAATCCGAGCTCGGATTCCGGTGAAGTACACTAGGTTTGGTTATCGCTCTAATAATATGCAGATTACGCAAGGTAATCGACGAGTGCTAAAGGCGAAATCGAAATGTTTGCGCTGGCAATTAGCGGGCAGGCGAGAAAAGCGAACTGAAATCACTCATACGCCCCGTTGTCGAACAATTAAAACACAGAAATTGTAATAACATCGTGACTAGTTAGAATTATGGCGTCGTCGAGCGCAGCCAATATAATAATGCCATACACCCAATACACCGCCGCCGCCCCCAGAGATCTGAAAGCTGAAAAGTACTAGTCGGAAAATCCAGTATGAGCTGTTTTATTAATAATAAGCGCACAGCGCATAGCCATATTGACTATGCACCTCCCGCCCTCTCTTTCGAGCTCCCCACAGGCACCTCGCCCGCTGCATTGCTGGTTGCTTAATGAAAAACCAGTTTCTCAGAGGTAAAAATTGGTAGCGCATTCGGGCCGTATTAGCATTGCCTTCTTTTATGACGCTGCTGTGTAAATAAATAAAAAAAAAAATATATATAAATGAAAAATAAATAAAATCCTAGGATAGAGAGCGGATTGTGGGAGGGCGGCGGGTATTGTGAAGCCCAGAGCTGAGAGAACGCTTTGATTTTGATCTAGTCATTGTTTGGCCGCTCGTAAAAAACACACACACACGCCCCTTCGTCCATCATCCATGGGGGCTCTGGAGGCTTCTGGGGCCTCTGGGTTTTTTTCCTTCTCGCAGCTGCCTTCTGTGGCGTCACTAGTCGCAAATCGCAACTTGATAAATGAGAAAATCAATGCCACTCCGAGCTTAGTATGCCTCTTGCTCTTGTCTCGTCGGCTTCGAATTCGAGTCCCGCCATCGGTGGATAACTAAGGTTAAGCTCAGTCCCCAAACCCAATCAGAACCGAATCAGATCCGAAAATTTCCATACATTGTCAGGTAGGTGCTGCGGCGGCGAGTACGAATTAGAAAGGCGGCCGAACATACGCAAATTCCAACTGGAAGCGGAGAAATAAAACTAATTAACTTTCATGGGCGTGATAATTAAGACAGGTGGCCGCGATTTGGCATCTCAAATCGACGGATAATTAGTGAGGCCCCGGCAAGATGGCGCCTTCAGTGTTTTGATTTTCAATTAGCAGCCAATGGCCTGGCCCTCTTTTTTTGTATTAACTCCAATTCTTGTATGTGCACTGTGAAAAATTCGTAATTATGTGAAAAAGTTTTAAAAAGATTAAAGTTAAAAAGTTGGTATAAGAAAAACCAAGGCAAGAATAGGAAAATACAAAGCTGATTTAAAAAGTTGAAATATCTTAAGTCATGCCAAAGATCTTAAAAATACTTCTTCTTTAAAAAAAAATTTAAGTCAATTGAATTTCTTTCTGTGCACTCATCTTCTAAGCCACTTTCTTTCTTTCTCCACAGATGCCTCACAGTCCGCAACTAAAGCCACATCAGTTCCAGGCCCAGACGCCGCCGGATCAGTACTCTGCCTATGCGGACAACTTTGACCTGTCGCTGCTGCCGCAGGAAACAGCACCTATTCCCACCACCGTCTTCCAGTACAACGCCCCCCAGATCAAGGTCGAGTGCGCCTGGGAGAGCCAGCCCCTACAGCAGCAACTACCCACGACTACCTATCCCACCCCATCCAGTCACCAGTTGATCCCGCCGCCTGCCTACCCCCACAGTGCCTACCCTTCGCCGCAATCCAGTCCGCTTCAGTCGGAGTTTGCAGCCTACGGATTTGGCAGATTTGGCGGTAGCTACGACAGCCTAAACAGCCCATCGCCTTCCCTGGAGGCGGTGAGCATCAAACAGGAGCTGCACATCTTGCCCCCCTCTCCACCGGAATCCAACTGTGAAACCCCCTCGCCTAGATCCTCCTGCGGGGAGAGCATCAAGGCAGAGCCCTTGGATGCAGACATTGAGAGCCTCATCGATCTGAACACTCTGCTCCAGCAGCAGAGTCTACAAAGTCCTCAGAATCTCCAGGACACCAAGCCGGACCATCAGCTCCTGCGAGAGTGCCTCGAGGACACCAGCTTCCAGAAGAGACACAACCTAAAGCCATTGGCTCTGGAATCCTTCATCGGTGGCTTGGCCGAAGTGCGCGGAGACTTTGAGCCCGTGATTTCACTGGCCTTAGAACATGCCAAACGAGAGGCGGACGCCATTTGCGCGGAGCTGCAAATATCGCAGGGTGAGTTGGGATTACTTTTATATATCTATCTTGATCAGATTAATATAATCTGTATGATTCTGCAGATCCAAATGGCTGGTCGCCCGCCCAAGTACACGCATGGCTACGATCCACCTTGGCCCAGTTCAGATTGCCGCCGGTGGCCGACTTGGAGCTGCACTTCTGCGAAGATGGCTCTGCTCTGACATTACTCAGCGAGGAGGAATTCGTGCGCCGACTACCAGAGGTGAGTCCAGCAGTCAATCATGCCTTTTATCCGAAAGGTGTCACAGAAATCTCTAGGGATTTCCATTTAAGTTGTCTTGCAGAAGTCTTGAAATTCCATTTTACTGCTTCCACTGAGCTTTCTTGACTTTAGGTACAGTTTTTTTTTAAGCCAGCTACCAATAATTGGGTAAACGAAGGAATGTATTTTTAGCTTTATAGATATACTGTGTGAACTGGTTTGATTTAATGGGAGCTACTAGATACATCAAATATTAAAAGCCATTTTATTAGCAAAATGTACATTAGAGAGTTTTGAGATCTTATCTCTGGCAACGGGTTTTCAAATTATCGAATTGGAAAAATACGTAAATGCAAATTTGTAAGATGCTAATTTAATTATAAAAAATAATTAAAATATTGAACAACTCATTTCGTCATATTTTGAAAAAAGATGACACATAAAAATCGTTCTGTTTGACTTGACACAAGTTATGTTGAAATCCGAAATTCCGCGAACAAATTAAGAAAACCCAAAGTAAGAAACTTCAATGACGCCTAGACCAATGGTTAGGAATTAGGTGGAAATATACAGTCGAGACCATAAGAAGTGTGAGTCAAAGACGCAGGTATGACTTAACTGGGCAAGTGCCAAAAATTGCTGGGCATATTACAAAATCGATCAGCACAAAGCAACGGGCCAATAGCCCATGGCATATAAAACAATAACACAATGCAAATGCCAATAGCAATGGCAATAGCAAAGAGCCAATATGCGGAGAGGCCCAATCAATGCGATTGAATTGAAATTCGCGTACGGGTCGAAATGGAATGGAAATGGCTAAAAGACAACAAAGAGCAAAACAAAACGAAACGATACGATACGAAAACTAAAACGAAACAAGTTTCGTAACTGGTGTTGACGTCATGGCTGGCAGCCAGAGCGGCTTACAGGCCCATTCGGAATCAGAAATCAGAAAGCAAAACGCAAAACTTAAAGCCAAAGCTCAGTCCTCAAAAACTTGAAACCTGTTGCCAGCAATTAGGCAGAGCTGGCGGCATCGGCATCAGCAGCGGCATGGGCATCTAAAACTACTCCACATCCCATCCAACCGAACATGTGCTCTCGTCGAGAGTTTTGCCAAAAATATATCAATGATTACATTCGCCTATGCTCGTTAGGTGCTGCCTTTGCTTTGGCTACCGCAAAGAGTGCAGCAAAAATCCAGAAAACAAAAGACTTAGGCAACGAACGCGAACGTGAACGCCAGCGACAACGACAACAACAACGACAACGAAATCGGAGAGCAGTCATCAGTCGCCAAAAGAAACAAAATTAGTAACCGTGGTCATGGCTGTAAAGGTGAAAGAATGTGTGAAGGTTGTTTGGTGAAACTGCAGCACTTGGACGGATGATTACGAGCCATCGTCGCAGCTCGGATGACTGGCCGAGTCAGGGGGGTGGAAAAGAGGGGGAGCTGGAGCAGTAGGAGCGGGACTGGCAGCACTCGAACTGAGCCAACGACCAGCAACGACATTGCAAGGTGAAAGTAAGTCGTCGTTGCCGTTGTCTCTGGTTGTTGTTGCTACCACTACTTCTTCTTCTACAACTACCACTACTTGCAATATAGCTTTTGGACCATGGAGACTGCACATAATTTATGCACTTGGATAGCTTAAGAATTTCCAATTGATATGCCGTCTAGATTGCGATCTGGCCAAGGATTAAGGCTCTGTTCCCATTCGAAATGTCTCACTTTCGGCTTTCTTTTCAGAGCGGGAGCACGCTGCACGCCCAGTTGGAGATTTGGAAGATGGCCTATGCCGACCAGCCCGTTCATCAGCCGCATTCACAGCAGACTGCGGGTGCTGATCTCTGGCCAGCCAGCTATGCGATGCCCAATTTGGACCTGGACTACAACGAGGACAGCGAAGGTGAGTTTGATGGCTAGAAAAGCATTTGAAATGGTCTTTTAAGAACTATTCGTCTTTCCCAAATGATAAAGCCTCTTTTTGCTTAGTTATAAAAAGATTTTATTTTTCATTTTATAAACAATAATAACATCATGCAATAGATTCTTACAGTTAAAACTTAGAAAAGATTGACTAACTAGTTATTCTCCCTTCCTCCCAATAGATGACGAGGACATGGAGCCAGAACCAGTAATCACTCCACTGACCAAGAGCTCTACTTCATCACCTGCAGTCACGCCTTCTAACGGCGGAACAGCTACTGCAAAACGGCCAAACGGAGGAAGGACCGGTGGTGGTGGCTCTCACATCCACCTGTGGCAGTTCCTCAAGGAGTTGCTGGCCTCGCCGCAGGTGAACGGAACGGCCATTCGGTGGATTGACCGCAGCAAGGGCATCTTCAAGATTGAGGACTCGGTGCGAGTGGCCAAGTTGTGGGGTCGCCGTAAGAACCGACCGGCAATGAACTACGACAAGTTGTCCCGCTCCATCCGGCAGTACTACAAGAAGGGAATCATGAAGAAGACGGAGAGGTCGCAGAGGCTGGTCTACCAGTTCTGTCATCCCTACAGCCAGTAATATCTGTTGTTAGCCAGTTATTTATTGCTAGTTGTAAGTGGTACACCTGACCGACCCACCTGTTCCGATCCACTCCGATCCGATCCAATCCGCTGACTATTCTCGACTAGCCTTGTGGGCCTAGCGAGTTCTAGTTCCAGTCCTTGTACATACCCACTCACAATCTTGTTAGGCACGAAGGTAAGTTCGTGCATCGATTAAGTTTGGCCTTAGGTTAAGATCAAACCGTTGTCCGCTGGCGAAGGTAAGTTCGTCATGGCAGGGTTTTAAGTGACCCCCCAGTTTCACCGCAATCGATCGTAGATCTAACTCTGATCCCGCGCTGCAGCTGGTCATTCGGCTGCATCTGCGCATGTTTGACTTACTGGTGACATCTTTATTCAACTGCTGCCTGTCCATGCGAAGGATGATGACTCATCAGGATGTGGTCCTGTGGCTGGAGTGTCATCTGGATCTGGACCGCCATTAGTAGTCCGAGGCGAAATTGGCTTAAAGGTCGCAGCATCCAGAACTCTCAAGAAAAACAGCCACAAGTGAAGGACTTACCTGACCAGAGCATCCTTCGCTGGCAGCATGAAGGTGTCGAGGTAATTTTAGGAACCATATATCTATGATATATCAAAAGTAAGTTCTATGAACAACTTAATAAGCGAACAAATGTTAAATAGTAGTGTTAAGGCGCCCCGATTAGCCATAGGTACTCTCCTTGAAAGTTTTTTCTCTTCCCCGCAACAAAGTTAAAAATCTTTCGACCTCGTCCGATTATGCAAAATGTTAGAACACATAACTCATAATGTTATCAATTATTTATTCTTTACTTGGTGGCGGTTCAATTTAGACATATTTCGTTTCACTTTATTTTGATTATACGCAATTAGCATAATTCGTGCATAATTTTCTCTAGTTTCGTTTATGTGACGGGTAGCGAGTTTAAGTTAATTTTAATATTTATTCGCTGGCCCAGCCGAGCGGTGAAATTATGGAAAGTCAATTATATTTGCTGCATTTTGCATTAGCATTAATGCATTTGCAGGCTCTATAATTGAATTATGCAACGGCCAATTGGCTGCTTGGCTTATTTTGTTAACCAAATAGAACAGTTACCGTTTATACTCGTATCAAAATATTTGTACGCATATTCCACACCTAATTAGGACATTGCCCGCCTGCCAGGCAACTAGATTTATGCACTTTACACTTTTTACGACACACCAATTATTTATTTATTTATTCAACTAACATATTGTCATGCTACACTATCCGATAAAAATAAAAAAAATCACAGCAAAAAAATAAAACAAAACAATAGCCAATTACGGCTATATTTACACACTAAATCAGTGCGGGGATTTTCAGCTTGCAATCGAACAGAAACTGAAACTGAAACTGAAACTGCAATCGAAATCGAAATGGAAATAGAAATAGAAATGGAAATGGAAACGAAACCCAAAACTGATACTGAAATGGCATTGTTGCAGTAATCGGAGGAGCTGCCCTTGTGCAGCCAGCAAAACATTTTAGATTGCCCTGTCAGTCGGTCACTGCATTCGTGTGTGACCGATGTGATTTTCAATCAGCGGAAACTCGGGGAAAATCATCAATGGAGGAATAGATTTTCTTCCCTTCTATCCCCAAATGCATGCAAAATCGGAATCCGGATTATCGTGGCCCAATATATTAAGATGTGCTGCTGCCTCGACTCGAGATTAATTTAATGCGCCCGAATGGGTTTATCGTCTTTGTTGTCCCACGACCATGGCCCAAACTCCAGTTCCATCTCGTTCTTCATTTAAATACTAAATCGCATTAAATGCCATCAAGTGAAAAATTCCCAAAAGCAATAAATTCATTCCTTCCAGCCGCCATGGGCTGCTCTCACTTTTCGAGCGAAAGCTCCGCTCCACTCCGCGCTCTCGACAATATTTGCATTATCCCAAGGAGAGGGGCGAGAGCTGTCTATCCTGAGCCGGCAGCCGGCAGCCTTGGCTTTTTCTTTGTCTTCTAGGCTTTGGGTTTTGGGCCTGGTCTTGGTCTGGGTCTTGGTTCTGCTTTCTGGTCCTAGTCCTCGTCGTCGTCGTCGTCATCGGCATCGTCATATTCCCCCTCATCTTGCTGGGAGACACAAAACTACAAAGACAAATATTTAATTGAATTAGTGCAGCAAGCGTTAAGCTGACGCAGACATTGTGCAAGGCCACGCCCGTGCCAGGTCTTAAATTTGAATTTCGAGTTTGATTCATCAACAGGTTCGTTACCGCTCGAAGGCTTAAGATATGCGGCAAATTGGGATTTGTCCCGCCTTCTTGCCTTAAACGTTATCCTTCTTCCTGCCTTCATTCCGCTGCTCACTTGGCTAACCATTCTTATGTTAATTTGTCAATTCCAGAAGGCACAAGGCCCAGAAGCCTTGAAGTCTTCAAACCCACCGGCCCAGGCACCATTTTCTACATATTTTGATAATTACGCCTCGCCTGTCAATTGACCCGACCCCGCCCAGTTAGTTAGCCCTTTTTTAAGCCTTGGTCCTTTTGAGCCTGTCAATTTGCCGTTTAAAAATAGCCACCAGCAACCCCAGACACCGAGCACCAGCCACCTGGCTTTTGGCAGGACCCACCCAACCCTTGACCACCCAACCAAAAGGCCACCTAACCACCTCCAAAAAACCCTGGGTCATAAACGGAGACATTTTGCGCGCATTGTTGAACTCGGGCTTTCCACCTCCGCTGAAGGCACCTTTAATTAGCATAATTGGTGACATTGAAGCGGGACGCGGACGAGCCATCAAAGCATTATGAATGTGCTCAAAAGCCAAGCCGCAATGGCACAGAAATATTCGTTGCTAATTAAATGTCGGGCCTAATCAATTAAGAACTCAACCCCGTTCAGTGGCCAAAGAACGGAAAGAATAACGAAGCAGATGAGCAACCGAAACTGAAAAGGATATGCCCAAGTTTAGGTTTAAATTTTACATTAGACTAATTCAGGACGTAAATTGCCGGGTGTCTGGGCTGCATACGAAAGTCCGAGAAGCCTTCGTCCTTATTCTCATCCTCAGGTAAGTGAAAATTCAATTTAAATTGATGTCGACTGGCTCGGGGCCCAGTGAAGGAGTGTATATGCCATTTAAGTTAAGTACCCTGGCCACATACTCACCCACTCGCAATCCGACAGCGATTCTGTATGTATGTGTGTGTGTGTGGTTGTGGCCACGTAAAATGGCTAACAAGTGGCCGGGCATTTGGGTTCCAAGTCCTGAATCCTGTGGCCACACGGATGCCCATGACTGCGAAATCAGCGCCGGCAGCCGCCAAAACAGCAACATTTTTAAAAATTCATAAAAAGGCCATAGTCGGCAGACACGGCACCAGCAGAGGCAAGTGAGAGTTGGGGCACCTTTGGCGTTTGGTTGCGGTTGTGTATCCGGGCACCTTCATTTTTCAAGTGTGTTTCAATTTTTGCACTTGCTACCCAAGACCAAAGTCCCTTCCCCCTTCCCCATACCCATTCCCATTCCCATTTCCGAGAACTCACCTTCGAAGTAACCGCCTGTCGGTGGTAATGAAATTACAATTTTTATAGGCCAGGCTATGAAAAATAAATGAGACTTAAGCACATTGCCAGGCACTGACTAAACTGTTTCCCGGCATGGAGGTGGCTCGAAACAGAAGATTCTGGGTGGCGGTGGCAACATATTCGTGGGCCATTCAACAAGTCCATCCGCATCCGCAGCCGCCCTTCGAGGCCTACGCATGGACATAAATATCCTGCCCACGAATGGGCAGCAGCAATCCCAGTTCTGATCAAACGAAAACTAAAGTTGAAACCTTTTTATATAGTTTTTTTTTCCTTTTTGGGGACTGTGGGCATATTGGGCGGAGGTATCTGGTCTATTCTGTATCCTTGTGAGTGGTATTTGCGTTGTCCGTACCCCGACTGCCAGAGTTGAATTTCAATTAACTTAAAAAAGTTTTCAGTTCGGGAGGAAAATCGTTTTCCATCCCGATCCTGGGGTCCCTTTTAACAATTTCCCTTTTCCACTCAAGCGAAATTTATGCTGCGAGCAAATCGTTGCCTACTTTGAGGCGCAGCGGGTGGGGTAACCCAGAACCGAGAACCGAGAACTGCGAATCGAGAATTGAGAACGGCGGCCGCATTTAGTTTAGTTAAGTGCATTTGATTTGGCATCTAAATACCCGGGGGGCGGGTTAACAGCATGGAATTGCAATTTATTGAATTATCCGGGCCAGAGAGAGCACCATTCAGCCCAGATATGCCAGGGACAATAATCGCATTATGCGGCCAGAGCAGTTCATTACGCAGACACATATTTGGACATTGGTCAGATGGGCCAATGACCTCGATACGCAATCGAATCAAATTTTGGGCCACAACGAATTCCTTTCACGGTCCCGGTCACGTCGCATTGTTGGGCGTTTTTAATTAGTTGTGTCGAATCGAACTGGCCCCGGCATTTAATTTAATCACGCGCTGTGTCCTGGATGCCGTATGCTGTATGCTGTATGGCGTATGGTGTATGCGTCAAATATTTGAGCAGCCAGGAGGATGGCAGTTGAAATTGTGTATGCGCCATGTGGGCCGTCGTCAAAGGACATGGAGAGTTGAGAACTCAGACCCATTGTCTGACGACCTCGGCTCCTGCGGGATTCTCGACACAGCCAGCCGGCGGCTGGCAAATGTGTTGACGCATTTTACAATACACACTGGGACCAACATGGTGTGTGCGTAATTATGAATTCCATAATCATTTCGTTAATATGCGCAGCACGCAGGATAAATTGCAGTCAAGGCAAGCAACTGGCAAAGGCAAAGGCAAAGGCCTCTGGAGTCGCAGGCAGGCTGCTCATTTCATTCGCGCTTATCCTGCGGGGAATTAAAAATAATTTGGGTCGTTTTGGTGTTATGTTTCTCGCAGTTCTCAGTTACCCAGGAGTCAGGAAACAGGAACCTTAACCAGCTGACGTTTGTTGTTTGCCATTTACCGTTAGCTGGCAGGTGTTTGCCACGGCTCCCCAGTGTGTGTGTGTTGATTATGGCTTAATTTTTAGTAATTATATTAACATGATTAAATTTGTTTTGATTTCCGAGGCCCTGCGGGGTGCTAAAAATTAGGGAAATTCCTTTGGCAGGAGGGGCGTTCAAATGGAATTAACCGATATTGGAAATTCAGTTGACGCCTAATTAGCCCGAGTAATCCAATATTGGCATGTGAATACTGCGGTCGGCATTAGTTTAGCGGAATATTTGGCTTCCGACGGCCATTCCCTCTACGTACAAATACAAATAAAACAACAAATACTAATACAAGTGTACAGCAAATGCAAATGCACTGCAGAATCACCCGGGGAAATTATTTTAATAAACCAACGCCATCGTTTCCTGTGTGTGTATGAGTGTGTGTGTGTATGGGTCTATGTTTCAATGTTCCAATATTCTGGGGGTGTGGGTGAGCATGCTTTGTTATTAATTAAAAACGCACATGTGAAACTCATTAAATGCGCACAATTTGCAAATTCATTTTTATTTTTATTGACTCGCCCGTAACCCGTTATTATGGCAAGTAGCTAACGGTTTTGTTCTCGCCCATTAAGGAACAGCCAGCGGCCAAGTGACGATAACAAGGGGAAAGGGGTCAGGGGGCAGGGGGCAGGGGTTTTTTCAGCAGTTGAATAAAAAATAAATCTGAAATTATGCAATTAAATTCGCACGTTCCACAACCAAATCGTTGAGCACAAAGGCAACACGAACGATGGGAATAAAAACTCTGACACACAGAAACAAAATGCTATCTAAAATTTTAATAAACTATTCATTTACTATAGTTTATTGTTCACTACAAAAAAAATGTGAGTTTTAAATATTTAAATGATTTAAAGCTTTTTTTATGTCATTGCTCTTGAAGACCTTCTTTTCACGTGAAAACTAAAGCCACAAAACCGATATATCTTTGGTTTATTGAACTATTTATAGGTATATACTACTTTCCAAAAATAGTGAGCCTTAAAAAAATGCCGAAACAAACATTTCATTAATGAAACTTAACGTTTCTTTTTAATTTTTGGGTCAAACCAAAAGCTTTCGAAGAATAAATTGTATTTAACTTTTAAGCAATCACTTTTTCAACTTTCATATAATTTTGTACAGTCCATTTGTAATAGGTGTTCTTTTTGGGAACATGCACTCCATATGCTCGCCGTACGCAGCGGGGCCAGGTCAACTCCAACAAAGGCAAACGACAGGGCAATAAGGTAAAAGGTAACAGCGCTGGGCGGCAAAGTGTATTAATTCCTTTAAAACGCAAGCTGGCGTGTCAAAGGACGGGTGTAGAGAGTGGGCGCGGAGTGGAGGTACCAAGTAGGTGCAAAGGTAACTTCATCACCCCGGCCAACTAGTTAGTGGCCTGCATGTGGGTAGTGACAGCGGGTGGTAGTTTCCGTGACAACTACCTGCGATTCCCCAAAGAGGCGGAGAGAGAGAGAGAAAGAGGGAGTAAAATGCTGTTAAGGGGAAATTCGCAATATTTTCGAATTACCGGAAAAAAGTATGCAAAAAATATAAAAATAAAATTGAGAACGGGGAAAAGAATGAGCTGGGAATCGCTGCTGCTGCTGCTGCTGCCGAGTATCATAAGTTGGCTGAACTTTGCGCAAGTCGATGACTTGTGCTCTGTAATTGCGAGCACTGGTCCTTGCAGGACTTTTCAGCCAACAGCTTCTCGCAGTTGTCGTTGTCATATTGGCGCATTGCTTTGTGCTGCTGCGCTTTTGTGTTTTTCCCTTTAATGCACTGAAAGAAATCGAAAGTTTATAAACTCAGATGCTTTCCTTAAGTATGTGTTATATTTTTACCTAAAGAGTCTTGCTTTGTAATATTCCAAACATTTTCCCTACTTTTATAGTTTTTTACATCGCATTTCTCTCTGTGTAAGCTCAACTTTTGTTCTACAAACGAATAGCTAATGATGGCCCATCGATCACTATTTAGGATCTGATTTCTTTCGGTGTGCGCTTGGCTGCCCCTTCTGCAGTTCGTTATAGCATACGCAACTCATAAATAACGCGAGGGGTCGCATAAGGGCGGCGACGGGGTTCGCGCGAATGGAGGTTTTCGGGGGGCGTGGACCACCCCAAGGCAAGCCAAGCCACGTACTTGCACTTTTGCCACTTTTCTACTTACTTGCCGGAGACGAGTGTGTGTGTGTGTGAGTGTGAGTATGCCAGTGTATGTGGCACTTCAACTCTAATATAAAGTTTGCACTCGAAATGTGCTGCCAGCACTTTTTGGTATTACGCAAAGTTTTCGCAACCTCCCGCGGGGCAACTGCGTGAGAGGTGGGCCAATGGGATGCAGCCAGGATACGGGAATATTGAGTACGGAATACGGGTTACGGGTTACGGGTTACGGCAACCGGCAACGGGGCTACGGTTTACGGCATCCCAGCTAGCTGATTCCGACGGAGAGCGAGAAAAAATTAAATTGCTCGCAATTTGCACAGTTCAATGCGCTTTAGCTAAGAGAATTCTCGCACAGATTTTCATAACTTAGAGATGTGCAGTCAATGTCTTTGAAATACCATGGAAAGTTGTGGCAGGCGAAGCTTGTCATGTGAGTGGGTGTGCTTGTTGGCAGTGGGTAGTGGGTAGGACAGGTGTAACACCGTGCACGAGTACAAGGACACCTGTGCGGAGTTGTAAACTAACGCAATGACAAACGCAATCACAATAAGAAATTTCACAGTTAGTTAAGTTTGCCTTGTTGGGGCTTTTGTTTCGTTTTCTGTCCTGTTCTGCTGTGGGACTCTCACCTGCAAATTTATGCTTTTCTATATATATTTATATATAAAATTGAGATATATATATGATTTGGTGTGTGGGCGTGCCGCCTTTGTTCTCTCCACAAATATGCATAAATAAGTCCCACGATTTCCCCACTGCTCTTTTGCAATTACAAAACATTTTCGGCTTCCTTCAAATGCTGGGAAATTATCATTAAGACGGGCTGGCAACTCCCCTGTTTTTCCGCAAAAAGGCCAATAAATTGCGACTGATGCGAAAGTTAATAAAAAAAGTTCAATAAAATCGAAAAGGGTGCTGATTTCGATGCCATGGGAACTGGTAAGGGACGCACGACCCTCATCATAGTTCATTAAATGCGTAAAGGAATAAAAAAAAGAAATTCAACAAAAATATATTCCATAAAATCCAGCCTATACCCGCCCATCCAAAGGGGGCGTAGAGCCAACCCACACACACACACACACTCTTACACCCATAAAAGCATTTATTTTGTCTGCTGTCTGTATTGCATTAAAGCAAAAGCAAAGGCAAAGGCAAAAGCAAACTCTGAGGCAGAAGCGAAAGCGAAAAGCGGCCCAGCGAGCATAAATAAATTTTGTTTTATGCGTCAATAATGATGAAGTTATTACGACTCTATTAGAAGGCAGCCGAACTTCCAGCCCACATCCCTTTCCTTTTTCCCTTCCCCGAAATGGCTGCATTAAAAAAGTTTACAAAATGTGCGGGGCAGGGGGCGCAAGGAGTCGGGACACACTCACCTCTGGAATTTCCAGATATATATATATATACTCGTACATACTTGTGTATTAACCGCAACCTCGGCGCCCGTTCAGCGCCCTTTGTCCGACCCACTTAAGCGACGCCGAAACTTTTTTATTAAACCGTGCAGTCCGGCTAATAGATGAGGGCCGTGATGGGATGGCCAGGGATGAGTCGCCGGATTCGGATACGGATACCCGTAAGCAGGGTCTTCATATCCAAAATGGCCGCTCGGCTGCGCTTAATAAAATTTATGATTTCGACGCACGGCTTTGACAGTTCAAATTAAAATGGGTGCGGCTCTCACGAGCGCCCTCGGAGCATCCCGAAGCCAGGTGGGGACATCGATTGCGGGGCGAAGGTTGGTGGGCGATTCCAACTTGATGACCAAGAAAGTGGAAAGCCAAAAGTTAAATACAAAGTTTGGGGCGCACAAATTGATAATGCTGCCCCTCACACACCGCTCATCTCCTGACCGGCAGGGTGGGGGTGGGGTGTGTACACATAATGCAAAAACTGACATGGCAGCAGCACAATATGAAAGATTATGGCATGCAGCACAAGCAGCGCGGAACGAACGCGGCGGGCAAAGAAGTGGATTAAGGGGAGAGGAGAGGGAGCTGGGTTCCGCATCCGGAAACGGGCAAGACGAGGACGACTTGAGGCGGAAGCGCTGCTGCCATCAAATCATTTTGCAAGCGGAAAATGGCGCTTGACAACGTACTCAAGCCCCCGACGAGTCATTGTTGTTTGCCATCGGAGCATGGCCAGCATTTGCGGCGCTCTATAAAAAATTGCAAACATTTCCAGGCAAATCAGGGGAAAACTTCACTTCAAAATAGTTGCGACTTTCAAATTTCCTTGAATTGAAAATGTGGAAATAGGGCAATGCAAATCTTTAGAACTTTGAAATTTTCATGATATATAATATCTGGAATATATATTATTATCAAGTCAAGGCAATGTCTCTATAAAGAACCCTGAACATTGTTAAAATTCTTTCCCCGAAATGAGATAATTTTCCAGGATACTTGGGGCCCGCAAAGAGTGAACATCAAATCGGAGCGAACTGGAAAACTCTGAAAAATTGCTTGAGCTGGCTGGCCGGAGGAAGAACATAATCAGCAGGGACATGGACATCGACATGACTGGCTGTCCCGGCGGAACTCGCCACTGACCAGCGGGCCACGTTTCGTTGCGCTTAGTTATTTTATAAAAATTTCTGGTCTTCATTCTTTTTGCCTCGTCTCCTCTTGTTGGCTCTTCCATTCAGCACGTTCCTCTGTTTGACTTTCATAAACTTTTAACGACTTTTGCCTTTGCCGCCAAGGCTTACATGTGGCAGCAGCACCACCACCAGCAGCAGCAGCAGCAGCAGCCAGCAGAGAGCAGAGAGAGTGGCGCTGAGAAAAAATTGTTGAGAAACTTTCCACTTATACCTATTTGTTTGTAAGTAATTTTGCCACTCCTCTGACCGACCGTCCACTAAGGCAGGGCCATCTTGGCCATCATAGCCATCATTGGCCAGAAGCCGAGCACGCTTCATTTGCCGCCTTGCTGCCGCTCGATTGATCGAGTTGAGATGCCTCTTGTCCAGTTCCGGTGTTAAATGCCAGACTAATCTGCAGCTGTGACCCGGATCGAATGCAATTTCTGCCGAATATCCAAATTAAATCCAACTCAGATACCTACTAACCAACACAAGAGAAGGAAAAGCCTCTGTGGTTGCACATTTATCAAGAATTTATTTGCTTTCCCCTTCTTGGAACAGCCCATCGATAGGCCACATATTGGCATATTTCGGTCTTGTTTCTGTGGCAGTAGTATCCATTTATGGTACACTGAAGAATATAGTTTCGATTTAAGATTTAGGTTCTCCGTTTAGCTTAAATTTTAAGTGAGAACTTCGAATGATTAACCTTTTGCTTAATAATGTTTTTATGTTTTTCAGTAACCTTTTCAGTATTAAAGTTTTTTATCAGAGTGCATTGTGTTTTCCATTTGTGGTCGGGCAGTCGATCTTTTGCTAACCCAATGACCCAAATCCGAGTGAGTCCGGAATGTGTGACAATATGAAGCGCTGCCGTGGTCCTTGCAATTAGTCAGTGCCGGCGGCACATTGCCGATCCGCTTTGCCCTGCTCCTCCCTGGTGCGTACCCTGTTCCGCTTGGGCAACCATTGGCCAGTGGCCACAAATTAAATCATATAAATGCACAATTATTTAATGTCAGGGCGGAAGAATCGGGAACGCAACAATAAATTAACATTGTTGTCGACCCGGTCTGAGCTGCGGCCAAGTAACAGTTTCATTGAAAATACGCGTAAAATAAATGTAAATTAAAATACATAATTTATGTGTTTTTTGCAATTATTTACAAACCGACACATTAAAACGGCCAGAGAGATAATGTAAAAAGGGAGTTTGGGGCTGGGCTAGCCGCTGGGGAAGGTCATTGGGCGTTGCTGGGTGGTTGCTTGGTTATAGATGGGGGCAGGAGCAGGAGCAGGAGCAGTCAATTGCTCATTTGGTTTTGGCAGCACGCAGCTGCTGGCCGCAACAATGAAGTCCCCGCGGACCAATGAATGCGTAATGGCCACGTGTGCGTGTGTGTGTGGGTTTTAGTCAGGCGCTAATTGTGCGCGTGTGAGTGTGTTTGGGCCAAAACCGCCTTATCGAAGCCACCGAGCGAGTGTCAGGTCTCAACTGAAAGTCGCTTATCGTGTGCCCAGCTGACCCCTTTGGCGCTTCGTTGCTGATAATTATATAAATTAAATGGCAGCAATGGAGGACTCCTCCACCTCCTCCTCCTGCTACTGCTTCTGATCCAACTCTTGACCCGTTTCGAATTACACACACACGGGTTGTAACCCCACTCGGGTAACTCAATCGAAATGTCAAAGTCACATGAGCTGCAGAATCGTGCGAAATGCATAAATAAATTCACCTTTAAGCGCCAGGTGAAATAACAGCAATATAGCAATCTGTGACAAACACTCGCGGTGGTGCGATTGAGCGATTTGGTGGTTTGGAGGAGCCATGGTGCTATGCTGCCATGGTGCCACGGTGGTGCCGTGATCCCAAGCCAAGCCAAGTAACTGTAACTCGAGCTTAGCAGCTCATGAATATCGTGCTCATGCAAACGGGTAACGAGCTGTCAGAGATTAAGTTGCAAGCGTTATTTTTTATTATATTTAGCGAAGGGGAGGGCGAGTTGAAACTGGGTGCAGATAAGGGGCAAAAACACAACCAAGGCAACAGGAAAAGCAAGAAAAAGCAACATTTTGCATATGGTTAAGGGGTCGCTTGGTTGGTTTGGGGGTTCTGGGGGAGCGTGGGCTGGGGTTCGGGGGGTGTTGCCAACGAGCCAAGGCAAAAATCGTTTTGACCAGCTCACTGGCAAACAAACAAGCCGGGGTGCAAAAAAAAAGGACCCTCCTTTTGGAACCAGCGAAAGGCAGATGAGAAAGCGCAGCAAGCCGAAACGAACACTTTTTGCCGGGGCTCTGATCGGCGGGGAATGGGAGGGAAAGCGTTTGGATTGGGATGCAACTGGGCGGACTTGAGGCAGGTCAGCACTATCCGGGAAAGACCACCCACCGGCCCTGAGGACACAGTTGCAAGCGAATTTATGCGCTTTGTTAAACAGCAACAGCAGTAGCGGCGGCAAAAGAAAAAATATGGCAAAACGAGAAACAAGCAATCCGCGTTGCCTTCGATGGCAACGGGGCGTGGCAGGGAGATAGAGAGGTATAGGGTCTGCATAAATAACACTGTTCCACCCCTTTGGATACCAACCCCCCCACCCACTCAGCCGCTTTGCCGTATACTATACAAATGAAAATCGTGTTTGCGTTGGGTGTAAAGTGGCATGTGTAGTGGTGGACGGGACCCCAGAAAGCAGGCAACATTTTCGCTTTGCTGTTGCTCCTTGTGATTTACAACAAAACAAATATGCTGGCAGGAGCTGCGGCAGGACGAAGAGGAGTCACGGCTTACCCTCACCTTGGCACTCGTCTCTGACTGACTGATTTACAAGGCTGCAAGTTGAGATTGCATGGCGCTGGGTAAATAAAATAAACGCCAGAGGGTAGCTCCAGCTGGCCAAAGGGGGTCAGCCAGAAAGGAGCGATGGCAGTTTCGCATTTCGTGTCTTGAGCTGCCTCGAAATGCAATTCCCGTTTTCGCATTTCGCGAAATAATTAAAAGTTAAGGAAAACGACTCGCCGGCGGCCATCAGATGCAGGTCCAGGTCCAGAAAAAGAGACGCAACATCCGAAGCAGAATCAGGAACAGCAACGTGGCATCTCAACTTAGTTGCTGGCCAAGTGCTTTGGGCCAGTTAATTGCAAAGTTAACCTGCAGCGGTGGTTCAAGTGTCAAGGCTGCTGCAATGCTGTTTTCCTGCTAAAAAACATACTTTCAACCGGAAGTTGCATGCTCTCGATAACTTTGGCCGTACCGCCTTTTGTTAGTCCACATGCACCGGGGTGGAGATCGGTGTATTTATCAACGGAAATCATAAATAAAACCCAGCCGCATATTTCATGCGGCAATGAAAAATAAAAAACAGCATTCAGCTGGCATATGTGACATATTCTTTTATCTCTTTTAATTTACAATCACGCTCATTGCGAATTTTAATTGTTGCATAAACGAAGCAGACAGCGGCAGGACAACAGGATAAGGCCAGGACACTGCCGGCAAGCCGCTTTCTCTGCCACTTTGGCGGCAGTTGTCGTAACCAGCGACCAGCCACCAGTCACCGTCTGTTGTCCCCTTTCTTTGATTATCAACTGCAATCAGGTTGGTGGCTGGAGTTTTCTCCGGATGCCAGGAGTGTCAGGAGTGGCAGGATTCATGGATGGCGGAGGTGCCATTGCGGAAGCGAAGGCCAGACCCGAATAATGTGTGCGAAATGTGCCAGCATTGCTTTTAAAATTAATTTCACTTTGCAGACACATGAGGGTGGATCTGGAAATTCCCAAATTTAAGTATCCTCTTCCTTAAAAGTTTGCATTTCAGTCGAGAGTTTTCCATATTTTTCTTTTCATAAAAGTCCTCATTAACATGTACTAAATATTGGGTAAAATGTATCCATAAAAGTTCCCAACTACTTACTTCCGCACAGGCAATTAAACAACATAAAGTTTAAGTTTTAAGCTATTTCAGTTTTAATCCTTTGGAAACAAATATTTCTGCTTTCATTATTAGAAATTTAATTTAGCTTTAAAACTCTCTTAAGCCTGCTACTTATAATCAATTTGTAGTTTGACCTTTTAAAACCATCTTAGAGATATTCCAGGATAGATATATCTTTAAGATTGATAAAGCTATTTACTTCCTTATAAAAATACAATAAAACCAAGAGGGTCAAGTAGGAATCATCGAGGATGTGGGCATAAATATAAGTGAGTATTCTTATAAAGAAGAATTTATGATATATATTTGTGAAAGTAAAGAAGATTATTGGCTCACCAGCGCAGAGCGCTGAAATTAAGTTGAACGGGAAATGCAGCTCTGACATCAGCAGCCATTTCTCATAACCGGAAATCGGAGAGGAGGCGAAAAAGGGGCCGGAGGATACGAAGGATTCGAAGGACTCCAAGGACTCAGAGAGGTGGGGCAAGCTTCTTCTTGGCATGAAATTTATGTTTTCCTGCCATAAGTGGCACGGCGTGGCGAAACGGAGCCAGTTCGGAAGGGGGCGTTGCCAGAATTTGTGGATGTGGTCAATGTGCTTGACAAATTGGTTATTGTTATGGTTTTTGCGGGTCCACCATTTGGGTCCTGGCGGCGACACAGGGACACTCGTAGATTTCGAGTCCATAATGCCGGGCGCTAAATATGTCTGCTCATTATTTTTGGGCTACGTGTCGGCCGCCGCCTCGGGGTACTTGACAAAAAAAGGAAATGTCGCGCAAATGCGGCCTCGTTAATTGTTTTGATTAATGAACGGTCGCTCGACCTCACGTTTTCCAGCGGGTGGTTGAGGTTTACGGGGTGTACAGGGTACGGGTACCCGGATCCGAATCCGGAAAGCCCGAGATTCAAGTAGGATTACGATGGCGAACTTCACTCTCTCACTTTGCAGTTGCATGTGCGCTCCGCCACATTCTCGACTCTCGACCCCTTTTGCGACCTGAATCGGCCGGGCTCAAAGCGCAGGTCGTCGTTTTGGCCCGCTGTTTATTCGATTTTGTCGTGCACTGAATTCCCTTAATTTGCACTTTTTTGTTGGACCACCCAGTCACCCACCAGCCACGCCCAAGCCGACCTAACCGACCAACCCGCCCACCTGCTCAGCCTGTTGGGCCTGCCTGGCTTATTTACTTTTCTGATTTTTCAATTAATTTAATGCAGCAGTTTGGCGCTTGTTGCATTCGCTTTGGTTGCGTGCCGCTTTTGCTGCGGCATGCACGCACTCACTGCGGCTGTAATTAGAAAATTGTGGCACTTTGTTAGCCCGTGGTCCACATTCTATTGGAGGGCCAAGTGTGCAATTTGCGCAGCGGCTAAATTAAGCGATTTGCCAAGAAAACGAGTGACCAAAAAAGGAAACAGCGCTCTTAAAGTTAGTCACTAACTAAGTTTGCTCAAAAATGTATTTATTTAAAACCATTTAAAAACCATTGCATTTTGAAGATCAATTAATTAAAGAGAAAGCTCTGCTTACCACAATTCCAGAGATCCTATAGGACTTTGAAATAGTTTTTTAATCTATCCTACTTGGAAATTGCTGAGATTTCCTGGAATTTTCTCTAGCATCAATCACTTGGCCCAGGCAAAATCCAGGAAAATTAAAGTGAGCAACGGCAATGAGATAAAATTAAGTATTAAAACGTAATACCAGCACGGGGATCTGTTAAAGTGGGAAGCGGGACAAGGGACTAGGGACAAGGGACAAGGGGCAAGGGAGACGTAGAAGAGTACGGAGAAGTTAATGCCACTTCAGCTGGCAGCTGCCTGACAACGTCCAGATACCACGATGGTGACGGCGATGGCGACGACGTTGCATGCATGCCATGTGCCGGACTTGGAGGCTCTCTCTGTGACAACAAGGGCTTGACAGCCGGGCAGCCAGTCACCCAGTGACCCGTGGATCTGGAATCCAAAGGAGAGGAAGGGAGATGAGAAAGAAGAGAATGCCGGCTAAGTAAGCGCCCCTCGCTGGATGTGCACTAATTGCGCCGTTGGCCAGCATGTTAAAATGAAATGGATTTCCATCAACAATTGGCCGGCGAAGTGGGCTCAGCAGAAGGCAAACAATGGCCACAGCGATCTTTGCTGCAAATGGGTTAGGCATTTTAACTTATGATGGATTATGGCTTCAGCCGTGTGTGCAAAGTTGCCGCCGCAGTTGGAGTTGTTTCTGGTCCTGCCGCTCCTCCTGCTGTTATGGCAACGCTGAAAGCCGGCCACAATGTCCCGCATAATAATGCGATTGCCGAGAAGTAGACCATGACTGGAGCACGGGCTTATGATGCAGTGGGTTGCATGCAGTTCCCCACTTGCCACTGGTCGAGATCCTTGCCGTTTCTCCCATTCTTTCCTGCCGGAAGGCGAACACATGCTGCCACACGAGGGGAAGTGCCATAGAGACCATCAGCAAAGGACACTGCTCCAATGTGTGGGTGGAAGGTTGGACGAATAGCTAAGTGGGTGGTGAGCAGTGGGCAACAAGTGAGCCAGCGAGAGGGTGAGTGAGGTCTTCTCGGCAAGGACAAACCAAAGTCAAATGCTGGCCACAAAAATTGAAAAACGGTGTGGGAAATGTTGACATGGGAGACATGAGAGAAACCAAACTGAAAGAAAATTATGTAGATTACGTTATTGTACATGGGAAATCCTTGTAGGACACACCATCGCACTCACACACACACACGTGGACATGGACGAGCAACAGTGTGCAATAGAATCGAACAATTGGCAACTGGAGGAGGCGAATTCGTGAAACTCAGAGAGTCGGACATGCAGTGGAAGGTGGGTCCGGGGCCGGAGACTCCCCCAAGCAGCCGGTCGATGTAGCAGTCCAAAACGACAACTTCGTTGACGCTTACTCCACGGGAATTGCCCTCAGAAAGAGATATAAAAAACGGACTTATTAGATCAATCAACTCGACTTAAGTTTACCTAATAACTGAAGAATAAATGGCTTAGGATTACTTTAAAGATTATTAAGAGATTCCATATTCCATGACCTACTTTAAACTGAAAGCTTTAAGCTAAATACCATTTCCGGATATTTTGAAAGGATTTATTTTACAATAGTGCAATAGGGAATATAGTCATGTTCTGAGCTCACAGCTCGTCTTCATTTGCATTCCCCATAACATACATACGAATACAATATACCCTCGGAAACACAAAGTGCGGGGTATGAAAAGAAACAGAGAACAAAATTGTAAGCGGGGTAAACATATAAAATCGGACAGGGATTCTAGATGGACGATAGGCGAGGCGGTCCGAAAGGGCAAGCTTGTCCTGGCAGGACTCGCAGTGGTGGTTGCCTCAATTGTGGACATGCCACAGAGCTCACAAGGATGCTTACATGTAAAATCACTGAAAAATTCCGCAGCAACTGAACAGAAAAGAACAGAAAACGGATGGGAAAGCCAAACGAATGAATGAACAGGGAAAACACAATTTAGCAGAAACAAACAAACAAACAAACAAAATTCAGCGGGCACCAAAGGCGATGCCACTGGCATCGGGAGGCGGGTTTTTTTTTTTTTTTTTATTGAGCAGACATTAAGAAAAAATAACAAAAAGTCAACGGCAACAATTCTGTGCAGCATAATAGCAGCAACAGCATTGGCGTCAGTGGCAAGGATACTCTACGCCAACAAAAGAAACCAACAAATCCATGCAAATCGGATTTTCTGATTTGGTTGCCTGCCGGTTGTGCCACACCCGCTTGCGCCCCTTTCTCCACTCACCACCACCCCTTTTTTGGTGTCCCTGGCGCCGAACAAACTTGCTATTTGTTGTACGCTGCTCTCCTGCCTCGTTTTTTACAATTCTTTTTGCTGCATTTGACTTTAGTTTCAGTTGCCCCTCAGCTGCTATTTGCTTTGGCATTCAGCTCTGGCAACAATTGCAGCCAAGGCACAGCTCGTTAGCGCTTCAGCTTCTGATTCAGATCCTGCTGCTCCTGCTGCTGGTCCTGCTGATGCTGTTGCTGTTGCTGCTCCTGATGCCAATGGAGCAGCTAGTGGCTGGAAGTACAACGGCTGCCCAGTCATTCTCTGGGGTCGCATTAGCTGCACATCAATACGTATGGGGCCTGTTGTTAGGCGTATTTATAAATGATATAACGTATACGTTGCGATGTCCCAATTTAAAGAGCAAACAAAGAGCAGGACCGCCAGATTCACGACTGCTCCAGCAATGTTATGAATAAGAAGGACAAACAACAAAGGAGTCAGCCCCAACTAAGGCATCGAAGGACTATTCAGGCATGGCTTATTTTCCCCCTTCATTAACGAGCATTGGACATTGGGCTTTTATGCCTTCAATGGGCTTTCTGCTAAAGCCCCTAAATTACGAATACGTATTTAGTTCTCTTTTTCATGTTGTCCACTCTTCTTCTATCGATTTAAGTTTATTAATTACATTCGGTCTCATAACAAAATTGGCATAACTGTCAGCTTTGATGAACAGCGGATTGCATGTTGCTTAAATCTAGGCTATTCGGCAAATATTTTTCAACAAAAATCCATGGCAGCCGCCTGTCTGATAAACAGAGATTGATCTGGATACGAATCGAAAATGGAATCAATTTCAGCTCTCGATATCGAGAGTGCCCGCTGCGAGATGGCTGCGGATGAAAAACGGAGGAACTGACAGGCAGCGGACAGCATCCCGCTTGGGTTAGAAGCGAAAGCCAGTGTCGCAAAGTCTTTCCGACATCCTGGGCACTGAGGCCATGTCACCGCCTTTGTTCCTCCTCCTTCTCCATTACCCACCTCCTACATTATGAATTAAAAACGCTGCCAAGTTGCGGCATATAAATGGCCATGTCAACGGCGCTGTGGCAGCCTATTAAGTGCTTTTTGCCTTCATTGTTTCCATCCAGCCCGCCTTTCTTTTTTTTTTGTTTTTTGCTTTGCTTTTTTTGAGTGGCACTTGTTACACGCACAGCCAGTCTGGCAGGCCAGTGGGTGGGTTGGTTTCTACTCCGGTTTAGCCGTCTGTTGCAAAATGGATTTAGCACTTTTTATGGCAGGCTTTTGTTTCTGTTCTTTGCTCCCTTTTATTCGCTCGCCTCTGTTTTGTTTCTAGATGCGGCGCGCCTAAAAGCATGCAAATGCCTATCGCTAAACGCATTACAGACGTCTTAGGCGCCGCTTAGCGAACTGGCAAGCGAATTAAGCTTTTAAAAATTTAAGTTAATTTCCAAAAGGGGGGATGATAGGGTGACTATGCCGCCTTTGCCACCCGCACCCAAATCATATTCCCGAGCACCTAACCAACATCCGGCGTCGGCACTTGAGGAACAAATGTCGAGCCCATTTGGCAACGACGTCATCATCATC
This sequence comes from Drosophila eugracilis, assembly GCF_018153835.1. Classification (NCBI taxonomy): domain Eukaryota; kingdom Metazoa; phylum Arthropoda; class Insecta; order Diptera; family Drosophilidae; genus Drosophila; species Drosophila eugracilis. The sequence continues at coordinate 6,198,333 of NW_024573224.1, forward strand.
AGCTTCGCGGGCTTAATTACAGGCAGCTCCGCTTTGTCTCGACCAAGGAGACCAAGGAGAGCATGGAGACTAAGGCGCATACGTGACCCACTTCCGGTGGCACAAAGGGGATACGGTGTGCAAAAGCGAAAGGCAGGTGTGAAGGCTGCTTGAGTGAGAGTTGTCATGACATTTGTATTTTTCCCGCCTCGCCTTCATTATGATGCACCGTTCTCCCCCTTAAACACAGCCAAGTTGGCCTTATTTCGCCTGCTTTTAAATCTTGGCTTATTTTTAGCATAATAAATATCGTATGCAAATATTTATGCAGCGGTGTGAGTGTGTCTTTGTTTTTGCCAGCGTGTCTGTGTGCGATGCGTCTGTGATATTTCAACCTGTGTTTGTGCCTGTGCTTGTGTATGTTGCACGTTGCAGGTTTCAGGTTGCAGTTACTGCCTCTCCTGCTGCTGCTGCTGCTGCTGTTGCCGCTTGTCGCATTCAACTAGCCCGGTTGAGGCTCCGGGGCAAGAACATACGATAAATACAAGCAGCGTCGAGTGGCGTTCGTGTTGTTGCCATAATGCATTAGAAGCGGTAAAGGACTTCATGTAAACATGTCGCACACACGCAGGCCTACGGATCTGCACATCTGCACATCTGCACGTGTGCGTGTGTGTTTGGTGAAAGGCGGTGGAAGAAGAAGGACTAGAATGAGGCACAGGCAGAGGTAGCGGCAGCGGCAGAGGCACCGGGACAACAAGTAGCTCATAACGTGAAAACAGCAGCCAAACGACAACAGGAAGTAGAACGGGTACGACTACGGCAACGAGAATGGCATTGAGAACAGCACCCAGAACCAGAACTAGAAGCATATCCAAAAAGTGCACCGAAAAAAGGAACAGGATTTGAAATTTGAGAAACTCAGAAGTTGTTTACTGAGTATATGGCTTTAGTTTAGATCCCGACATTCTATAGATTCTGCATCATAGCTCTTTGAACTTTGCTTTACGTTATTTTAGTTACCAATTAGACACTTACCTGACTTCCTTAGTGATTACATATCCCTGCAGATTTCTCTGAGTGCACCAAAACCAGGACCTGACTCAACAACAGCCCCAGCAGTCAGAAGACTCGTGTACGGGGCCGAAAACAATGGCCGGAAATGAGGTGCACACACGCACATGGTAACATGGCACATCCGTACGTACGTGTGGAAGATTCGGTGCCTTGTTTTGGGTTTTGTTTTGGCCCCTGCACATATCCAGCCGCCATACCCATCCTGACCCGAAACTCACTCGTTCCCTCATTCACTTTCCATTTACTTACCGTGGAGAAGGAGCCGGGGGAAGACATTTTGGGTCGCCAGTTCTTTGCGGTAATTTCATGCCATTTGCACCTTGCAATTTCCCCGGTTGCCGCCAGCATGAGCTCTTGAAATTTGTTCATTTTATTCCCGCTTTTTCGGAGAAATTATATATATTTATTTTTAAAGGTTATTTAACAAATGCAGCGCACACGTTCTTTAATGCCGGACCTAGGAGAGAGCCAGACGTTTTCATTAGCCGGCTAAACTTTTCAATTTACTCAACAGAAAGCCCACTTTAAACTCTCCTCGGATTCGGAATAGGTAAACCAAGGATGTATAGATGGATGGATGGCAAACATATCGCCTGGCCTAAGCTGATGATGGCCACACAATGCTGCTGGGACGCATGTGTGTGATTTGGATCGCATTTAAAATACCGTTATGTCTGTCTGTCAAATTTTCCATTTAAAGTTTTTCCTCGAGCTGCCAACAGAGCTTGTGTAACCATTGCTACTCCAATCTGGCAGCCGAGTGGATGCTGGGAGGTAGCATGAAAACTTTTCCATTTTCATTTCCATTCCATCATGTGGGTAGGATGGGAGCGATGGGAGTGATGGGTTGATGTGGAGGTGGTTGGTTGGATGGGTCGTCATCTCTACCGGCTCACTTAAATGTCTACATAGCCATCACCGAGCAACACACAAAAGGTGAGCCGGCTGCATTGGGCTATGACAACTGGATGGAGTAAATAAAATAAACCAAGTTTGCATTTACGCAACCAGCTCCTCGACCCTTTGCAAGTCGCGTTTGCCAGCTGCATCTCTGCATCTGAATCAGGAACTGACTATGAATCCGTATCTGCATCTGCATCTGTGTTTATTTTGCAACGTCTCCGAATGTTGCTTTCAAGAAGGAAACGAGAAGCAGCAGGAGGAGACCAAGGGTGCTTGATGAGCATCATCGTCCTGTGTGGAGGGTAATCCACTATCCACTATCCAAGCAAAAGTGGAAAAATACATTCTGAAAAGGGCTGCATAAATTATGAGAAAACACAGAAAAGGTTGAAGCCTCGGGTTTACATTTATATGGTAATATAGACTTTATTTATAGTTTTTGAAAAATTTTACAAAATAATCAAATATACATACACATACGGTTTCTAGTCACATATACATTCAATACCGAAAATGTTCTGGTGTAGGTTAGTAATATTATTTTACTTTAAAGTAGATTTGGTATTTGTTGCATTTAACAAAATAAGATAACTATAACTAAGCTGTAAATTACACATACAATTAACGGCTCAATCGCTATATTCAGGTGTATATATACTGAGTACCGTCGACATCATCATTTAACTAACTTATCGATGGGCTCCAGTCGCCGGACCAAAGCAACTTTTAAGTGGGGATTTTTGGTGGTTAAGGGGGATTTGGGCGTGGGGCATGGGGACTTAAAGGACATTAACTGCTGATTTCCTTTGTTATATGTTTGTTGCACATCCATTTACATTCACATTAACACAAATTATATTTTACTGTAATTCACTTATCGCTTTGTGTGGCCAATCAATCGACAGCAGTATTAATTACACATATAGTTCTATGCTAAATGTTATCCTTCTCTTTTTTTTGGTTTTTGGTTTTTGTTTTTTGTTTTTCAACTGCCTCTCTTGACATTTATTTAATTCTAGAAAAGCTGAATGCGTATCTTGTATATGGCTGAGTTTATTTGGAAATCAAGTAAAGTTATTTTCCTATACATTTATTTATATGTAGGCGTCATTATCGTTAATCTCATTACAATATTCACTTATCGTCTAGCTCATACGTGTGACTGACTGCATCTAAGGTGCGTTTTCTGTCTGGCCTTGCCTTCGGTTTGTTGGATTGCCAAAAAGGATAATACAGGGTGCCGGAGAACCAAACACGAAAGGTGCCTTTGTTTTGCGTTGTGAAGCAACAATACGAGTATCGAACTGTAAGTACATATATATCATGAGATTTCGAATGACTGTGGTGCAATATATTTACATAAAACAACCTTGGCCACACCTTCTCTTCGGTGTACGAGACTAAGCCCAGCAATATCGGGCATCCATTTGGATATATACTCGTATATATATATTTATTTATTTTATATTATTATTATTACTGCTGCGATTCACTATTATATTCTGCCTGCTCTTACATATCAATCATACTTATTTACACTTACAACCTAATTGTAATCCTCCAGCCATAGCCATATGGAAGCTTCTTTATGCTGCCAGTTTTGGGTGTAGATTCATTTACATACCAAATCAATAGGTCTGTTGACTAATTTAATTGCATTTATGCGGTCAATTAAGCTACTTAGCGGCTACATACATACAAATTGCAAAAAGCTAGAAAACGCTGTCTGCTGTAAGCCATTGAAATGCGTTTCTCGCATCTCGAATCCTGCAAATTAGTTAGAGTCTGCCATTCTATCTGAAATTTGACTAAAATGCATATTGTGTGTATGTGTGTGTGTGTTTGGTGTGTGGCAAGTTGCGTGTGGCATGTGGCGGCAGTGGCGTATCCGATAATTAGTTTATGCATTTATATATTAATTAAATTAACTATCCGCATAATGCTACAAAGTACTCAGCATTCCGCCATCACCCCGAATACTAAACTCCCGGCCATTTATGGCCACTGACTTCTTACTCAACTCCATCAAGTACGTACTAGTTATATGTAAATGTATTTCTTCGCTCGTCGAGTGACTATTTCTTTGGTGCAGTTTATACCTAGGAGTATGCAATAAAATCTATGTACACTGGTTTCGAGTGCTGAGAATGGTCGGCGAATGTGAGTGGTTGTAGTGGCGCAGTGTAGTGTAGTTTAGTGTGTATTTATGTATGCTTTATGGGTCCTAGTTTGAACAGTTGCATGCTCTTTTACATTGATTGTTACATGTATAATGTATGGTTCCGTTTTCCGTTTCTTGATTAATTCACTAAACTTTGCTTGAGAAATTCGAATCGAACAATGAGAAATCGTAGTTGTAATTACTCTTACGAGTACGCTTAGGCTACTGGATTTTTAAGGACTAGAGTGTTGTGCAGGACTTCGGTATCCAACCTCCTTCAATCGCCTGTCGATTGCCTCCATCGTTGTCCCAGATCAAAGTCAAACGATTCGCTTTACTGTGCTATTGGCGGTGAAATTCGTAACTCAGGTCGAAATCGAAAGCAATTAGGCCACGAGCAGGCTCAGAGCCAGAGTGGCGGAACTCAGGGCCAACAGGCCCAGTTTCTGTCGGTTGATGGCGCTGCTGCCGTAGAAGGTGACGCTCAGATCCCTCATCTCGTTATCTGCAATAAAGATGGATGCAATTCGCTTTTATTAATCCGCTCGAAAAGGCCTCAAAAAGAAATGGTACATAGAAATCATCCAGGGCATATCGCACACGAATGTGTGCATTTCCATATTCATTCGGCTATGGCCGTAAAACAAATTGGTCGGGCATGCAAGTCAACAGATTGAAATGTACTGAATGGGTATGGATATATATATATATATATATTTAGATATAGACATATATGGTATACATATCGCCAGGATAAACACGCACACATGCACACACCTGCCATCTAAACGGACTTTCAATGGCGTACATTAAACCAGTTTTCGGTCTTTTTCTATTTAGTTTTTCTCTTGTTGATCGAGTATTGAAATGGGAACGGAAATGGCACGCCAAATAGTTGGTAAACTGCCGGACAAACGTATTTCATATATATATATATCGGTCTATATATATATAAATAGGATTTGGTTTATTTCCGATTTTATTTTGTTATTATTATATTGCTGAATTTCATTTTCATCAGACTAGCTTAGCGCAAATATTGGGCTGTGTATACAGGGTATTAAAAAATAAATATCATGCAGATAGAAACATGCAAAGAGACAAAGAGAGAGAAAGAGAGAAAGGCATACAGAGAGGGAAAAAGAATTAGAGAGAGAGAGAGAGAGAGAGTTGGCAGACAGAGAAAAAGCTAGAACGAGACTAACCTGACAGACCGTGATTCAAAAAGATGGACAGATCGACAGGTCCATCTGCAATTAGTACGTGGAGCAGTCGTTGAAAGTTAGGAGATAGTTGAAAATAGGGAAAGTGCAATTGCCAAAGTGCCTACGGTGCTTGTATTAAAGTTAACATAAAATGCCCCATCCTATCTGGCCGATATTTAAATCAAATCCATGCGGGTAAATAAATCATTAACGCTTAAAGTGCAATCTGCAATCAGTAGGATTTACTTTTGCGCAGGCGATTGCGACTGCGACTGCGGATGCGGATGCGGATGCAGATGGGCAATCAAGTGGGCTGGCTTGGCAGCAGGCAAGTCGGTGGGTGGGCTGAACGGTGAGGTCATTCCACGGATCCTCGGCAACCAGCTCATTTCGTTAAGGCCGCCAATTAAAATGGCAACGTGCAGCATCTGTCAATAATGACAAATGAGCATTTGGCCGCTGGAGTCGGGATTCAAAGGCGAATCCCCTGACTCTGTAAACACCCGTAAATGAATCGACCTACGGACGGGCCAGATCTGCTCCTGCATATATCATCCGTCCGCACATCGATTTTAATGAAATGTCCTGGCTGCCAGGGACATCGACTTCTTTATCTGTCGATTGCCGCACTGTCACAAGTTGCGGGCGAATAAAACTTATAAATATTTGATGGCCTGCCAGCCACTCGGCAGCGACATATCTAAAGCATACACATCTACTGATGCGGAGTCCAGTCAACAAGAAAGGATGCCCGCCCCGCCCCCAGTGATTGCTGACACTTTTAATAGACAGCCAACATCGTATGCCGGACTCCCCCTCCGGATGGGGTCTCGAGCGGAGATGCTAGTCCAAGGATGGACCTGAGCAGGGGCGCCGCCAAAGCGACGGACGTGGTATCAATGTAGGTTGCATGTTGCACACGTGTTTGGCCAGCGCAACCGGGACAGCTTATCTATCGAGGCATCTGGGCATCTGGGCTGCCAACGCCTCGAAACATGACACCTTTCATTTTCGAATTCCCGCCTTGAATGCACTCTACACTCTACACTTAAAGCGAATTTTATTTTATACTTTTTAATAGCAGGTTGTTAAAACGAAGATCATAAAACAAGGCATAGCATATTTTTCATAACCCATTAAAAACTGCAGAGCCACGGCTTACGGTTTTAAAAACTATTCGACTTCGATGTTAAGGCTTAAAAGTGTTTAAGATATTTCGAAAATAAAGGTAAATATAGCTGTTCTCATATTTTAATATTCCACCTCAATAGGTTTTATAACAGAAAACCTTGATAAGCTTAAACCAACAATCTCCCAGTGCATCATCTGGACTAAAACCCACTCCCATATGTCTCTATTCATTTGGCCATTTAGCCATTGGCCGGCGGTAAAGCGACTAAGAAAAATGGCCGACGGGCGGCGATCAAATGCGATGCACACTCAAACTCCCTCTGGCATTACCATATAAATTCCCCAACTGTCAACATAAAATAAAAGCAAATTGTCAATTGCGGTGCCAGCTAACGCCGGCAATTTTGTAATGAAAACAGACGCGGCCACGGAACCATGATGTTCGAGGAAGATGGCAGACAGGGGATGGGACTATGGATGCAGGACAGACCAGCTGGATTCGTGACCATGTGGCCGACTGGCTAATGTGGCCCGCCCAATGGTACCATACCGTTCGGTTGTCGTGGCGACTTTTATTGCTTGCGGTTGGCGGCACAAAACCGTAACGTCACTTGTGATTTCTCGTTTGTGCAGCTAAATAAGCGCGAGCCCGCCATCGATGTCGCCGCATTGGCGAGGGTCCGGCTTTCGGCACCTGTCCGGTTTCGGACTCCTCCATATCCTCAACATTCACATCGTCGTCCTCTGGCCATCCTGCACATCGCCCACATCCTCCACGCGCTTTTCACGTAATAGCATTGCGGTGCGGCAACAAATACAAATGGCCAAATGCAATCGACATGGACGGTCGAGGATTTGTTAGGCTGCTGTTGCACAGAGAAAAAACGGGGGCTATCTATGAGTTTTATGATGGTAAAAGCAATGTTTATTAAAATCCTATTCCTTGTTAAAGGATACAGTTCAAAGGTTGTTGTTAGTGGAGGTAAAATCAGACACCAAAAGTTTGTAGAACAGAATTTCTTTCTCTGTAAGGCTGTTGTTTTGTTGTCCTGGTGCTTTTTTGTTGCTGGTGTCCGTAAGTACAGCAGGCAAATCCGATTTTTCGCACAGGTGACATGACGGTTTTTGGCATTGGCCGTTCAGCTCGGGGCAGTTGGGCTGCTAGTTTATTAGAGATTCGCAAAAAGCAGCGCCAGCAGCAGCTGCAGCTGCAGCGGCAGCCTCACCGCGGATTTTCAAGTTTGGCAGCCCAGTAACATTTCAACAATGCTCCACGTGCACTAGTGGCTCGTTTGTCGTCGGATGACCGCACGGATTTGGCTCTCCATTATATCTGGTTTGTTATGTTCTTTACTGTTTTTTTTTTTCTTTTTGATGTTTTGGGTGGAATTTCAAAGTGGGTCCCTGGCCCTTAAAGCCCTGATTAAAGCTTAGCTCTGCTGGAATACTTATGGAGCAGTATAATGCAGTTTCACATGCCTTTGTATGCGAGCACTCAGCACTTGTGGCCAGGAACTTCAGCAACAGTGTCTCAGTCATTCTATCTGTTTCTCTCTGTTCCCCTGTCTGTCTGTCTGTGTGTCTCCTCCACAAGCTGCACAAGCTCCATGGTGTTGGGCTGGCATTGTGGGACCTGCACTTTACATAAACATAACATTCACGTGGAGAATTCGCATTACACATCTTGCAACTGAGAGCTGCGCGGTGCTATTTTTGCCTGTGTGCTTGTTATGCTGCCACTACAAAACTTCGGCCGGCTCTTTCCTCATTTTCTCTCAGCGTTTTTTCCATTTTTTCGCCGTTTCTCCTCTATATATGCCTTGGCAAACTTTCCAACTTACATGGGGAGGCAAGCAAACAAAACAAAAAAAAAAAAACGCAAAAACAAAATAGAGAAACGCAAAAAAAGCGATGACGCTGCTGCAGTTGTTCAGTGGGGCCTCGGCTAAAGTATTCCCAGCGGCAACACAAAAGCTTCAAACGCACAGGGGCGGCGGTTGGAAGGAGAGGGGTTAGGGTATGAGACGGGCCGGAGGATACGATGGTCGCCATCGTCGACTAGGACGAGTAAATTGAAAGTTTTTGAGCAGACGCTCAGTGCCAGGAGCGGCGACGTTGCCCCGACGCATTCTAAAGGACATGCAGTAAGGGTCCACTTTGTCATCGTTTGAATGCCTTGCCTTGTTGGTATTGCTGTTGCTGTTGCAGCTCTCCTCAGTTGGCAGTTTCAGCAAGTTTTACGCAACTTTCAACGAGTCTTTCATTTTCTGATATTTCTTACTGCCAAACGTCCGCCCAATGCCCCCACAAACATTCGCACACCATCGCAGACTGAACACTCGTTGCCTTACTTTATGTTGTAATTTTATTTAACTTCTTTTTTGCTTTATGTCGAGTATTTTTTCGCGTGCACAAAATGCATTATTTTTTATGTCTCTATGTGCCGCTCTATGAGACCCCTGACCCCACACCCCTGAGCCCTCTCAGCCCGCGTGCTCTGGAGTCGTTACTATAACTGAACTTCCATGATGTAAATAGCTGCATACCTGGTCGGGAGTCTATTCCATTGCCACCTCTCTCCCTCACCCTCCTCCTTTAGTCACATCCACGCATTGGGGGGCTATGACAATGGCAGCACAAACGAAAACAAAGCCAACAAGGATAACATCAGCGGCACAATGGGTCGCGTTGGCAGACGAAGACTCGTAAAAATTAAATGCACTTCGAGGCCATTCGCAATGTGTATAATATGGACAAGGAAAATCGAAGTTGATATGCCCTAAGGGGCTCCTTAAGCTGACCTATAATGTCCTGTATAAATTGTCTTTCTAAGTAGTGATCAAATGTTTTCGTTTCTGGTGGCTCTTCACATTTTATTAGCAAAAGTTTGTGGTCGAAAACTGTTCATTTCTGTCATTATCATATAATTTATTTATGATTTCATTAAATTGGGAGTACTTAGAAAGATTTTTAATAAAGTTATTCTATATGTATTTTGATAACTACCAAATGTAGTAGAAATAAACCAAAAGACAAAAGTTATGAAGACTACAAAGCTAAAAATTGAAATCCCCTCAATAATAGTTTCTCCTAATAATATCTACTTCTACCATCTAACTTGTTGAGCTTTCCATTGGCTTTGCAATAAGAGTCAGAGTATTATTATTTCCACAATTGCCATTTGCAGCTTGAGGATGTGCGGATGCTGGGATCTTAAATGCGCGGCGAATGAAGTCCAAAAGTGAACTCCACACCACCCTCAATTGGCCTTTTCTTTCTCTTAGTGGCCGTGTTAAAGCCAGGTGTCCTGTGGAGCCACCTTGCCCCACTTCCAGGACACGTTTACGTGCCGTGGCACAGGTAAATGAACTGGTGATATTTCTGTGACTGCGACTGTCTGTCTGCCATTGTGGCTATATAGCAGTCTAGGACGATTGTCGTCCTTTAGTGTTACGGTTATTGTGCTAGGGTTGTTGTTATGACACTCCGGGCTCATTAGTTGCCGCTTTGCTCGATTGCACCTTGCTTCTGCTGCTGCTGCTGTTGCTGTTGCTGTTGCTGCTGCTGCGGTTATTATTGCATCGCATGCTCGGTCACTAATTGCGTAAATTGTTTACGTTTCGAAAATATAATGAAGTCATTTCCATTAGCACAAAGCGCAGCCATAAATTGCCGCCAAAGAAGTTGCGATTCGATGGCTTCCCACTCATATTTGTAGTTGTATGTGAACCGAAAGGAATGGCATTTCAATGGCGCGTAATGAAGTTGGGAACGGCAGGAGTTTGTATGCCAGCATCTTATGCGGATACGTGTCTGGATGCAGACCGTCAAAAGCAACACGTCTTGCCAGGAGGCGAGGCGACATCGATACTTTTCCTGGCATCGAAAGGCTATAGCTTTCTTATTCCCATTTCCTTCCCTACCCTTACCGCATGCAGAGAATGAAGCCCTTTTGTGTGTGCGGCATTCACGTTTTGCTTTATTAAATTTTCGCCGCTTCGCTTTGTCCCTGCTGGCTGGCAGTATGAGTATCTCGCTCGCCATGTGCGTGTTTATTGCATATTTCTTTTGTTATTGTTCTTATTGCTGTTGCCACTGCATATTTATGCGTTTGTTTGCCCAGGGAACTGCAGAGCAGGAGCTGGAGCAGGAGCAGGAGGAGCAGTAGCTGGAGCTGGAGCACCAGAAGACCCATCAGCGTAACTGCAACAGCCGCAACAACGGCAGTGAACCGTGCACTATTTGCATTTGCATGCATTTCGCATGGCAGCCAAAAGATGGCAAAAGACAACGGATCTGGAGCCGGCGCCGCCAAATGTGCGTCATTTGCATGGAAAATCGCTTTTCTGCGCGCGCCACATTTCACGCTGGCAGACCTCCGCTTCTCACCGACCTCCCCGCTTTACCCACAACCGAGAAACACGAATTCCGTATGCAACGCAACAATAGTTTTGCATATAAATGGATTTCGAGTGCGCATTTAGATCTACCCACCTGACTGACTGGTCTGGGATGGTCGGGTTGGGCAGAGTGTAGTCTGGTAAGGAAGGAATCGAGGCAGTGCATCTTTGTTTATTTATTGCCGCGACGAAGGTGACTTTCAAGGAACTCGACAGGACTTCCGGGCTCGCCAACATCCAATTAGCGATGCCTTGTGCTCTTATTTGATTTTTCAACCTCATTATGCAGAGTCAAGACTGTAAGCCCGAACTTGCCATCAATTAGTTATGCACACACATGGAGATTCCCTCAACCGCGAATTTATCAACTGACAGTCAAAGTAACTGCCAACGCAGCGTATACTTGATGCAGGAATAAGTGTGGCCGGGTCAGCACGTGTTTTGGCCCTAACCTATTAGTTCTTTATTATTACTAGTTCAACCAGCTTAGCAAGTCTAAACTTGATTTGGTTAATAAAAAAATGTTGCTTAAATAGCTCATAATTTTAAAATATTAATATATATTTGTATTAATGAGGCCACTTAGAAGTATGCTACATATTTAATAATTTTTTGTTTTCATTTGCTACCCCTAAAGTATGCAACACTATATGACATTTTTACTAGCGATGAAGGTTTCTTCGAAATGATATGATATTCTTTAGCATATATAAAGACTTGAATGAGAAACAACTGATTACTACTAGACGTAATCATTAAGCTCCGAAGCTTCTACTTGTGTGAGTGCACTAAAGAGTGGTGCATGTGTGTGTTAACAGACATGCTGTGCATGTGCAAGGTGGACGGAAAGTGTGAGTGTGAAATGATTGCGGAAATTCCCGCAACGAAAACAAACGAGAGGACGACGTGTTCACTTCACGCTTCACTTGGCCCGCTTTAGCAATAAATTTAACTGCATTAAGTTATGACAGCTCGAACATATTTTCTCCTCGGGCTGCGATACAAAGCGATTGGTGAGTTTTTTCTCTCTCCTATTTTTATGGCTTGCCTTTGTGTTTGCGTGCTGCAGCTTCATTGTGATTTTTGTGGATTATCGGGGAAAGCAGCGCATAATACCAAATTATTATGCATGCAGCCAGCAACAGAAAGTAAACAAGCGAATGCGATTCGATTGACCCACGGCTAGCCGAGGTAGTAATACCCTAAAAGAGTTAACATTTCTTAGGTATACGTATGTATTTTCCTGTAATTTTCTGTTAGGGTATTTGCATGTTTGCCTTATGCAAAATAATCGCTTTAGTGTTTGCCGACGCTCTACAGAAACGGGAAACGGCAAATAGTACTCACCATTCGATGATGTGGAGAAGACAAAACTGTTGGTCAAATCGCTCCATCCGTAACGATTCCTGAAATGGATAACCGTGTGCTGTATTAATTATGCAGCTCAGTAACATTACCGGTATGAATATGCAAATGATTGCTAATGATGACAGCTCCCCCGCTTGGCGACTATAAATAATATCTCGAGTGGCCAAATTAGCCAAGCTGATTCTGTGGCAAGGCACAGTGGTTGAAATCAGATACATTTTTTAAGCATTACTATTAAACTCATATTGATTAACTTTGCATTGAAGTTGAACCACTGTGGTCTTTCCCAATCCCCTTAAAGCCCGGTGCAAAGTTTTGCTTTTATAATTTGGCGCCATGGTGACTCACCTGGACTGCACGGTGGCCTCGTAGTGCTGATCGGGATCCAGGCCGCGTACCATGTAGCTCATGCCCTGCGCATAGTGGTGAGAAACGGGAACGGCCGGCAGGACGACATTGCGCCAGTCGTTGTGGCCCCAGTGCATCACGTTGCCGTAGCCGGAGTAGCTGCCACTGCCAGACAAACCGGACAGTCCGCCCATGTTGCTGCCAATCCGATGCGCATGTAGCCCAGAGCCGTACATCTGGGACGAGGAGGAGGACATCGACGAGGAGGAGGATGGCGAGTCAATGGCATTGCCAACGACCTCGTGTCCTTGCGGCAACTTGCGGAAGGACAGCTTGTACTCTTCGATGGGTGAGTGCGAGTCGACGGCCCAGGAGATGTTGTATCTGTAAAGAGAGAAGGAGACGAGAAGGGGTTTACCAGGGAGTTTGTGAGTGAGTGGCTCGGTTATCGCAAAGTTTTTCGCGTGCAACAGTTGGCGGGGGATTTATTCCAAGGCGCTGGCAATCAATATGTAATTGTTAAATTCTCCATTGAGAGCTCCCAGCTACTGCTATTGCTACTGCCATTGCAGTTAAGGCCAACACGCAGCCGGCAGTCACGTCAGCAGCAGCAGCAGCAGCAGCAGCAGGAATGGCTAAAGCTAAAGATGAAGGAAGAGTAAGCGGAGCAGAAGCAGGAGCAGGAGTAGGGACCTCCAGAGTGACAACAACAACGTAATCAATGGCTGACGACAATGGCTCGGTTAAGATACTGCGTATGAACCAGCTAGGAGCTTTGTTGTTCGGGGTCCGTCGTTTGCTGTTACTGCAGTCTTAACATAATGCCCGCCCTCGCCTTTGTTATTGGCTCCGTGTTTGCCCAGCTGCCCCGCATCTCGCCGCTCCCATCTTGCGACTCGCATCCCGGCTCCCTGGGTTACAGAAACTGCTCGCACAATGCGTCCATTCAACCGAAAAGCCAACAGTCCTGCCACATTCTCAGCTCAAGTGTAAATGAAGTTATATGACCGACCTCTTCTGGCTCCTCTAACATTCTGGGTGCATTGTGCCGTGATTAGGAAGCTAAACAGGGGATGGGCAAACTGCATTTTTGGCCATTGCCCTCCCCCAGCTTGGCTTAAAGGTTGATCACCCTCGCACGAGAAAAACACGCTTTAAAGCTAGAGCAGCTCATTAGTCGCCGGAGCTGATGGACAAAGTTATTTATGGCCACACTCCACTGGAGCTGCTCAAGTAAACAACTAATTAGGGTGCCTCCACTCCATTCTCCTTGGATGTCGCAATTCGCCATTACAAAAGGCGCAAGTTCATTGCTTTGCGATAAAGTCGGCACACAATTTGAATGTTAATCAGCATTGGGATGCCATACAGAGAGAGAGAGAGAGAGGGTCCTTGTGCTTCCTGTTTTGTTTGGGCCGGGGCCATTATTTGTTTTGCTCTCGATGTATTCTGTATGATTATTGGGCCATGCGAACTAATAACTTCAAGTCCTGGGCACAATAAAAACATAAAACGCCAATCAGAAAACTTTTCGCATATAGCATAAAACTAACGCAAGCAATAAAAATGATTATTAACAATTGAAGAGCCGCCCAATGCCCAATGCCCAATGTCGACTGCCGAATGGCAAATGGCGACTGGCGCCAGACGGTTGAGTAGGGACCAGAAAAAAAAATAAAAGTGCGGAGCGCTTTTGGGTACTTTGTATGCTCGATTCGGGCTTTTTGGTAGCTTAATTGCCGGCAGCAGTTTCCGGCAGCGAATCAAACCAAATGAAACGAAATGAAATCAGCGCAAAAGTTGACATGGCCAGAATGTTCGGTTAGTTGCTTTTTGCAAAGTTTCGTTAACGGGGCGTATGCGCAATATGGCTGCTCCAAATTATGATGGCCAACGCCATCTGTCTTTTTGCCCAGTTTTGATCAGTTTTTTCCACCAGATTATTGGATTCAATTCGTGTTGAATTATTAAAAGGTGTTCCTGGTTTCCACCCCAAACTACTCTGTAACAGAAAAATAAAAATCCCATCTAGTGTAAAGCTATCCTAGCTGTCGGCCTGTCCATGTCTATTCCTACTGCCATTTTGTTCGAGTGGTGTGAGATGTGACGTGAGATGTGAGCTTGTTTGTCGCTTGGCTGACTGCCCAAACCTTTCCCTCACTTTGCCATATCCAACTGCCTTTGTCTGCTCACTTATGAGCCGTGCATGTGTGTGCGTGTGTTTGATGACAGCTAATCCAATTAAAAGTTTCATACGTTACGTTACGTATACGCACTGGCGGCCCACAGAGTTGTACGTCCATCTATTCGTCTGTCCGTCTGTCCGTCAGCCGGTTGCCATGTCAGTCAACGAAATTAATCTAATAAAGTTACCCAGTGCATCATCATCATCATCATCATCCACGAGCAGTGTCTAATGTCCAATCAGGCCAGAAAACCTGACATTTGTTCCTGATTTTGCATTTTATGTTCAATTACAAAGTCGTGGCCCTGCACTCGTAATTAGGCAACCCACTCAGGCATTGTCTTACTTGGCACGTGGCACCCGAACTTTACCCATAGCCATTGCCATCCCCCACACATACATTTTCAATCTAAATCTTACCTGTCCTTGTACTGACTGATTGGCGGTGAATTAAAAACGGCAACGTTCGGTTTTCCGCTCAACTGGAGGGTCTTGCGTGCCTTGCCAAGCTGATTCTCGGCCACACAGGAGTAGTTGCCAAAGTCCTGCGGATGCACTTTGCGTATAATCAGCGTGTGCCGCGATCCCCGCGTCTCCATGATGTGCCGCTCGGTGGTATCCAATTGCATGGTGTCTTTGAACCAAATTACCTGTAAATAATTGAAAACTTGGTCAATCGAGGCGAGCACGAGCAGTTGCCAACTGGTAAACTAGTAAGCTGGCGAATGTGTCCAGGTGAGTGTGCGTGATTGCGTTTTGTGTACCTGAGACTCTCAGGTTGGTTAAGGTTTGTGGGGTCGAGGAAAGAGAGAGAGAGAGAGAGAGAGAGGGAGTGGGTTCACAGGTGGGGGCAAAAGTTAAGACGATTTGCGGCGAGAGTACTTCCACTGGCACTTCGTGCGGCTGTCACTTGAGCGTCAATTAAGCGTAATTCCTGTTGAAATTGAAAACCAGATCGACGTGCCCCTCTGTCGATTATTGATTTCCCATCAGATTTTTTCCCCCCCTCTTAGCCAACAACCAACGTCTAGCCATGAAATTCATCTTCGATTCGGCATTGTTTGTCCCTATTTGTTTGCTACATATTTTTCAGCCAGCTTCGACAACATGTTTTGTGTGTCAAGTGCGAGTCCCGAGACCCAAGTCCCGAATCCTGTACAAACATATCCCGAAAAAGGACCCATCGCAATGTGTGGTGTTCGGTTGGGTTTCCCCCAACTATACGGATGGACCGTGCGTGTTTTGTAAATGAATTGGACGCGCGACTTGCTGCAGCGCCGGGCTGTCGCCGTGCTGACATCTCGCAGACAGGATACGCCAGGATACGGCCGGATACGGGCCATAGTACGGCAGATAAGCAAGGACAGAACGCACGAATTAACAGGGGATACGGGCAGCAGTGAAAGCACCAAAAGCAAGAGCAGCAGCAGGTGCTCGATGGCATGACGTACATACCAAAATCCAATCTCCTGTCTACCCACAAAGGCACAAATATTAAAACAAATAGCAAGAGGAGAGCTAGTAGCCTGCTATCTGTGGCATTTCTATTTTCAAGTCTAGTATTTATTTGCTCCTATTTGGCTAGATTAGTTAACGCCGGCGGTGCTTTGCCGCATATTCCATTAAAATGGCTGTCAGCAGTGCATACTCGTATGTGTTGTCATATTTTCCACTCACACCACCACGCTTAGACATTTCCACCCATTTCCCAATGTATATGTATATATGTATGTATACGTGTCACAGTTACAGTTATGCCGTCGTGCCATAAATGTTTTTTGCCCATACCGTTATTTGTCCGAATTGTTGATGTTTGCGTTTTTCATGCCTTTTGTTTCACAGCCAGCTGGCTGGGCTGTGTTGATTTTACGCTTTTCCCTTAATTTAAGCTCTAGTTTTGGGACGGGTTTTTGACTCCCCTTCAACCCTCCTCATATTCGATTGCTATCATCATCATTGGCCAAAAATCATCCTGGCGCCGGCGTTCCTTCAACCGTGCGTAACGAGCCGTAAGTGTTGACGTGGCAGAAAAATGGCCAGAAATTATTTTATTTAATATTTTTCTCCACCTCTCTTCCTGCTTTCCTAGACTTTCCCTGGGTAACTGAATTAATTGCTCTATGGATGGGCCAATTGATTGGCCGCCCACCATCCTGTGTGCACTTCATTAATAGATCCACGCAAATGTTGCGCCAATCAATCTTTTGCACTTGTGCTTAATTTTCAAATGCTTTCGTTGCGCACGTGAAGACGGGAAAAGGAAGCGAATTGAATCGAAACGAAACGAATTGAATCGATTCGAAACAAGAAACTTGGCTAACTTTGAAGCTGGCCGAGGAAAACAAAGCGAGCTGAGACGGCGAAGAAGCGGCAAGAAATTAGCATTGATGAGCAGCAAAGCGAGAAATACCAATCAACACTAATCAGCCAAAAAAGGGAAAGAGGAATGAAAAGAAAAAGAGTATGCGTGCTTTTCCTGCCCATGGATCCTGGATTGTGAATCCTAGCTGCTAGCTCTTAGCTCCTAGCTGCCAGCTCCTTTTCCCTTCCGCTCTGTCTGGCAATCTATTATGCAATACCTTCGTTCGCTGGCACAGCGGAAATTGCCAAAGGAAGAGTGTTGTTAGATGGGTGCCAGCTGCCACTGAAAACGCGCTAAAGAACAAAAAGAGGAAGAAAAGAAAAAGCATAGAACAGAAAACGGAAAAAAAGAAATGAGAGCCAAACAAATAATTGCAAGAGGCATGTGGGAATTACGCATACGCCACGTTGGCACGCCAGCACGCACATAGGAGAGTTGCGTGTGGAACACGAATCGCCAATGCTTCACGTTTTTTTTTTTTTTGTTTTGCTGGTGTTACTGGTGTCGCTGTTAATGGCCACAGTTTGACTTAAGTTGTTGCCTACACCAATTGGCCAGGGCCCAGCTGCTCCCAGAAGTTGCCGCCCAAGGGAAAGCTAATAGAAATTAGATAATGACAATAAATAACTTTGCCGTAATTAATTACTGTAGTTCAACAGCAGTTTAGAGTGCTGGCCTACTGTGTCATTAAGTCCATAATCGGGCGGGTAATCACTTCAAACTTCTTGAATTTTAACATATGATACGACTACATGTCGCACTCAATTATTTGATAAATGTCCCTTAAAAGTTAGGCCTTTCGAGTTTGCTTAAACAAACTTCAAACGGCTATAAATAGTTAGTAGTTGAACTAATTAAAAGAGTCAAAAATAAAAGGGATTATATTACATTTAGTTTTTGTAATTGTTTAATATTTAAACTTGTTTAATGTAATTGAAAACTCAAAGCTGCTGTTAGTAAATTCAGCATAAAAAGGCTTGTTTACAATTTGCAACAGCTTTGTAAATGGCTAAAAAAGAACATAAATAGGTTAACATATATAATTAATGCTGCTTTTTAACAAAGTCTTTGAATTAATTAAATTGAATAGCTAAATATTAAACAATAAAAAGTGTAACAAACTCAAAACAAAATCCTTAATCTCTTCATAAACTTCATCTTCGACACACTCCTGACAAATTGCCACTTAAAATGTGTATATCTAGTAGTTTTTGTTTACCTCCCTGGCAAAGTAATTTCCAGACCGACGAATCCTCTAATTATCTCGCAATTTTGTGCCATCTAAACATCTCATTTCGGATCGGGCCAATAGGCCAACTTGCAGTCCTTCACCCGGGCACAAAAACTCATTACGTGCCCTGTGTTGGTGTGTGTTGTCGAGTGTGTATATGTGTGTGTGTGTGTGTAAATGTGAAGAAAATTACCAATTTGGAAATTAATTTGCAAAATAATTAAAAGCCATAGTAGCGGCATGGCTGCAATATAGTAACTCGCTTTCCCTCCCTTTGCCACTCGTTCGCTGATGAGCGATGAAAGCTCATCAGAGCGGGGCCAACAAGGGTCCTTGTTTAGGGAGTGTGGTAGGAGGAGGGGCTGCAGTAGGCGGACCAGAGCCCAGTGGGTGGTGTGTGGGCGTATTAGGGAACAGTGGCTGTCCAAACGGACGCCCATTAATGCTGTTAGCTGCTGACGTTGATGGCTCTGTCAAATGCTGCTGCATGTTTAATGCGTCCGACATCGATGACGGCGACAACATCGTTGACAATACTGCCGCCCGATGACGTTGATAATGATGTTGTCTCATTGCCGTCGCTCATGTTAATGACAATTGCTCTAATGACTTTGTTGCTGTCGTTGCGGATGGGTGGTTGGGTTGGGCGCTTCATTGGGTTGAAGGATAAGGAAAGGAACAGAGGGACAGAGAGAGAGAGGGCACCGGCACATAGACACAGCTTAGGGCATGTTTATGATATTCATTATGCAACAAATCGACAATATCAATGGATTATGAATATGCCAGACTTGGGCTTGTGGTGCAATGCGTAATTAATATGTAAATATGCACATAAGTGCCAATGCGAAGTTGGGGGATGTGAGTGTGTGTGTGTTTGTGTGTGTGTTAATATATATACATCTGCACATTCAGGACCTTTCAATCCGCGCTAAATAATTAATATGATGCCCCTCGTGTGCCATAGTTTGCGGTTTTTCCCGCTTTGAAATGCCTGCTCGTCGTTGACAAGACATAATTAAAATTGCACGCGGCACCAGAACAATCTGAATAATGATGCATCACATGCCACATATAGCTATATATATATATATAGATTCCTATTATTCGCATCAGGACTCATTAGTCCCATTGGCTGACGATCATTTACACCTTTGTTCCAACATTTGAATTCCGCTCGTAATGAATGTGAATGAGAGTTCTATGCAACAGATTTTTCAACCGTAATTACAGGCACTGTGTGGCATGCCACAGATATTTGCCAACTTTCGCCTTTTATTTTTGGCACGCTAATTACACTGACCTTTGCCTCTGGAGGGTTTACATGCCAATGAATTCCTTAATTAACATTTAAGGGCTGCACAGCAACAAAACTCGGCGGCTAATCAAAAAAAAAAAAATCGCGTCTGTGGAACACTTGAAAATTTCTCTCTCTATATATGTATGTGTGCAGTTGCAGCAGAGTCAAGTACTTGGAGGCTCGTTACATAAAAAACCGGAGCCCCGAAAAAAGTGCCCAAAAAGGAAGCGTTAAATTGTATACACTTAGCCACAGGGATACAAAAATAAAGGAAAAGTAAAACACAACACAAAAAAAAGTAAAATAGGAAAATATAAAGAAAAATTAAATGAATGAAGAGAAAATGACGAACTGTGGCCAAACGAGAGGAGAGGAAAGTAAATGTAAAAATTGCATGCGGAAATGCCATTCTCAAAGACTACTAAATGCCACGCCCCCCTACCCATGAAGCCGCCCACAGCTCCGTCAACTGGCGATGGCATGCACAATGCAAAGCAGGAGGCGTTGACGTTGACGTCAGGGGCTGCATGGGCTGCAGGGGGTTAAGGGTCCAGGGGGGTAAGGGGGTAAGGGCCAACGACTATAATGAAATGTGTCGGACAGAGCAAATAAAAAGCTGCAGCTAGCTGGCAAATAAATAGTTACGCTGCTGTTCGCTGGAAAGCAGTCAACTCTTTTGCGGCCACAAAACGAGGGGCCAAGCTCGAAACGAAAACGAGCAAACGAAAATGTTAAAAATTAAATAGCATAAAAACTTAATGCGCTGTCGGAAAATTCGTGGAACGGGCCCAGAGCGGAGTCGAGCTGACGAGCGGACTTACCACGAATCGGGCCAAAATGAAACGAAACAAAGTGAAATGAAACGGGAGCTGTATAATTTTAAGGATTGACATTTGCGGTTGCAAGTCATTATTCGGGTTTCGTCCTGTGTACATTAGGGTGGTCCTGTACTCTTTTTGTTGGAGAAATTAAGGACTTGCAATCTGCTATTTTAGGTTTATTTGGCAGGCATAAGGCAAGGAAGTACAAATAACTGGGTTTTAAGTAGAATGACTTGGGGTTTATTTGGGTTTATCACATGTACTTTGGGGCTTTAATAGTCTTTGCAGGCTATATCTTAAGAATATACTCCTTTATTCTATCCTTTAAGCAAACACCAAGGCAGAGGACCTATTAAGTGAGCACTAAAATCATTTTCTAGTGATAATGTCATGATTTTCCTAAATCAAGGATCACCCTAGTATATCCCAATCCCTCCATTTCCGCTCCGCTCTTCTCGCCTGTGTGTGCGCCATGTCATTTTGGGTTTTCTTTTCAGTTCTTTGGCATTTCTCTTGTGCTCTTTTTTTTTGGTAGCCCGCCGCTTCTCACTTCCGCTTTGGCAACTTCCGCAATTTTACTTTGAATTATAGCCGAGCGTATTAATTTAAATGTCGACAAAAGGCGCAGAGCACAAAAATAAACAGCAGGGAAGTGGGAGAGCCGAAAGCCGAGAGCTCGGCTAAAAGTGAAGTCGAAATTACTGCAGAAAAACTGAATATACGAAAATGCAATGGGCAACAGGACGACAAGGACATGCTGGCTCCCACTCGCACATTGTCGCCATCTCGTTTGGACTTTTTGTGAGCGATGTTTGATTAAAATTATGCTCGGCGCCTTTTCTTCTTCGAGTCCTGCCTCCCTTTATCTCTTATCTGCACTTTGTGTTGCACTTCAATTTGCCTTTGTAGACTTTTAATTAATGCGTGGTGGCAGCAGGGATCTGCTTTCGACTTTCCGTTAAACAATGGACTCCCCGAGATGTCTAAATCTATGGGATATATATCTATATGAGTATATAGACCGCACTCTGTATGGGCTCTGGAATCTGTGTATCTGTATATCTGTATCTGTAATATCCGCTGCGGGGGCGTGTGGTCTGCTGTACGTGTTTCCAAGTGAGCAAGCGCGATAATGAAAATTTATGTATGAAATTTAATTAAAACATACCTCAGGCTGTGTTTCGCCGTGGACGATGCAGACCAGCGTGGCCTCATGCCCTTCACCCGAGAAGACCACGGGACGCTCCACGGAGATTTCCGGTGAAACTGGGCGATAAAGAGAGAGAGAGAGAGAAAACGTTAAGAAATTAGTTAATAACATGAACATTGTCCTGGCTCACGGAATGGCGTCGAAACGCGAAAAATCAATGGCCCAGTGGCCATTGGGTATCATAATGTGTAAATAGAGATGGTAGCCATGTAATTAGCACATGTAATGACCACCCAAAGAGGTGGGTATGGGCTGGAGGGGAAAACCAACCGGATCGGTAACGAACTCCAATCAAAATTATACTTACATATAAATTCTTAATAAATGTCAGAACGACCGACCGGGAGTCCCCGCCAGGCATTTCAATAATTGCCAGCCAACCAATAAATGTCGGTAAGTGTGTAAATGTAATAAAAGCATTCCCTTTTTCCTGGTTTTCCACCATCCCCACACCCATACTCGACACCAATCCCCTCATGACTCCATCATCTACGCGAATGCATGTGCCGCGAGAGCGTTAAAAGTCAATACCCGTTCGAAATCGAAATCAGATTTGACATAAATTGGACTGACAGTCGAACTCCGTGGCACAGTCGCTTTCAGAAAAAATTAATTCGTTTCGCTGCCATTGTGTGTCTACACTTAAAAAATGAAATCACTGCGGAAAATTATAATTGGAGTTAGAAAGAAGAACTTCTGTTTTGATATTCTGAACTTATATTTTGATATTTTGTGACATGAACTAAGGTAATTTCTTTCTAATAATTAAAGCAACTTATAACTAGTAATTTTGTCAGTGCTCAAATATGGAAGTGCGGTTGGCATACTTACACAGGACATGGAGCACGACCTGGCTGGAAGCGGGCTGGCCCACGCGATTGTTGGCCGTGCATATGTAGACGCCGCCCTTGTGCCGGTCCACATTCTCGATGGAGAGGACGTGCGAGTGGAGCTTCTCTTCGCCTGCAAGGGAGAGTCATGAAAACCGCATGAAAAATGCAACTCAATAAGGCCGCCAGCGAGACGATGACCCAAAGTACGGGCTCGGATGGTTTCCAAGTGTCCGCAGCCCAAGAAATGACAGAGCCAATTACGGGGAATCAACGTACGGCCAAGTGACATTGATGTCCGGCCGGAGTCGTCTCCTCGCCGCGGGTTGGCTGGCCACCAAACAACGAAGAAGAAACCACCAACGGAGCCACCACATTCACACACTGCGATTTTGCCGGCAGAGTGAGCATTATATTTAATAATAAAGGACGAGCCAAGCGGTCGTCGAAAAACGGGGGCAGAAAATATAATTTCTTTGACTTTTCATTTTTATGGAAATTGTTTAAACTTTCTTTTACGACTGCTGTATTCATTTACTTTGTTTCTTTGCGTTTTTTTTTTATTTTTTGCCTTGGCTCAGCTCGTCCTTTGTTGGTCTTTATGATTTTAATTTGGTTGGTTGGCTTGCTTGTTGTTCGGCTGTTTGGTGGGTATCCTTTTTGCTTGGACTGCGGCACACTCGTCCTTGCGACCATTTATGCACAATCTTACCGTTGGGCAAAATATTATTTTTGCGGCTCCAAGTCACATTCGGCATTGGATTACCCGTGGCCGAGCACTCGATGCGCACCGACGAGCCCTTCTTGACTTGCAAATGTCCGCCGGTGCTAATGTGATGAATCCTCGGTGGCACTGTAGGGCAAATAAACAGAAGAGAGAAGAAGGAGAAAACACATTAGAAATGGCCCAGTAGTCCCAGTGTCCCCACTGTCCACTCCCGCTGTCCAACCGAAATGTATGCAAAGTGGGGCCGGGCAAGGACATCACACAATTTGAATAAATAAATGCGCCCCGAATGCAAATTGAATGAGAGAGAAAACGGCATTTACGCGTCTCCAACTTTTCGACTTGGTCTCTGGGATCCCCTTTTCTTCTCTGACCCCGCTGGGGCATAGTTTGATTTAATTCGGGTCCGGGGTTTATTTATACTTGCGGCCGCATTATTTTACAGCTGTTAAAAATTATGTCTGCTGTGCGACGACTAAATCAAGGACAATGGCAGCTGCCGCCTTCGATGGCTTCATTCCATTTTATGAACATTTCTTATGCATTATTATATACATTTTTTTTTATTTTTTGGGCTACTGAATGGCTGGCAGTTGTTGTTTGCTCAGGGTTTTTTGTGATTTTGTGTTTACTTTATTTTTAGTCTCGTTGTTTTTTCTTCAGTTTTTTTCTCCTTTTTGTTATGCTAAAGCTCTGGGGGATTTCGTTCATTTGGCTAGCCCGTAAATTGAGGCCAGCACACACTTTGCTGATGTTTGGTTTTCCCCAGAAATTTCAACATTTAAGTGCGAGTATCAACAGCTCAATAAACCAAAAGGCGCACAGAGACACTTTACTATATATAGTATAGTCTACTCAATATACATATCAAATTAGAGTCCATCTCATCGTTTCTCCAGGGGCGTTGGACGAAAGGGGTTGACCCGAGCGCATCACTGATTAATACCCAATCAAATTATCACCGACTACGCCAGTGGACCCACAAACATGTGTTATTGATGCAATTCTTTCATAGCATATACACTTTGCAATATATCAAATAATATATTCTATTGCTTTGGCCAGAACAAATAAGCCCAGCAAGGATGGCAGCGCGCTCGCTCTCCAGGATATTTGCATTCGAAAGAAAATTACAATTGATCACTGAGGGGCGCACAAATAGCTCATGGCTCGTGGCTCACAGCTGCACTGAGAGAAATTTAAGCTCATTTAGATAACTGAATGAAATCTTAGAACTTTAAAACCAACTTTTCACCCAAGAAACCAACTTTACTATAAACATATTTTATTAGTTTGTTTCACAGAAGAAAAATATCAAGCATAAGCCTAGTATACCCCTTATTTCTCGCAGTGCAGCCCGTGTGCGGAGTGCTCAGTCCTCCTGCAGCCACAAAATATGCATTAGACTGTAATAAATCATGAGCCTGGCAAAAGGCGCAGCGAGAAGGACTCGGATAACTCGCAATGAAGTTGCAGGCGAGCAAATGGGAAAATTCCCTGCCCATTTTTCTTGTGTGTGTGTGTGTGTGTATGTGTGTTTGGGTATATTCTCAATATTCTCACGCTTTGTACACTCGCATATTGAATTCAATAAATATGTCCCCCCATAACAGAATGAGGGGTAAGAGGAGGAGCAAAGCTCTTTTAATACTCGATACCCGGACTGAAATTGATTTCGACTGTGCGACTGACTGTGCGGCTTGTAATACGTGGATTGCGGCATGTAATGTCATGCAGATGACGACTACTTAATGGGTCTCAATCTTCCAGACTGTCAGCGGCGATGGCTTGATGGTTTGCTGGTTTTGTGGGCAGCTGGCAAAAATTTTAATAAGCAGCTCTTTCAAAGCATTCGCCGCAATGGCAGCAGGAGCAGGATGAGCATGGCGATCAGAAGGAGGGACGGCGGCTGTGGTGGTGGTTGCGGCCAGTTTTGACAGAGTTTGTTTCATATTGATTTCGCAGCAGCCACGGCGGATGGTGGCTCAACTTCGGGTCCTGGTTTTGTGGCATGCAAAGTTGCTCAGTCACCCACTCGCCCGCCCACTTATCCACCCACTCGACCGGCCAACCAACCAACCATCCACACACACACATATATATAGTCATTCTCGGCCAGGATTAAACTTTAAGTGCGCCGGTTTTGTGGGCCGCAAAACTTCGGGGCATGTCTGTTAAGTAATTTAAATCCATATTCTGTTGCAGCCGATAAAGTTTAGTGCTAAAACTTAAGCGGCTGCCAAGAGAGAGATCCATACATTTAATTGGGGGCTCCTGTAGCTGCAGTGTCCTGTTGGTAATTTGTCTCAAGTATCCAAAGAACTTGCAAATGCCAGTGTGCGTGCATGTGTGGCATTTGTTTATCGTCCTTGTGGCATATAATTATATGCCACACCTCTCCGTCCTCAGCCAGCATCTTTTGTTATTGTACAAACATTGTTGTTCCGCCCATTGTGCCGGGATCTATTGTCGACCAGCTGGCCATAATTAAATGCGGCCCCCTTACGTCCATGCTTCTCCCTGCATCCGTCGTATCCTTTCTCTGCACCTGTCTCCGCCTGATGTGGCCACATCCGTCTCCCTGTCCGTGTCCGTATCCGTGTCCGTGAACAGTTGTTTTGGCATATTGTGCATATAAATCACACCAGTCTCCATTTTCTGTGCCAAACCGCACCTACACACCGATACACACACACACACACATACCCACAGAGTCTGTGCAATAATTATGGTTTCCGGTTCAATGATTTCATTGTTATCGATACTTAAAGTAGAGTCCTTGCCTTGGACTTTTGCGGCCGGCGGTGTGCACCCACAAAGGCCCTATAATTATACAGCTAATTGGGCTCTCTCGTGGCATTTGAACTGGCAACAATCCGATTTTTGGCCACTGGCCAATGGCCAATGGATTTTAAAGTCACGCGCGAATGGCATTTAAAAATCACACCGATTCGGTCGTGATAAAAATGTGTAAATTGCTGCCATGGCCGACCGCACAGTCACCGCATAACATAATGTTTTGCGGTTGGATTTGGTTGAGCCATCCATCCAGTCAACCATTCCACCAGCCGATCATCCCACTATCCTGACCAAAAACCCAACCCATAAGCCATACCAAAGCGAGTGGCGACAGCCTGCCACCGGCTAATGGATGGATTGTGGATGGGCCATGTCGAAGCCTAATTGGTTTTATTAAACGTCACATGAATAATGCCCGCTGCAGCTGCATTCCAGCGAGAATGCTTTCAAGTCCTTGACACAGTTGCTGCGGTGAATCTCTCCACCCCATTTGTTGACTGCTGGCCAACACAGAGCTGGCCAACCTTGGCGGACTCATCAAATATTAAAGGCTCGTCGACGGTTAGATACATCTATATGCCAGAGGTGAGAGTGCCAGATGTTTTTGGGGGACTGCAATTATTGCGGGGTCACCCAGATATTAATGCCCGGCGCCATATTAAAAGATTTGTCAACGGGCAAACTTTTGGCCCATTGTTTTGCCCTTGCCAGTGGGCACTCCCAGCTCTCTCCTCCGGCTCTCCTGGCAGTGCTATCCCGAAATGCTGGTCCATTTTTTGGCCATCCCTGGGCTAATGTCTTTGTAAGTGCTATGAGGACCACGGCGAAAACTTTGGCAGTGGCGCACATTATTTTTTCATCTTTAGTGTGAGCCAAACTGAAAGTAATTTACGCTCGTAAAAACTGCCAAGCCGAGATGCCAGAGAGCGGCAAAGTTTATGAAATTTATATACGAATACGCCGGGCCACATGGTGGGTTCTTTCGGTACTGGGTACTGGGTACTGGGTTTCTGGGTTCTGGTTTTGGGTATCGGATCTGATTTTGGGGAGGGTGTCCGATTTGCTGGCCGTGTCTGCTGCTGAGCCTATAAAAACTTCGACAGCGCATTATTTTGCCTGTTTTCTCCTTTGACAATAATGGAGATTGGTCGACAGGGGCGGCTGGTAACGGGGCGAGAGAAATTTACGTGCGCCTTGCGAAAGTTCAATAAACGAAATATTTCTGGCCATGATCATTATTTGGCAAACGGAGCGCATAATAAACACATAAAATAAACAAAACTTTTCAATAATCGACTTTTTTCCCACTCTCTTGTTTGCCGTCGAGGAGTTTTCCGTTTTTCCGTTTAATGTTTGCCTGCGGCGATGCCCAGAAAAAAAGAAAACAGCGAGGAACTCAAAAGGAGCTGGAGCAGGAGCTGGGTGGAGCTGGGGTAGCAGGACCACAAGGCAGGACCAAGTTTCAATGACAAATGAAAAAAGTTGTCGCCGCTAAAATAAATACGCATTTTTTATAGGCCTGTGTTTTTTGGGTTTCGGTTAATGCTTTAGCAGAAATCCATACAAGTGCTCGATTTTAAAGCGCCTTAAAGTCGGCAATAAAACTATTTTTCAATCGTTTGAACTCGGCGAGAGATAGAGTTGGAGCTATGGGAAAAAGCGAGACAGAGCACTTTGGAGATTTGGGGAATTGTATCGCAATTTGCATGCTCCACACACACACACACACCATAGATAGTCACATGTACGAAGGCGGAACGAGGATTCTCGTGGAACAGTTAAAAGGCAAGTGTTAGCCAGGCGGTGGGCGTGGCGCTCAGACACACAATCGTATGCAAATAAAGGGCAACATTGTAATTGGGGGAAATATATGTAAATTATTCATCATTGCTGATTAGAAGCCCAGCCGAAGACGCATGCCAAAGGAAAGGAGAGAGGAGATGAAAGGAGAGCCTGGGAAAAGAAGGATACCCAGGATACCCAGAAGGAGCCAGAGACAAAGCTGGAGTCGCACGCTTGTTAGGCACAACGGGTCTCCGGCAGGAAGTAGTTGAGCAGGACCGGGAACCAAAGGAGCAGCAATTTGCATCCGTTCGCTCGCTCGCTCGCTCTCTCTCTCTGCCTCCTCTTTGACTTTCTAGCATCTTCTCCCCGCAAGGGAGATGGGGGGGATGCGCAGCGATTCCGGGGCAAATGGCAGATTAGTTTTGATTTTTTCGAAGCTCCACAAAAATTTCCACTCTCTATTGAATCTTTGGCCGTAAAGCGGCCAAATTGCAGCCAACCTACTTTGCATATTTGAGTGGCCCGGACGCATAAAGCACTAAGCACTAAGGATGTAAGGATATGTTAATTTGACCAACACACAACACTGTAGAGATCCCAGCTCCCGGCTCTCGGCTCTCGGCCTGGAATGATGAAGCCTAACAATGGGGCCCTAGTGATTTGAGCCCGGCCGCATAAATTTCGCCCATAAAAATCCCATGGAACGTCAATCTGGGACGGGGTTGATTGGGAACTTTGCATAACAATGCGCAAGTGCCGAAAAGTCGTTGGCAAATTTGTGAGCCGGCCTACTTACCGAGTATCTCGACCGTGTGGGTGATTTCCCGCGGATCCATAGTGGCAATCTGGCAGATATAATCACCGGCATCCGTGGGCAGGGCGTCGCGTATTTGGAGATTGAATCCGTTGACCAAACGCACTCGGGGATCGGGCGTCACTTTCACGGAACCGGCGGTTAATATGGCGATGCCACGCTTCCAGGCCACAACGTACGTGTCTGCAACAAGAGCGAATTAAGAGTGAATTAAGAGCGAATTGAAATTGAGAATCAGTGCTGGAATTATAATTGATAAATTATGTTCGAGAGTTATTAAATCGAATGGCAGGTTCGAGTGCTTGCATTGCAGTGGCAGCGCAAATTGAAAAGTCAGAATTCAAATGACTCAATTACGGGCCGCTTCAAAGGATCTAAAAAGGCTAGAAATTCAATTTGGCATGGACCCACACACATACACACACACTTGCGCACACAGCCAGAGGCAGATCCAGAGTGGAATATAAACCGCAGACAGGCGGCATGAACAACACTGGATGAGAGTCAGACAGGCACTCAGTAACACCCACTTGATATCCGCTAATGTGCGGCATTTGCAATCATATGCCAGAATGAGAGGCAGTCAGACACTCGGATGCTTTCAACAGCAGTAGCTGCGGCAGGAGCAGGAGCAAGCTCCTATGATGCCATGATGCCAGCATGCCAGAGGAAGGATGCCAACCAGACACATGTAAACTAGGGTGGACCTTCTTTGACTTGGCTTTGTTCTTGTGGATTATTTTATAATCCAAATACTGATTGAAATGGAAACTTTATACATTTTAAAAATATTTCAGATTACAATATGTCCCCTCTAGGCATATTCTATACAAACAGAGCTTAAATTTAATTTCGTTAATTAAAAATTGAAATTATTTATACCTAAAATTTCATTTAATAAATAAATGAAATGATTCCCAAATTAAAATAGGCTTACCTAAGCACTAATCACCATCACTAATCATAATCCTGGTCCACCCTAACGTGTACTAATACACTCATAGACACGCTCACTCACTCATCCACGTACAGGCCAATGGCAATGGCGGATTCATCGAACTCATTAATTGTGATTCCTTTTTCAATTTATGTGAGTTGTTCGATGTAAATTTCCGCGCGTGCAGAGTATAGATGGTCTGCAAATCAGGGGAAGGATATAGGAAGGATATCGGGAATTGTGGAAGGGGGTAGGGGAGTGGGGAGAGGGTAGATGGAGCAGCAGAAGTATTGAAATGTGTATTGAAGCTACCGGATTTGCTACTAATGATGTATGACTTCCGTGTTTCGGCGTCGATGAGCGGCGTTCATTAAAAATTAAAACAATTTTGCCCGCCATCGACGACTAAGTGAGCTTTTCTGTTGCCCAAAAATCAGAGAACGGGAAAATGTCTACATCTGAGGTCAGGAATATGGATCAAAATGATTTTTCTTTGGCTAACTGCTTAAAGGACTTAAGACTTTTAATGAGACATATATAATCTCTGCATAAATAACAATAAATCATAATTTTGTTAAAATTAAAGATCACTGATAAAGGTAATTCATAACATTTATGGATAATTATTATAGATTTTCGTATTATCAATATCATTCTGATAACAATCGCAGACAAAAGACAGTAAAATATATAAAACAAGGCCTCATCCTATTTGAATTTTTTATTTAAATATTATTTTGACCGCAGCTGTAGAAGCCTCCTCCATCCTTAAATTGATTTCACCTCGTACGCACACAAACACAAGCTCACACACACACACAAGCACAACGACATACACCTATAGATGAGTGAGTGAGTGCTGCAGGACCTCAGAACCAAGTTGGCTGGGCTGTAATAAAATGCTTATGAAGTCATTTACATGCGCATTCAAAAAGCGTATTTATTTGCAATGAGTTCAACAACATCAACAAGCCAAGGCACACGGTCTCCAGCTCCTCCGCTCCAGCGGCTCCTTCCCCACCACTCCAGCGACACCATGAAAAGCTGAAAGGCAGGCGATGCAGCAGGCGCAGTGCACTGTTCACAGCAAAAACAAATAAATAAACGAGCACCACCTGCTGTCGTTAGCGTGCTCTAAAAGGAGTCGAAGGTGGAGTTGTGGTTGCAGGATTGCAGGAGATGGAGGATGGTTAGCGGGGCGGGGATATGTAGATGGTGTCCCTGCCGCAGTCAACGGAAAGTATAATTCTTTAGGCTTCCAGGTTGGCGATGGCGATGGCAAGGTGCTAGGGCATTGAGTTGTGGGCCTGGCACTACAGAGTACTTCTGCCCAACCCCACCTGCCATGCATCCTGCTTAGGAATTAGGATGGGGGCAGGCAAGAGGGTATTGCAACATGTACGTGCTGGCAAAGTGCAGTCATATCATATTAGCCGCTTGATTGAGTTATGAATGAAGCAACGTCAGTTGTAGTTGGTACATTGCCAAGTCTATTTTTGCGCAGGGTTATGCAAATTGGGCAAAGGCTTCCAAATTGCCCAAGTCAGGCTGTCAATTATTCGCTCTCCCATGGGGAATTCCCAAGCCGCACAATTGGGTAATTTCAACAAGTTCGGACTAATTGGCTGGCTTTGTTTTAGAGCTGTCAGTTGATTTCCAATGTAAATTCTTGAAATGTTTGAATACTTTTTGAAGATGAACATGCTTCTAAGGCTAACAGAATTTTTGCAATTTTCTACAGGAGTTTGAAGTTGATATTTTCGACAGAAATGCCTTGGCAACACTGATCTCCGAGATGCCAAAAATAATTATTCTGCTAGCACCATTCAGCAGACTCTTAGCGAAGATTGCGCAGGGCGGAGGAATCAGGACTCTTGTCCGTTGCAGGGGCACACATAAATCAGGAGTCTTGTTCATGTGTGCTGTGTACCACTGCCTGGCTGCAACTAAATAAATTGTTAACTAAAATAACAACAATCTAACGAAAACAAGCAAAACACGAAACGCCTCAATTTCCGGTTTAAGTGTTCTAAACTAAATAGAAAGGCACACAGATACACAGCAAAGGAATGAAATAGAATGGAGAGGGGATGTGGGGGAAGCATTACGACAACAATACATGCAAACAATTGCGCCGTTAAGCGAGCGGCAAGTCCTGGATTCAGGATCATGCAGCAGGCGGCAGGCAGCAGGCAGCAGGCAGCAGGAGAAAGCGGATGAGGATGAACGAGTTGGCTGGCGTGGGGCGGAAACTCGGTAAAAGCATTTTGGTTTTTGTATGTCGGGCTCATCCTCACTGGGCTCACATAAACACGGCCTCCTTCTGCCCTCCTGGACAAATGGCCGACCACACACGTCCTGCTGCATAGCGCTGGTTCATTGTTTACAGCCGAAAGCCAACTTTTAGTTTTCCACACTTCACCCAGTGACAGAGATACTATATACACATACATATAAACATATATGGCCATATGCACATAGACGGACACACAAACATACACGACCAATTCAAATATGGCCAATGTTCGCATTGTTGCAGCAGCGCCTTTGTCTGTTTGCTCTGGGCATACTGTGCGTATGCGCAATATGCCTTCCATCGTCCGCCTTGAGCTCGATTTTCTCACAGTGTGCAGAGGGAAAAGCATGGGACCAAAGGCCGACCAACGGACATGTTGTTTGTCTGAGCGCAATTTATTGCATGTCGGAAAGGCCAATATTATAAGATGATGACCCCCGAAGATAAACGATGTTGCGGCTTAGCCACCGCAGGCAAACTAGAGCGAATGGGGCAGACTTATCTGCAACTTCTTGCGAAACTTTCTACGAGCAAGTATGTTTGCCCAGAGTGTTTCAAAGTGTGTGTGTGTGTTTGTGTGTGTATTTATAAGTGTGAGTGTGTTAAGTGTAGTGTCGGTGTGCGTGTGTACGGAAAAAGCGAAATTAGAACTGTAAATGGCATTAATATTGAAACTTTGTTGCCACCGTACCGCTCCTCCAGTAGCATATAAACCATGTACTTCTACTACTCCATGGCAAGTGGAGTGGTCCGTTCTGCTGTTTGCACAACTTCAACTTTTGCGGTACGATTCCATTTCCGTTTTGCCGGGTAATAGTTTCGAGCGCCGACGCTCCATCAAAGCGTAATGAGCGTTTGTATGGCCGCAATGACGGGGTTTTTGTGTTTTGAATTTTATTGCATTTGAGTTTACAGTCACAGGCAGTTACCAGTTACCAGCTACCAGTTAGCCCCGGCCAGTTGTTAAATGTTTTTGCTCTTTGCTTGCTTTGCTTGCTTTGGTCCTTTTTGCTGTTTTCAGCGTAACCGCAATGAAAAATTCACACGACACTGGCTTTGCATGCAGACAAGTTGAGCAGTGGATAAAATGGCCAGAGCAATTAATTAGCCGATTTGGAAAAGCTTAAAAATTGCAACAGTGTAACGAAAAGGATATGACCACACAATCTCCTTTCAATGCAAAATATTACGATTTAAATTTAAATCGGATTTTCCATCTCTTTGTATGAAGCATATTGTGTATTTAGAAAGTTTTAACAATTTGCCAGTTTACAAGCATAAATTATATAATAATATTTACTTGTCTCTAAAGGCACAGGATTAACATGCAAATTTTGCAAAAACAAACTGCTCTAAAAGAACAATCTGCCACCTGTCTTTCTGTTTGCTTTCTCAGACAGGATACTAGCCCATCCTTGCTGTCTCCCAACTGGGTGAGTGAGCCTAAACTTTTGGGATATATAATTACGCTTTGACAGCATGAACTGAACTGAACTGTTTGCCTCTTATGATCAAAGAAATCTTTGGATTTTTGCGAAATTGATATTGTCGAGCTGACAAAAGTACAAGTATTTCCACTCTAGAGGGTATCCTTGCGAAGCAATTGCAGGAGTGGCAAAAGGAGGAAAGCAGAAAGCAGAAAAGCAGAAAAGCAGAAAAGCAGAAAAGCAAAAGCAAAAGCAAACAGAGAAGCAGCAGACAAGCCAACAAGCAGACAATGAAATAAACAGACTTTGCGTGCCAGACATTGAAGAACAAATAAAAATTCAAATGAAATGATAATGATGAAATGTTTCACTGTTTACTCGCACTCAGACACGACTATCGCTCCCTCGTCCATTACAATCCTAACCATTCCCTACGATTCCCCCAGCCATTCCATGACATTCCGACCACTCGAGCTGAAAGATTACTCTTTTTCGGGGTGCAAAGCTCCGTAATAAGTGTTTAAAGGCATTTTCATATTATATGGAAATGCTCACACGCGCCCTTTTTTGTCTTTTTGTTTTTGGGTGTGATTTTTTCTTCTCCCTTTCGAATTTTACGAGTTCGCATCCATAAAACGAAATGAAAATGCGCATAAATTGTACAAAGTGCCGGATGAGAGTTTCGACGTTTTAGTGCGGTTTTAAAAATTCTATCAATTATTTTTTTACACTTTATGTTCGCGATCATAAAAGATGTGGCACTGCGTTCTGGCTCACCTGTTTCCGCAATCAGGCTAAATCGCCGGATACTCGTTCCTAATCATATTTCAGAAAGGCGTGTCGCCATAAAGTATGCTATATTAAAAGCAAGAAATCGCGCTGCGGCTTCGCCTTTTAATTATTTCGTTTAAGAGCGCGAGTAAGCCGCGAGCTGAGCAATGGCAGTAATGAAATTGTCGTATGGGCACTTTATTAGCATAATGCCGCATTAGGCCAAACTGGCTAAAACTGGGGTAGAACTGCAGAGTAAACCCAACGCCCAGGCAATTTATTTTTTTTCTCTCCCCCATTGCCCTCTGTATGCCTCTCCGCTTATATTTACTTTCTTGTGCTTTATTCCGGTATTTTCTGTTCTCTGCCATGCTTTTTTATTATTAGTACCCAAATGCCCGCAGCTATAATTTTGTTGCAGAAATTGTCTATGTATCGCATCGCCTGCGCTGCCACATCCTGTCTCATCCTCAGACTCTGCTTCGTCCTCGTCTTGGCCTTGGTCCGTGTGTGTCTCATCGTCCTGGCTCAAGCTGTGGAGTTCGTCGTTGTCAGAGGCAATCAAGTGCATGAGAAACGCAAATGAAATTCTTTGTTCTGTATTCCTTTTCTTATAAACGGATACACCCACCGCAGACATCTCAAGTTCTACATAAGCGGCTACATATGTGGATGCATGCACTGGGGGAAACTTTTGCAACATCTTTTTGGTTAAATCATATAAAATGTTATCCAAAAGCCAAGATTCAACTTCAAATTTAGTTGTTAACTAGACATTCTCTTTATAAACATAAATTATTATTATTATTATAACTTAATTTCTGTTATTTTCTTTGTGTACAAATAAAATGTGCTCTAAGTCTTTGGGTCCGAGTTTTTATGTATCATTTTGTCCCTGACGAGTGGCACAAGTTCTGACCATCTTGGCCAGCCTTGTCTTGGCCCCAGCTTTATTTTATTCCACCCACAACAATCTTTTGCCCGGACTGGGATGCTCTTGCTTATGCTAAATCCTTGTTATGTACAAATAATCTCGCACACACGACCGCATTTAAATTGAAAAACGTACATGGACCGACCGCCGCTCAAATGCCAAGACTTGAGTGGAGCGGAAGGCCACAGCAAAAACGCAGTGACCACTACACATGTCTTGGATGGATGCCACCACCACCACCCCGGGCTCTACGGGCTGTCCGTATCAACCGCCAGTGTCCTGTTTTTCTGCGGTCGGACTGCCACAGGAGTAAGGCAGTCGGGATGAAATTTAGTCCGGCCGGGGGATTAATGCATAGTTGTGGCCATCGCATAATGTCGGCTTAATTATTTGTATGGCAGAGCCTTCGACCGCAGCATTTAAATGCAAACTGCGTGGGCGAATCTGCTCGTGTTGGTATGCCTGATGGAAAATTTCCCTATTAGGGTTTGTTCCCTATTAACTCACCCGTGTTGGCCACCTCGCAGGGCAGCACTATTGTCTCGCCGGTGATAAATTTGAATGTCTCCGAACGTGATATGAACATGGGCTCGTTCTTGGTCATCATGCTCTGGCCGGACACTGCAAAGAGGCAGATAGAGAGATAGAAATTTTAATATGAAATGCCTTTTGGTATTTTCCAGCAAAATATAAAGTAAATTACTCAAAATATTATTACTCGGCTTGGCCAAAGTGTGTGCACACATTTTGGTCTCCCGACAACATCATCGTCATCATCATCATCAGCATCGGCATCTAGATAAACACAACATCTTGCATGATGGCCTGGTCATCTGGTTATCTGGTCATCTGGCCATATGTGTGGCTAATTGGTTTAGTGCATTTAAGAATATTTGTCAAATGTCGGAAAGTTCATAAAGTGCATTTTATTATGCCCATCCAATGAAAGTTGTCAAATTTACGCACACAACGAATGGCCAAGGATGGGCGAATAATTTAATGCACTTGCTGTTGATTTGCTAATCAATTTTATATGTCAATCTCAGAGTTTGTGTGTGTGTGTCTGGGGGAGATCTTAGCTTGGCTATGTGTGTGCGGTTGTAAAGTGTTAAAATGCACTTAAATATTAAAGCCCAGTTTTTGAGCCAATTCTCCACTGAGCCCTGAATTAATTCAATTGCTAACACCCACCGGCACGCACAGATACCGATGAACGTTGCACGCTGCACGCTGCACGTTGCATTTGGCGTATTAGGCAATTCGTGTCTTGCATAATTTATTCAGGCCCACGGTGACCACATCAAAGGCCCTTGCTGCATGGCCTGGCATTAGAGTATTTATTTGGTTTTGTAATTAAACAATGATTATTGCATAAATAGCCAGGTATTGCGGCCAGCCCCAATTAAACTCAATTAAACGTTGAACACAACCCACACGCACACCCAACATTTGTCCTTTCGACTTTTGGGGGGTGGGTTGAGAACTTTGTCGTCCACCCCACGAAAAGCGGATACGCTCATATCCGGTTACAAGGTAATCGATTACTTTTAGTGTGACAGGGCAGAATGCGGATACAGATACGACTATGCTGGCCGCACTTCCGAGTCGCACGCAAACCGAGTGCCATCAAGGATCCTCGAGTGCCGGGAAAAACAAGAAAAACTGTGCGTCAGCTACAAAGCGCCAGCAACAACAACAACAACGGCAACTGCCACGATGATGCCAAAAGGCGATGGCAAACAATTTAATACGTTTAAGCGAATGTGTCAACAGGGCAAGCTGCCTTGAGCCTTGGGGCTCTCAGCGATGAACACAATGAACGGTCAGAGGAAGAGGCAGGGAAGGTCCTGCGGATGCGGATGCGAATGCGAAGGACCGAAGACCAAGCACTTTTGACACCATGACAGGGCCTGACGTGGCCAGCCAAGGTCCTGGAATTGAATTGATTCGATTACGCTGCGGGCACAATAATGAAGTGTCAAATGTTGTATTTATCTGCTGCGGAAACATTCGGCAAGGGCAGTTCAGTTCGGAGTTAGGAGTCGTGGCAGGAGGTTGTTGTTTTTTTTTTTTTTTTTGTGGAAAAAATAGGTAAGCAAAGTCAAAAGTCAGCAGCACGCACTTGCGAAAAAGTGGAGGCTGTCAGGCGACAGGACTTGGCACGACCCTCGATGCCATGTTGCTGGCATTTTATTTGATTCCTTTGCTGTTTTTCCTGCTCTTCGGCTTTTTTTCCTGTAGTTTTGTTTTTGTTGTTGTGACCTGACTTGTGCCGCCTATTTGTGTTTTGTTTTCTTGACTTTTTTTTTCGTTAGAGAGCTTTCTTCTGGCTGACTCGTTCTGGCCTGGTAAATATAATTTCTTTTGTAGCCCGGCTAGTCGTCTCTTTTGAGCCCGGCTCGTTGCTTGTGACAATATTTTCGCAAGGCGGATAAAGGCGTTGGCAGCACGTGCCTGTGCTCCTGTCAATCGAGTCCTTGATGCGGATAATAACGAAATAATGTCAGACGAGGAAAGTTCTTCTTCCTACGTTTTTGGCTCTAGAAGCAAGGGTTTCCTGCCCTCGTTGTCTGTTGTCTTGGGATTTGGCATTCGAGTGCTAATAAACCAAATGACTTTGTGCCACTTGGGCACTGATCCGCGTCCCCAGGAAATCCAAAGGGGAGCTCCGGATGGGAGGGGGCCTCAAAAAAGATGAAAGAATCCTTGATGGCAAAAGTCGGGCCTCAGTCATTTGCACTCACACGTGCCGCAGGAATATTTCCTGCATATTTATTTGATTTCAATTTTATTCTCAGCTCCCCAGAGGTGAATATGCACTCATTGAACCGAAGCCGAAGTTCGTTTTTTTTTTGAATTTCGAGTCTTCTATTTGTGTCTGGTCAGTTCGGTCGTTCGGTCGTTCGGTCGCCTGTTTGCCATGTCTGTGTCTACAATTCAATTTCAATTTTCCAATTTTAGTGCCCGTTCTGGGTGCCCCCGGGCCCTCCTCGCTTCCGCTAGCCCGTACTCTCTTTGGACAGGATTTTTTGTTTTTGCGGTTTGATATTCAAAGTTTTTCCATTAAAGTTATTCGCAGAGAATAAGAAAAGTTTGCCTCACATACAGTTGCAAATATTCAATTTGAGTAGAAAATTATCAAACTAGTTTTTATACTTCAACAGAGAGACCTTCTGCCCCCTGCTCACCCAGAGACAAGCCACCATTACGCCCGCTGACCTTCATCTAAACTATGCACTACGTAACGCCCAGCGGTGGGAGTAGAGCAAAAAAAAAATGTTAAAATTTTCGGTAGCACGCAAAGTGCATAAAATATAGAAAATGGCTGGGTTCCTGCTGTTCGCACACAGTTCCTGCTGTTGCTGTTGCAACATCTGCTGCAACCGTTGTAATTCCAAGGCCCAGGGACGCACCTGCTCTGTGCCGGAGATGCAAGTGCGACAAATGAAACGGCGGCAGCTTGCCGAGCACTCTAGCAAACTGGGTAAAAACGACGCAGAATTTAGTATTAAAAAAAAGAGAGAAATGAAAATTCATTAAGCGCTCAGTTTGGCGGGGAAAACTTTAAGCCCAACATTGTAAATCCCATGATAGAGCGGCAAAAGAGCAGGAACTTACAGGTGCATTTCATGGCAGTTGGTAAAAGGCAAACACGCAATATCTTTTGAGCGGCTACTTATGCCAGAGTGGCCTTTATCCTGACTGCTTTGCTGGCCAGACGTCTGCATAAATCTCCCATATTTCGGCCAGACGAAGTCCTCCATCAAACCTACCCAGCGCTATTAACGTGCCCCAGCACAAAGGGCAGCCACTGCAATCTGACGGGTGAGGCGATAGGGAACCCAACCGAATAGAACCGAACTGAACTGGCAAATTTAGCACAAGGGAATCAAGGATTACCTCAGCAAACACACAGAGTACCACATGAATTGGGGCACAGAGAGAAAATATTGAAAAAAAATATATACATTTTCTTAGTTTGTGTAGAAAACATATTTTTAAAGAGCAATTTTCCACAGAGTCATGGATAAAAGTGTCATTATTTACTAATCTATAATGCTATAAAGTTATTAAGCTTCTTCTCTATTAAATTTCCTTTATATTTCCGATGCAAAACTGCAGTTTTATACTTTTTCTTTGCCTGCATGGACTCACAATTTCCGAACAGCTTTTAGGGGGCGTTGGGTGGCCACATGCCTGAAAAGCATTGCCAAAATTGAGTGAAAACCAAAGTTTGATACTGTTGTTGCAACGTTACGTGCCACTCCCTCAACCGGCCACGCCCACTTCCGCCACATGTTAAAACAATCTAAAAAGTTAGCGGGAAAACAATGTGATTGCAAGTGAAATATTCATGGAGTGCACTTTTGACATGAAACTTGGCCAAGCCGCAAAAGACGGCGAACAAGTTGTGCCCGGAGGAGAGAGAGAGAGAGAGAAAATGTTGGGGGCAAAATGGCTGTGTTGGCCAGTTTAGCAGAGAAGAATAGTAGAGGCAGTGGAGCGCTAATTTCACAGCCACACTGGCCGAGCAGCAAAACTGATAGTAAACTCAGCGCCCCCTGCTAGCCACTGAACCGCTGACTGAACCACTGGAACCCACAATGAATACCCACATGCCCCGCCACTTTCTATGCGCTTCGCCATTCTCTTTTCGCACACATGTGGGCCATAAAATCTGAAGTTATGTTGAACAATTTTTGGCCAACTGCTGTGGGTAATTTGTTTGCTCGCGTTCCTGTGGTTTAACAACATGTTATCCAGCCTGGGCCCCCGAAAATCAATGGAACGCTTCTCGACCGCTGAATAAATTGCTGGTCCTTCTTCTTTTTTTTTTTTTTCGTTTTTTTGGCCGGGTTTACGCTTCAGAATTTATTAAGCCAAGTTACAAGCGAATCATTTAAAGAGAGAGATACAC
Organism: Drosophila eugracilis; assembly: GCF_018153835.1. Lineage (NCBI taxonomy): Eukaryota > Metazoa > Arthropoda > Insecta > Diptera > Drosophilidae > Drosophila > Drosophila eugracilis. The sequence continues at coordinate 6,238,252 of NW_024573224.1, forward strand.
AGATACAAACACTCGTACTTAGACTAATACACAACAAATGGAGCAGGACGAATGCAATGTGTCACCTTTATGGCGACAGGAAAATGAAATCACGTTGTCCCTCACGTGACAAATGCCTGGGCTATGATAGATGTTACTACGGAAGGTTGGTTGGGCTGGGTTGGCGCACGGAGATGCTTGCTGGGTTCTATGCTCTGGGCGCTGGGCTCCGGGCACGTTCCAGATGGCCCCAGTGACGACAACACGTAGCGAAATGCGCATTAAATTGTGAAAAATGGAATTTCTGGGCAAATCAAAAGCGTATTACAATCCCCGAAAATAAGTGAGACGCAGCGGCACACGACGAAAAAACAAATCAATGTCAATGCTCTGACGTCTGGCAGGACCCTCTGCATTTGACGTAACAACATGCGAGTGCCGAGTGCCGTCGCCACGTGATTAAGGCCCAGGTCGTCTTCTTCTCTTTTTGGTTCTGGTTTTGGTTTCGGTTTCGAGCACATGTCGCCCATGAATATCTGGTAGCATATTTATTGACTTGTCGACGGCTTCGTCACCTGGCTGGCTGCTGCTCCTGTTTGCCTTTTGACCTGGCTCATAAGCGCTGTCAGAGCAAGTTTCGGGATGCCAAGGATTCGCAGAAGTCGCGGCAGGGACATCGACACGCCAGTTGAGTGCCTGCTCGTGCATTAGTCAACCTCCAGGCGCTCCGCTTATGCCTACAAAATTTTCACACTCAATTGCCCGGGCAACCTTTTTCGCAGGATCACGCGCCGTATGGCAGCCACCTCCGCAATCCAGCAGCTACTTAGCGAATGTGTTGCATGCAACACACAGCGACAAACACATACATATACACACACGCACCTACACAAACTCGCACACATATCCTTTGGAGCAAGGACAACGAGTTTAGTTTGCCTTTCGCCAGCGGCGCCATTTCGTGGGTGCCTTTGTGCACAAGGTCCTTGTGTATAAATTGTATTTTTTGATTGTTGTTGCCGTTCTCGGTGACATTTTTATTCACCCAACTTGAATGTGTGAGTGTATGGGTGTGTGTGTGTGTGTGTGCGCCTGCATATCAGATTAGCGCATATATCATACGTAATGGTTTCCAAATGACGGCAATGATTTCAATTTCACGATAACCCAGCTCAGGGTTTCGGGGGTCCTTTAAGTATTAAAGTGTTTGCCTGGCGGGCAGATTGAGTAATCAAAGTTATTACCGAATTCCTGTCTGACAACGGTGCGTATGAGTAATGCAGCAAGTTAAAAGGAAAGCAGAGAATGGCAAGTCCGGAAGTGAAATGGCGCTTTCTTGTTGCTGCCACTTTTTTCCACTCACTTTTCGTACGTGCACGCTCTCTGGGCTGCTGTTTTGTAGCCAAGTGATTGACGATAATTGACTGTCGCCAGCATAGGACATCAATCATGACGTCAAAATGGACAGCAGGCAGCATGTAAATTGCATGCGATAAAAACGAAATTGAATTCGGTAAACAAAATGATAAAAATCTTCCCGACTTTGGCCGATAATTTATGCAGGGGCCAGCCAGTGCCTGACTGAAACGGCTCTCCGGAAGTGCGAACAGTGGGATGTCGCCGAAAAATGCTGCAAATTCATGCTATTTGTTAGCCGTTTAATGCGCAACGAAATGAATTTGAATATATCATGACTTTCAGACAAGGACACTCGTTGCTCCTGCTGCTGCTCCTGCTGCTTCTTGCCACTCCCGACTGCTCCTTTTTGGTCCTTGCTTGTGCATATTAAATATTTCTGCGTGTCAAATGAAATTTTTGTAATTTTCCTGGTGGCGTCAAATGAAATTCACACAATTCGCACAGCCGTGGCATGTTTAACTTCTGCACAAGCAATTCACTTGAGCCCCCCTGTTTAATTCACTGGAGTGCGATGGAAAATGTGACATGTTGCACGTGCAGCGGAGAAAGTTTCCTGCCAATGGGTAAAAAAAAGCGAAAAAAACACTGTGAGAGTGCCACTGCCAGGGCTTTAAACTTGCATTCGGGGAAAATTCTTTATTCTCTACCATTGTTTGTGTGCCTTTTGCATTCGAAACCCTGGAGGTCTAGGCCAGAATGCAAAATAAATTGCCTCAGAAATCGCTGGGGCAAGAAAAGAAAAAGAGTGGGAATTTACCGGACATGTAGCTAACGATTTGCCGCTGCAAACCGGGAAATTCTGCAACGCTTGAAAAATGCGTGTATGCAAATTTCAGCAACCTGCCAGCCGGGACAAAAAATGTATTACACTTTCTAGTCGATTCGGGTGGGGCAAGTGGTGCTGGTGCAGGAGGTGGCTGTTGCAGGTGCAAAAGGCAAGAAAATGGTGGCAAAGGCGGCAGCACGAATCCAGTTCGTCGTGGGTCGTGGCCTAATTTTCGGTTCGGTTCGTTTCGCAATGCAGTGCCGTTGAAAATGGTGAAAGCAGAAACGACAGAGGGGGAGAGCAAGCGGGACAGACTCAACTTAATTAGGAGGTTTTTCCAGGGTTTTCCCGGGGTTTTTCAGGCTTTTCATCAGCGTGGTTCTCGCGGTGGTGAAACGGGTAAATACGATTCACCAGCTTCGTATATATGCCGTATATAATGCGATTCCTGACTGTGTCCTGCCTGTCCGATCGTCCTTCCTGTTGACTCGCTAACTGGCTTTTTGTTTCATCCGTTGCTGTTGCCGATGTTGTTGTTGTTACACTTGCCGCATTGTTTCGTTTTTGTTGGCCAGCGCACGTGTGTTTGTGGAAAATAGAATGCATAAAGTGTGAAAAAGCAGGAGCAACAGCAATGGCGACAACCACAACAGCAGCAAAGAGGAAAACAACGCACAAAGAGAAACAAATCGGATTAGGGAAGCGGAATTGTGGACGAAAAATATGTGTATGTGAGTGTGGAGTGTGGAATGACCTCTGTGTCAAAGTACTCCTCTCAGATCCTTCTCCAGCTGCTGGCCAATATCAATTGCAGTTAACCGTATGTGTGACTGATTGCATAACTATATGGAAATCACCCGAGATGGCTCTTAAAGCTCCTGCTCTTCAACGAGAGGAAGGCACAAGCTCAATAAGCCCTGCATGCGGGTCCTTTTTCACACATCCATACACTTGGAAAATATTAAGAGTGATTTAAAATCAAGAAAAAAGCGAGACGATTTAAAGAAATGTAATGTCGAAAAACCTTTGAAGTATTTATGTTATAAACCACTTTCACTTCACTGTTTCCAGATTCAATTTTCAAAAAATGAGTAAACGGTTTTCCCTGTGTATATGCACCAGCACTGATACAAAGGACGATAACTAGGATGTACGTGTGTATGTTAGTGCCAGGACATGGTGCATTTTTTACGGACAGGCCAACCATTTAAATACTTCAACAAAGGCCTGAACTAGAGCTAGAGCAGACAAAGCAAAAATGTTTGAAAAATGCGACAGGGCCAAGTGCAAAAGAACGGGCGGAGTGGGTCAAAGCTGACAATGATGCCGCTAGGAATTTAAGTGGCCACATAACTTAGTCGCCTGGTGACATTAAGCTGAAATTAACCTTGTAATGTCACACGGACAAAAGGCGAGTGCATAGACTGTGCAATGTCTGTGGGGAAATGGAAAATGGCTGCTGGTGGGGTAAAATTAATTACGCAGCAATGTCGTAATAGTTGGCAAACTAGACTTTAAAGCTGTCGGGAGAGTGAGAGTCAGAGAGTGGCTGGCAAACACAGACGCAAATGAGATGAGCGGGTTCAAGTGATGTGAAATGAGGGGCGGATGAGGGGGGATTGGGACAACAGGGCGGATGGGGAATCAGATGCCAAGTGAGATAAGCAAACAAACAGCCTTGGTGCTAAATTTTAAGTGTTACAAGGACAACAACGCGCGGTGTGTTGCTGTGTGTTTGCATGCAAACGGAGATGGCAAGGACCTGCGGCTGTTTTCCCACAGTTTAAGTGTATATGTGTTTGTGTGTGTGTGTGTGTGAGGAAGAGAGAGCCTGCAGCTCGTGTGTGTGCGAGTGCGGCTCTGTGTGTATAATTGTTTGCCGTTAAGTTTACGGCAACCACAGGCGGTGGCAACAATCGGCGGCATCGCCAGCAATCAGACGCTTGCTTCTGCCGCTTGATGAGCTCGACCTGTCAATGGTTGCCTTTGACACTAATACCCCAACACGCACAGCGGTTGTCAGGACGAGCAAACACACAAACACACACACACACAAGCAAATACTCAACAGCATACATCGACAGATAGACAGACATCTCATTATGGCTCTCCAAGTAGTTACTGGAAACGGCTTTGTGCTCGCACGATAATTTTATTCATTCCGTTCGGCTAGACCCAAGCGGCAAACGGCAATCCAACTACTTCGTCTTTAATTACGCCAACAGCCGAATACCATAATTAAGTAAGCGGCTTATGATGCACAATTAAACGGTTGCCTTGACAGGAGTTTCATCATCAACAGCAATGGCATTGGCATTGGCATTGCCAGTGCCAGTGCCATCGACAGCGGCGGTAGCGGTGGCTTCGGCATCTTTACCAGATTCAGATCCAGATTCCGCCGCCACAGAACCCAATCAAACTTGAAAGGCAGAACACGCATACGCCACGTGGGACGTACACGGCATTAGCATAAAGGCAACGCAAGCCACTCGCCATAAACAACTTACAACTGCCGCATTTCGCACGCGCACACTGATAGAAATGGGATGAACCGGAAAATGCGAGACTAAATTATAGATGATTTACTTAGTGACTTCCTTAAGTTGGAAATTTTGAGCTTATATAAATTGAGGTGTAACGATTAGATATTTGCTGATAATGAAAGCTTATTAGAGTCACTTATTAATATATTTAACTTATTAAGTTTCCAATTTGATAGATTTTTCTTTCATATTTTGTGCTTTTCCTAAAAAATTCCGTAATTCCCATTCAATTTCCTTTGAAAAAAACCGATACTTTGCTATCCCTTCCAATGTTTTGATTTCTTAATTGCCTCTTTCGATGTCTTTGATTTTCGAAAGCGTTTTTTGTTGCTGTGCACACATTCTAACTTTCTTCGTGCGTTTACATGTATAATTCGGGCGGGTCGCACCTTTCATCTAACGAAGCTATCAGCCCCGGGCCTGGCACGTTTGATGTAGCGCAAAAAAGGGTCAAGATTGTCATGGCCATCTCCACTGGCACTGATTTTGGCTTCCTGCTTCCCTCGACTCCCGCCTCCCTGCTTTCGGCTCCCATGTCGTTGTCGATGTCCTGGAATATTTGGGCCAGCCAAAATGCCTATGCACGCACCGCTCCAAGTGTGCTGATAAAAATGTCAACACACAATTGATTCTCTCGCACTTTTGCATCGGGATAGGATCGAACATCGGCCATCGACATCGAACATCGGCATCGACTATGGCCATGGCTACGGCATCACGTCTGTTGTTTGATTTTATTGGGCCACATTTTTTGTGCTCCGCTTTTTCTCAGCCTAGCAGCCGCAGCAACAGCAGCGGCAGCGGCAACAGCAGCAGTTTTTATTTTCCAGCTTTCCTTTGCAGTTTTCCCTTTTTTTTTCTTTTGTATGTGCCGTGACCCCATCCGTTTTTCCCATCGGGGCGTTGTTTAGACGACCCGGGCAATTGTTTACAGTCCTTGGGTTTCATGACGGGTCTCTGGCCGTCGCTTGTTGGGCTCTCCTGGCTACATGCTTTGCATGAAATCACGTCGTCATCAGGGCTGACATTATGTCCCTGGGATTAAAGTATCGGAATGGCACTTTGAATTTATCGCTCAAGTTGCAAAGTGTGATTTTTATTGATATTGATACTCTCGACTTTCCATTTGCCACTTGCCACTTGCCAAGCCAAGCCATGCCTTGCCACTTGCCGCCGCAGTTTTGCAAGCAACAAACTTGCGTGAGCGTGGAGACGTTTTATCAACTGACTGGCAAAAACTTAGTTGCCTCATCTTGCCCCAAACCCGAAATAAGTATATGCAAATATTGTAATGAGTGCTAAGGGGGGGGAAATGGTGTGAGTGGGGGATGAGAAAATGCCTGCAAAGTTTTACTATCTTGCGGCTCAGAACTCCATTTGCATAAGCCTCGAAATAAATATAAAATATTTTGCATTTAATTATCTTGCTCCTTGGCTCCGAATCCGACTGCTCGGAAATAATCAACAAGCGGTGGCGTTGAGCAGCCGAAATAAAAACTAAATTGAATTTCACAGTAAATAAAAGTTTATCCCCAGATAAAGGTGGCAGCTGTATGTGGGTGCCACGGCTGCAACTGCAACAGGAGAAGGGGAGGAACTGGAATAGCATGCTACGTGCATTATTTACTGAAACTGGGCAACCATTTTATTTGGCCTCATTTTACCTTTACCTTTACCTTCCACCATTGCCAACTCCACCTGGCTTAATTGCAAGCCAAGACGTGCGTGAGCTTGTGTACATTTTTGCGTCAATTAAGTTTCAACTCTCAGATACTTGGCAATTTACGTGTTGTAGCTGGGCTGTCGCAAGTTTTAAAGCAGATTCTCATTACGCGATTGCAAAACTTTTAATGTTGTTCTTTTGTAAGTTGGCCTTGCTTCTGCCGAGGCTGCCTTTCCATTGTTTCTCGCCTCCAGATTGCTGGTACTGCTACTGCTCCTAGTTCTGGTGTTTCTGTTTCTGATTCTGTTTCTGTTTCTGCTGCCAGTGATTTATGTGATAATTCCAGCTCAAGGAAGTCTCACAACCAGGCGGATCAGGCCTCCACATTCCTCTCTCCACCCCCCTCTCTCTCATACTCTCATGTGGCTGCTCTCGTTCATATGCGTTTCTCGCAAAACGGATGTGCTCAGGATATGAGCAAGTTTTAGTGCCATAGTTAGTTGTTTATTTTGCGAGCTGCAACTTATTTTTTATGTTCGCTGGCAGGAAGTAATCATCTTGATGGCTCTTGAAATTTATAGCGTATTTTCTGTATGTGGCTGGCTGGAAGCGTAGTCGGCGTAGTATCTGGGTATCTGCTAAATGAACTACACGATTTTGGCATTAAAGCAGATGCTGCCGCCTAAGCAAAAAGCTAAACAACAATTGCAAAACACATTCGCCAGCCGATGGGGTATGAGCCAAAATGGAGAACATGCCCAACAAGACGCGAGCAATTGTGGGCGTTTTGGGCTTAAAACCCTAGGCGGTGTCTGGGAGTGCATGTGTGTGTGTGTGAGTGTGTGTTACCGACAGCTTAGCACGGCCTTAATGCCGTTAAACTCAACTGTCGCTAACGCTTTTAACCTGAGGTTAAATTTTCAATTTGCTTTTACGCTTTTTGCCGGCTCAGACAAGAGCCCCCCAGACCAGGGAACCAAACCAAACCAAACCGTATAGACCAAAACCCGTAAACCAAGACCAGTCAGACAATGGCAATTGCTAGCAAGCAGAGCATGTGTGTGTGTGTGTCTTAACCGACTTTACCCACTTCGGTCTATGGCAATGCCAAGCGCCTACAGGTTTTTCTCCAGCAGCACCGCAGAAAATTACTCTCAAGCCGCCTCTTTGTATTGTTTTTCATCTCTGGATATCCTTCGTGTTTTTATTTTTGTTTTTTATAAGTCGAGCAGACAGAAATACTTATGCACGCAGGCAGCTTTGGCTTTTGCCTCTGACCTCTGCACTTGAATTTCGCCAGGCAAAGTCCTGAAATTAAATTAATTCTATTGAATTTTATTAGATTTCGCCTAACAGAGTACAATGATCGTCATGATGATGACGATGCCGGCAAGGACACAGCCAAAAACAGGCACTCGAACCAGTTGGCTCTACAAATTGTAGGGAATAAAGTCAAAAATGTTCCTAGACGTCTCTGAAATTCCTTCTGCATTTCTATATATATATATATATATGGATATATACATTGCTATATAGAAATACAAACACACATAGCTGGCTGCTTGTTGGAGTGCTCTTATAATTCAATTTCTTGGTGCTTTTGTTAGGGGCTTCCGACAAATTTGTTGAAGTAGCATATTTCATGCATTAATTTTTGTTTTCTGCCCCAAGTTTGGCAATTAATTTAATCGCACTGAACAGTCGAGGACACTGTCAAGAAACAATTACAGTCAAGGCAATAAAAGAAAATAAAATTCAATTAAAAATTAAATTGTGAACTGCATGGCAAGGACATGCCTTTAAGTCTTCCCCCGTACTCCGCACTCCGACCAGCCTAAACACAACAAAAACAGAAGAGAAAGGACGAAAAAACATGAGGTGGAAGGGAAGAGGGAAAGGCGAAAGCGTTCCAAGGAAGCCGGAGCCACGTTTGCATGGCATACTTTTGGGCGCTCTGTGAAGTTGAATGCAAATGCTTCCGTTTCCGTCAGGAGAATGGAATGCGAGTGCGTGTGTGCGTGCTTGGGTGCTAGGGATGCCAGTACTTGTGAAACCTTGACACAGAAAAGGGAATCTTCTCCCCACCCCTCATAACTTATAACCCACATGGCGAACTCCTTTCATAATTCATCTAATTACCGCGTCGGGCGAGGGCAACAAGGCAAAATAAAAGGACGACACTTTTGGCCATATAAATATCGACAAGACGAGACGAGACGACAAGCTGCAAAATGCTCCTGGCTGCGACCTTTTCCTCATCCTAGTCGCCAAATTTCTGCAAAATGACACGAAGTCACGTGTTAGACTTGGCGACTTTGGCGCTTGTTAACTTGTTAGCCCGCTGGCTAATGGCTAAAACGAATTCCCTGTTTGTTACCGAACGACATTTAAGACTCGCCAAGATTTAATGAAACTCAGCCAGAGTTCTCTACTATATATATATATATATATATATATATATATATATATGTGTGTGTGAGTACGCTGGCGATGGCGATGACGACGGCAATGGCGGCCAATACAAAAGTCACTAAATCTCTAAAAGGAAAACCAATTACGGCCATTACCACATATGGCAATTACAAAGGACCGTTTCCTGTCTGCACGCGCTCGAACAGCAAAGTCTCATTAGTTGGCCACAAAACTGGGTAGGGGATGAGCGCGGGGTTGGGTGGCATTCCGGGATTCGAGGAGGTAGTGTGCCACTTACCGCAGATGTCGAAGGATATATGTAGGATCAGGATGGCGTTCGTAGTGCGGGGGGGTAGAGTGGCCATGGATGGCTGGCAATGTTAATGACTCTAAAGATGATGGCAAAGATGACGAGCACTCCCATTTGCCATTCCACCCGACATACCGCCATCGAATGTCCTGGCAAACTGTTGCTAATGCAATAAAGCGACCATTTCACGTTCCACATACATTATTCCCTGTTCAATCAATTTGCCGGCTAGCTGGTTAAAAAAGCAATCGAGTTTTCCTTTTCGACCCTGGCCAAATGCAACACAAATATTATACCTACCTACATGTATATCCTTTTTTTTTCTTCTTGATATATTTTTATGAACCTTTCAGGCTGGACATTTTACGGCTCCAAATCATTTTGCGCATTTCGCCACAATTTATAAAATAAATATAGGGCAAAAAAAAAAAAACACAAAAAATGAAGCGTAATGGAATTTATAGAACAGAAATGTGTATGCATAAATTACAATAACATCTGTCCCCGCCCACTGTTCTTAGCTGCCGCCCATTCGATATATATATTTTCTTCTTATTTTTTTGTACGCTTTCCACAGGAATTTCATTTGGCGAATTGTTTGCCTTGTGTCGTAAATTTGCAGTAGTAAAAATTGTTAGTTGCGTTCCATTCAGGACACAGGACATCGAACTACCGCCACTATTATACGGATATACTATATATATATATACCATATGTGCGTGTTTACAGGCACAACATGGAGCGTCAACACGAGGCACATACGAATTTTCATGATATTCCATAGTTTATGCCATCCAGATGATCTATGGATTGGATTTTCCTTTTCTTGTTGTTCCGGGAAAAAGGCAAAGCACCCTACACCCTCTTTCTCCATTGTTTTCCCTTATTGGGCATGCAAAAACCCATTAGCACTGCTGGATTCAGGGGCTTTTCATACTCGTATTCGTGTTTAGGTTGGCCCCTTCCTTACATCCCCTCCATACAGAAGTCCCAGAAATTATCTCATTAGCATATTGCGTGGCGGGGGACTATTCCCGTCGAATATCGATAAGGTTCGTTAAAAAGATTGAAATGTGCGATTTAAGGCGATTTAACCAATGTGGCGAAAGGGCGAGAGGCAATCGAAGTAGAGGGTCTGACCTGCGGGGGTTGAGTGTTCGCAGTTCCCTGTTTTGACACTTGTCACCATTAAGTTAACAGCGGCAACAAGGGTAGAAGGGTGGCTGGGGTGTCTGGGTTGTTGAGTGGGTGGTTGTGTAGGTGGGCGGATGGCTTGCCAGCTGGGACCTGGGCTTTAAATTCTGCCAAACCGTTTGACATGCCCGCCAAGATGTCGTTCGTCTACTCTCTGTTCGTTGTTCGCTGGTTGGAATTTTATGCTTTTTAAGTCAGTTTAAGATTTTTGTAGCCCACTCACAGACTGTCAATGACAACGGGAAAAGAAACGTAGAGGATGAGAAGGAGAAGGAAGAGCTGCTCCTCCTGGGAGGCTTGAGGCACATATATATATATATATATATACGAGAATACCCACCTCCTCCTCCTTCTTTTTTCGCTTACGCTTTTCCATTTCTGTTAGTCATTTGGCTTTTACTCGGCGCGGATTACGTTTTTATCCCTGTTGCCTGAAACACTTTCACAGCCAATTTTATTATACGCGAGTGTTTCGTTCCGCTTCGTTTGGCTGGCTTTCGCTCGCTGGGAAAAAGGAGAAGAAGCCTTTGTGTTTCCACTGGCGAAGCTGACGCAGTTTGCTGTTTGCTGGCTTCGTGCATTTTTATGCCGCATATAAATAAATCTGTTAGTTGTGCATGTTTACGACTTTTAAAACCGACTCTGGGGAGCCCAACCCCACGCTGTCAACTTGTTCATAAGCGTCACTTTTATGCATACTTCACTGTGTAAACAGCGTAAAATTTTGTAGCTAGCGCTTTGCAAAATTTATAAAAAGAACGTGCTCGGAGCAGGGGCTGGGGCTTGGGGATTGGTTTTAAAACTTAAGTCCGACTAAAACCATTCTCGACTTATGCAAATCGAAATGAAAAATGAATGCCAAATGCCTTGGCGCGTGTTTGAGCTTATTTACTAGTTTTCCCAGACAAAGGAAATTATGGCCCAGACCAATTGATCGCTCATTTCGAGTTAAGCACCTACAAATTTCAAGCAGAGAGGTTGGAGGTTGGAGAGGTTGGAGAGGTTCACCGGGTCAGACAAGTGTCCAGAGAGCTTACCCACCGGCTGGGTGCTGATTTAATGCCCTGCACTTGAGCCTCAGTGCGTAATTTTATGAGGCCCATTCCCGGTTTTATTAGCCAGCGCCGACAATAAACTGTTTATGTTTATTATTTGCTGATGACCTACGTGCAACAAAGCGGAACCCAGGAGCTTCAGGTCCAACTCCAGCCTGCTAGTGGCGCGTCAAATGAATCACTTACGGCCATTTGCCCCCGGCTGGCCACCCAAAAACTGTTTGCCCCCTGTGAAATTCCTGACCCAACGATCCACCAACCAGAGCATCTGAGAATGTTTGGCAGTAGTAAAAAGAGCGGATGTGGCCTGACTGCGTAAATTACAAATTAGCAATCACACTAAAACCAGAGCAATAAATTCCCCAGAAAGCTTAAGGCAAACCGTTGGCCAACTTTTCATATTCAAAGCGTCAACTCATTAAACGGCCCTCGTCCGAAAAACTACGACCAGTTCAACTCGAATCAAATGAAGCACGAAAAACAAATCAAAGTTTCACCGCTCGAAAGAGCCACCCACCTCCACATTCAGCATTCAACATTCAGCATTTACCATTTCCCATTTCGAGATATCCAGATATAACCAGAACCCGATTCAGATCCCAGATCCCAGATACAGATACACACATTTACACCCATGCTGGACGGAGTGCAAATAGGATGCGGATGCGTGTGTGCGTTGAGCAATTTGAGAGCGGAAATCAAAAATTGACCTTAAATCCCTGAAACGAGCGGCGGAACGAGAAACCGAGGAGAACCAGAGAAATGGGGTCGGAGTTGAATCAAACGCGTCTGGGCCATTAAATCGACACCTTTTATGGGGTGGTAGAAGGAGGGGTCATGGGCTGGAGAGCAAGGAGAAATGAAGTATAAAAGTAGCAAAATAATAAAAATTTATTGAGAAATAAAAAACAATTTAATTTATTAGTATTTAGTGTAAGAGGAAATAATCGAAGTTATAAATTTTTTATGCCAGCCCAAGCCAAGCCAACGCAAGCCAAGCCAGGCGAGGTCCTTTAAATGCCAAGTGCCTGTGAATAGGAGGATATAGTGGGCGGGCAGTTAAAAGGCAGAGGGAAAACAAATGAATTGGAATACGTTGGCAGTCGGTGCCAAAAATAAAGCGGAAATGCTGCCGGATGTGTGTCCATGTTACGTGTGTGCATGTGTCTGCTGCTAGTGTGATTGTGTGGGTGGCGAAAGGAAAGAAAGGCATGTCCTTATATGTATTGGTAAGTGGAGAAATCCAGCCAGCACTGTGTGGTGTGTACGTGTCTATTTGTGTGAGCTAGTGTTTCAGAAATGCTCGTCTCGGATGTTGAGTTCCAACTCTTATCAAGTGTGTAGATCTTACTTATGACTTTGGCCCCAAAAGTTACTGGGGGTTAAAGGGGATTTAAGGGACGAAAAGCGTTTAAGCACCGAGGCCTCGCCGCAGAAGGAAAGTCCAAATTTGTTGGCTGTCGTTCTGGCTGGCCTCGATGCTAGCCTCGTGGCCGGGTAATTTAATTTATCGTCTTCTCTGTTAAATGACGCTCAAGAGTATAATTCGACATCGGAGCACGCGGCTAATGCGAGCACAAATTGCGCGATACCCACGATAAGATGTATTTTCCAGATATATGCTATATATATCCCAGTATCGACAACAACGCCAACCTTTGAATTGCTGGCAAAGCCCTTTGTCTTTTTTTTTTTTGGTTGGTTGGAAGCATATCATCACTTGGTGGGTTGCAAAAGGAAAAACGTCAATAATCCTGACAGTTTATAACGTTTAAATAGTAATTTGTAGCTACACATCATATTTGCATGTAATGAAAAAATGATTAAAGGGGGATTAATATGTTTTAAAGGATTTTACAGTTTTTAAAGTCGTTTTAATGTGTTTTTTTAAAGCTGGAAAAATGTGTTCATAACTTTCCCGCAGATAAGCTTGCTAAAAACTTATAATTTGTAACAGCTAGTTGATAGCCAATTTACTATAAATCATATTTAAAATATGTTAATAGTTTAAGTATGAAAAAGGGAGGATTATTTTAAGGTTTTTATATGTTAAATTAGAGTAACTCTTAATTTAAGTGATATTTTTAAGAATTTTCTTCAAATTTCTCTCTTTACCTGCATGTTAACATCACCATAAACTTGTTTTTTTCAGTGTTTCACTGCCAGAAAGTGCTCACTTTGGCTCATGTTTTCTCTGGCGTCGAGCGCGTCAAGTGTGCGGCTTTAAAAACACAAGCAAACACAGACGCGTCCCCGTGTGCGCAATATGCAAATGCTGTTACCAGTTACCAGTTACCCGTTATCCGTTACCAGTTACCAAAAACTCAAAGACAGGGGAACGGCGTGAGCTAGAGCGTAAACAATGCACATTTTAATTTCAGCCCAGTTCGTTGCCACAGAACACAGAACGGAACACGGCAGTGGGACAGAGCGAGAGAGGATATGTGCCAATAAAAAGTTTGGCAAACAAAGTTGGCGTCACAAAACTGCAACACATTGCAGCTGGAACAGCACCAGAGGCAAACTAACTGCAGAGCCAAAAATCGGAGGCAACGGGGCAAAAACCGAACGGTGGCACCGCAAGTGCTCTGGCATAACCTGATTTTCGCTTTTTGGAGGTCCTTCCTCCTCATATCAGCAGCTTTACCCTTTTCGCCCAGGTTTTCCCCCAAAAGAGCGCCTTTAAGTTGTGTCTGGAAAGCAAAGTTAATTAACCCTAATTTGTATGTTGTGCGTGGAACTGGCTCTAAGCTGCTTGGTCCTGGGTCTTCTCTGCAAAATTTGGTTTGCTGCAGGAATAGGAATGCACAATTCACCTGTCACAGACTCTACTTCTTCCCTTAACCCCTAAACATTTTTGGCCAGGACAAGTGCACCAGCACTAGCAGCAGCAGCAGCCCAACAGCATAAACGCTGTATAATTTATGCATTTTATGTGGACCGCAGCAAAAGAAGCCCAGCTGTCCCAGACACCAAGATACGTGTATTATGTATGTGGCTGGCACATTTTTTCCGCTGACTAGCTGACTTGGCGAGTGCCAGGACATACTTTTTACCCCACTCTTTGCCGTTTTTCCTAGAATAAGTGAATTTTCAGGCGCACAAAATCACTGCAAGTCGCCGAAAAGCAGGCAGCAAAAAGCTTAAAGACCAAAATGTTGTCGGCAAAAGACAGGGGAATTGTGGGTTTCATGTCCGACAGCCAGTCCTTGGGCATAGCTAAGCAAGTAACTGGAAATTGGGTGTTCCTATAAATATGGTGGCACTTTAACTCGGTGTAGGAGAAATTCTATTAAAAATTGAACAAGTCCTGGCCTTGTTCGCCTGAATATTTTACACATTTTAGGGATAGTTGTAGGCCTTGGCTAAAACCAATTGAAAGCCAAACAATTAGCCAGCTTGACAGGGCACTTATCAGCCAAGTCAAGATATTAAAAAACATAACACTTGTCTCGGCTCAACATTAAAATGGAAATATTTCGTACTTGTATTCCCTTGGCCGGCGACCATTGCTTTTTATGCCGACATGCTCACGCATTTTAATTAAGAAATTAAATTAAATACAAACTGATGCGTAACAGATTCCTCGTTACTAATTAAAATTCAATTTCTTGCCATTAAAATGAGCAGCGAAAAGGCAACCGACGGAGGCAGGGCAACATCGCCAATTACAAGCCAAGCCCTTGGCGTACCTCACCTCCCTCCCCACCATCAACACAGACAAACCGCGCGAGGGAAAACCAACGAAACAGGAGGCGTGGCAGCACGCCTACGCCTACGCCGCCACGCCCACTGCTTGCCAATGCTACCCTCGCAGAACTGGCAAATTAAGCACGCAAAATTAATATGCAATAAAAAGGCAATAATAAAAGTCGAGCCAAGTCGCGTCGAGTCGAGACCTCCGATAACTGAAAACAATTTGTTGTCTTTCCTTTTGCACTTCACTTTTATGTAAGTTCTTCCTGCCCCATCCCCCTTCTTCTTCCACCCCCCTTCAAGCTGGGGAAAAATTGAATAATTTCTTAATGAGAGTTGGAAAAAGTTTGCAGCTTCAAATTTTCCAATTAACATTTTATATTAAAACCGACATTTGATTGATTCGCTTTAAGGCTAAGCCGATGCAACGGAGCGATGCGGTTGGCCATCGGGGATATTCGCTTGATAGAACAAGGCCTTAGGAACATCCATCCATCCAGCATCCAACATCCAACATCCAACAATGGCAACCGCCGGCCGGGCGAACAAACAAAAGCTGCTAAAATACTTGAAGCAACTATGCCAAGAGTTCCCGAGCTGGAAAAGTGGAAAACTCCCCGACCGACCGGGCAGTTGAGTAAAATTGTTTGCTATTTGCCAGACTAAACGGCCCAACAAAGCGTTTTGGGTGAGGTCTGGGGAGTCCTGCAGGGGTAACAAATTACTTAAGAAAACTGTTCTTGCCTTATTGGATTAAGTACAGAGCGACCGAAAGCAGTTTCAGGATCTCTCAAAGCACAATTACCAGCGGCTCTTTGATAATTTTCTGCCCAAGATTGGGTTCGAGGCCCAAACGCTTTCCGCAACTTAAAGCTGTTGAAATGTTTGTCCATCTGCCAACTGTCAGTTGAGTTCACCCTTTCGCCGGATTTCGTTGTTATGGCCACGTCAACTTGCAAATACTATTGGCCCAAAGTTGGGAGGGGGGCAGAGACTACTCCCCTTCGCAATCATCCATATGCCGTGGACTTTCGGTCTCGTCTGGCGAGCGTTTATACCACAGCCTTGTATTTACCCTGGAGGCCCGTTTGGTGTATTGTTATACAATTTTGTTGGAATTTATTTACGGAGTTTTGTGCCACACAGTATAAACATCGAACTTGGCACAATGGAGGACTGGATGGTTAGATGGCTGGCTGGGCTGGCTGGGCTGGATGGCTGGACTGTGCTGGGCTGGGCTGGATGGCCGTAGAAACAAAATCAAAACCCAAGACCAATATCGAAGCCAAACTCTGCGCTTGGCCAAGTTATGGCTTAAATTTCTATCCCAGCTCGCAGCGAGCACGGATAGCTGATTCGTGTTCTGCATGCCAAGAGGCTATCTATATATAGATATATATATATCTATATACTTATATAAAAAGGGGAGTTCAGGGGGTCAAACTTGATGCTGCTGCTGGGCGTGGCAGAAAACACAAACAAGATAATAAGTTCATAAGTATTATTTGCAATATAATCTCTCTTCCGATTTGATTTAAAATTCTAGCAGCCAGTGTCAAAGTTTTGTGACTCCTGGCCATTTGCAGGGCGGGTAAAGGGGGGGGTGCGAAACCCATTTCTTTGAGCTGGGGATAAGGCTGAGCTTCCTCAGTTAATTGGTCATTTCTGTGGCAAGCTGCAGTAGTAGTAGTAGTGGTGTAGGGAGTAGAAATGAGATAGCCCGGTTTAGGGATCAAGTGGCAAGTGGCTTTGCTCTGGCTTAAGGGCTACTGATTGGGCCAAACGGCAAACAAGAAAAATATGATAAGCGCCACGTGCTATCCTTCTTGGTAATCCCTCTCTCCTTCCCCAGAAAATCCCGCTCAATTTGCAGTGCAAACTTGAAATTTGCCAAGGACCTCTAGCTAATTAATCAGGGCAACGCCAAGTCGCAAGTAAACAGCAACTGCCACCTAACAGCATTTAGCTAAAGCATACTTTGGCTAACACTTGCAAACTTTGGTCCTGCCATAGCGGCGGAGTTAGAGGGGTCCTCGACCGAATAGCATGCTCCACTGGGCTCTCGGGCAAACTTTCACTCTGCCATCTTCTAACTGCAATTTATGAGTGCAGCGGGCCACTGGGCGAAATTTGTTTACAACTTAGGCGTTAATTGACACAGCCACAGAACAGAGGCAGAGGCAGAGGCAGGGACAGAGAAAGAAAGGACTAAAGTCTGGGCCCAACCAACTGGGTTTTCACAATCCAATGGCCAGGACCCCAAAAAACACAATGCACGACCATCTGACAATATTTATGCTGGCAAAGTAGAGAAAGTTTTCAAATAAAATGTAACACCTCTGGCAGGTGTGCCCCTTAACCCTTTGCAACTGCAACACCTCTCTCTTCTCTGAGGTCAAAACTTGACAACTTTAATGAGACAGCAGGGGAGAGTGAGGTGAGGAATCACACCAGATTGTTGTGCAATTAGCTAAAATGTGCAGGCTGTCAGGGGAAAAACCCTATCCCTTCTTTTTCCTTATCTCTCATAAAAGAAAAATCGCAGCAAAGAGTGCGAGTAAGCCGTAGGCATAGTAAATCAATGTCGCCTTAATCCTCGCATAAGGCACTTTATCAATCAATGCAGAAAGGATTTAGTTTGAGTTTTTGTCATCGCCTCGTTAATGCATGACAGAGGGTTGCAAAAAAACGGAAATAATCGGAAAACAGAAAGAAAAGCCTCACCCAGACACGCCCCGAAACGAGTGGGGAAAGTCGTAATAAGCAATAAGCGGTAAAACAAAGTAAGACCGAATAACACAGTAAATCACAGGATAATGCCGCACTCTCACACACACTCACACTCTCACACACACTCGCTGAGGCATCGAAGCAATCAAATTAAATCCCAATCGCACACTTTGGCGGCAAGGACGAGGAACAAGGACCTCGCGACGACACGACAAACGGCGATAAAGCGTTATGGTTCATTAGGCCCGCCGATTGCGAAGCGGTTTGCTTAGGTGCCGAGATTCCCGAGGTTCCCCTTTATGAGAACGAGAATGACTACGAGAATGACTATGAGAATGGGCCAGGGCACGGCACACACACAATAGATGCGTATATCATTTCAGGACAGCCTTGTCACATCAGCGCCCACGATGACATTGATCCCCGTAGCCTAAGACGAATGAGGATGTGGATAAGAGGGTTGCGAATCGAGGCTTAGGGGTTGCAATCTGCCTTGCACTTAATGTCAATATCATGAAGTGCCGCCATATGGAACTGCCGCCACTGCCACTCGAAATGCAGCAATTGTCACCCAGCCAGAATGCTTGGTAAATGTTTGCAATAGGAAATTAGTAAACCAAACACGGAACTCAGAATCCGGCACTGAGAAAAATATGATATGAAATTTTATAAGAAATTGGACAAGTTTTCTGTAATGCCTGATTTTGTATTTAACTTAACAAAAACTAATTTATTTTCATAACACGAATTTGTACATACTTTCAATTTTATATAATAATTAATTCCAGTTCTTAAACCCCGTAATTCCCTCAGTGTAGCTAGTCCCCAGTCCGTGTCGAAGGGCAGACAAATAAATAAAACATGCGTCGTATTTGTCAAATCTGTTGCAATTGTTCCCAGCCCAGCCAGAAGTGTGACCGATTCCAGGTCCAAGTCCTTATCCTCGCCCCTTTTGTCCCAAACTCCAAACAATCGTATGGCCGGGCACGACTCATTAAACTTGCAAACCTCTCCTCCACCGTAACCCGTAGCTGGGAACCCAATCCCTGGCAGGCATGCTGGACAGTCGACGACCCTTCCACAAAACCGTTTGATTTATTTGACACTTTGTGCGTTTGTGCCCTGACACCGGAGCCTGACACCTGCGCGCCAAATTAATGCAATGAAATTTGCCAAACTTTTATGAACGAGTTAAGTCCACTAGCCCAGAGGAGAGGCCGTCGGAATAAAGGAGAAGAAAGCGCTAAAAATACGAGGAAAATACAATATTAATGAGTTTCCAATGTTAATAAGCTGAGCAAAAGAAGGGTGGCCGGGATGCCAGAGGGGTGGAGAGCAGGACGTCAGCTGCAGTCCGCCGGGCGAAAATCCCTTTATAATTTCATTTTAGCCTCAACTTGAGAAATAATTTAAAAACTTTGTTATGTATTCTTAAAGTCATTTAAGCACAGACGCCCAGAGAAGTTGCCACGGGCTGGCGAAATAAAATAAAAAATGTGACATTTTAGACGCTGCGTCGTTGATGAGCTGCTGATGAGGCGTACTGGACAGGGCCAGTAGATATAATATGGTATAGTAGATCCCACCCAGCGTTATCATCTGTCAACCAAAGTCGAAGTCCGACTTCGCCAGTTCTTCAGCTTCAGCTTCAGCAGCCTGCGAGGCCGAAAAACTTTGCGCTCGTCTTTTGTGTTTTCCATTTTTTTTTTTAATGTTTTTGTTTTCCTTTTTTATATTTTCCACTGCCACCAGTCGCAACTTTGCTGGCATAAAGAAAAATGAAAAATAACTGAGGAGCCGTGGCTCAACAAGCAAAAAAAAACATGAAAAAAACAAAACAGAAAGGAATGCTTAAAACAAGAGACGGCACTTTGCCGAAGGCCGAATGCCCTTTTTTCGGTCTAAAAGTGAGAATTTTCCTTTTGAAAAGAGCTGAAAATTTATGGAAAAGCCGGAGAAGCTTTAAGTCATAGCGCATAGCAGCACACTTTTGTGATTTCTCGCCTCGCGAATCGTAATGATGGAAAAAGTATCTCCTGAATATGAAATGAAGCAGCTGGACAAATGTCGCCGGCGAAAACTCGGTCCTGGCCAACTTGAGCCGGCCCATTGGCACTTTGTGCCGGGGATAATAATAATAAAGTCGCTTCGCCTGGTGCGGTTGGACAACAGCTGCGCTCTTCTGGCTTTTGCTGGCACTTTTGCTTTGGGCCAGAACAAGGCAGAGGATAAGGATGTGAATGTGGAAGCCCAAGCAAAACGCACAGCTGGCGTCGAACTTAAATTAGCTTGTACATACAATCCGCTTTTCACAGCGCCCGGCCAAAGTTCTTATCCGTGAATTTATCTTTCATATGGCAATGTGGAAACTTTGGCCTCCATTCCCGGATTGTTTGCGGTGGCACTCTGAATTTATTATTGCAACAACCACCACGGCGACCGGACCAACCAACCAACACTGTCCGTGTGGCCAAAGTGCTTTTGATATTGTCGCCAATATAAACATTTTATCATAAAGAGATTAGACGCCGATAAGCGCGGTTGAGAGCAAACAGCAGCAGCAGCAGCGTACAGCCCAGTCAAATGAGGAAAGTCCTCCACCGCACTTTCGAGATCCCGGATCCCGGCCTCTTTGTACGTTGCTCTCTGATTTACGGCTTCCTGATGCCAGAGTGCCAAACAATGCCGTGCAATTTCCCCATGCGGTGAAATTAATTTGAAGCATTTGCAGGCCCACCCACTTTCTGGGTTGGTTGCCCAGCTGAAAGTGCAGCTGAATGGTTCTCAGCCAACTGCAGGGCAGCCGTAAAATGGCCACATCCCATGGGCCACACCAGGAATCCGGACTACGGATCCAGGATGGGGCCATCTGTTTGCCCAGCGGGCAGGGCTGAGTGCTGCCCTGCTGCTGCACTCACTGTCAGTTAAATCCCGGCGCTGCATTACGACAACCTTTCCTCGTTTTTACCCCCTTCTTCTTGCCCCCTTGTTACCCGACAAATGTCTGAAGATAAAGCTGCAAAAATATTTTAACCTCCTTTGGCAGCATGTCGGATGTCGGAGGACACTGGCCAGCACCCACACCGAAAACCAGGCCAATCCCTGGGCCACAAGTAGCCCACAGTGCCTCCTCATTGTTGCCAATGCTGATGATGATGATGATGATGACGATGCTGAGGTAGCACTACTCCACCTGCACTAAGCACTCTTTTTGTGTTGTGGCTGGTTTCATATTTTATTTGCGGCCCCAAAAAGACAAAAAAAAACTAGCAAACCATCAACCAGGTGCATGTCCAGCTGCAAGTCCATGTCAATTTGCTTGAAGTGCTCCGCTCGAGAGCCGGCAAAGCCAATGCCAAACGCGCTGCAAATTAAAATTGCCTAGCCGTTGTGCCATAATGAAATGGCTTTCTGGTTTAAGCCGGAACAAAATGAAAGGGCCCAGTGTCACCCAGAGATTTTAATGAAGTTCCTGGCAAAGGAGTAGGATGAGACCGTAAGTATAGTGCCAAGCCAAGCCAAGCCAAGCTAGACAGAGCGAGAGTCACTTTATTTTATTAGAAACCTGTTTACCAAGCATTTGCACACAAATTAAATATGGTCCGCTACTCCTGGGAGCAAAGTGGTTTCCGCTGCTGCCATTAGCAGTCGCTACAGTCAATTCAATCAGACCAGTTAGCACAGCTCAAAGCCAACTTTGCAGACACGTTAATCGGGGCCAAACACAATTTCTTCATTTGCTCGGTGAACTTTTTAATATCACCTCGATGATGATTATTATCCTCGATTATGAGGTTGCCAACCTTAAGTTCTTCCCCTAGACATAGTCAAAAGTCTTGTTCAGGCAACAAGTTCTCTTACACTCTCTTTCTCTCCCTCTCTTTCTCTGAGGATTCTTGCCACACATGCTCTGGATGGGGTAATAAGCGGCACATTGCCCCATGCTCTGCGTTTAAGTGCGATTCCATCTCTGGCCTTAAATGCAGCAATAAACCGGAATCGCTTTCACTGGAGCAACTGGGGCAACTGTGCTCTCTGTGACTAATGTCAGCTCCTGACATTCATGGCAATAAAATTCCACTCCTTACAACATGTCAATCTCCCTTACCCGCCGATCCGGCCTGGGTTTATGTTTATGATTTAATTGTCAATAAAATAATCATTTGCAAGCCTTTTGCCAGTGCAACCGCAGTACGTGCCAAACAGAGTTCAAGCAAATTTTTACCAATAAACGAATGTGGCAAAAGGGAAAAGGGCAGATCGAAGCCACAGACAGGAAGGGTATGCACTGAGCGAAAAGAGAGCGTAAATTGAACTTGGAATAGTAGAAGTCTTTT
This sequence comes from Drosophila eugracilis, assembly GCF_018153835.1. Classification (NCBI taxonomy): domain Eukaryota; kingdom Metazoa; phylum Arthropoda; class Insecta; order Diptera; family Drosophilidae; genus Drosophila; species Drosophila eugracilis. The sequence goes on from NW_024573224.1 coordinate 6,260,356, forward strand.
GTAGTTAAAAGATTTTCCCCAAAATTGTTTAGAAAACAAGTTGATTTAACCTTTTCATCTATGGATTTCGATTTCATAAAGTTCTTAGAGGAAATTAAAATCAACAAAGGATTTCCACAACTATGGACATCATACATTATTTACTTACAATTTCAAGAACAAAAGCCGGGAATATGGCAAATATTTCTTTGTGTGTAGAATAGGGCCAAAATAAACCGACTAAAACTGTAGGGGGCCACAGGAACTGAGAGCCCTGGCTGGCACTTAAGTTATTGACGAGATAAAGTTGAGGATTTTCTGTGCATTTTTGTGAAGTGCCAGCTGAAGCCCATAATGACGGAGCTCGAGTTGGATAGCAAGCGGAGGAATATGGAGATATGGGCTGTGGATATGGCTTGTGGAGCAGGGAATCAGTTGGATATGAAGCTGGTAAGTTGGCTAGGAGGCTGGAGCGGCGAAGCTGGGTGAGATGATGGCGTTGACGTTGATATTGTCGACAGTTTTGATGCCTGTGCCGGCAGACTCACGTAGAGAGATGAAGCAATATGTGCTGCCCGGACTGAAGGCTTTGAGTGCCTCGTCCTTTCTCAGCATGTGTGTGTGTGTGTGGATGATGACAGGTCTAGCCTGTTTGCTCAAATGCTGCTCCTTTGCTCATGACACCAGAAGCAGGACAACAGCCAAATCAAACAAACCAAAAAAGAAGGCGAAGAAGGAAACCAATAAAAAGCCAAGCGAAACGGAGGCGGAAAAGAAAACATTGTGACCAAGCAAGCAATGCCAACGTCCCCCAAGGATACACAAGAAGAAAAAAATAGTAAAATGTTGACAAAATAAATACAAAAAAAAGGTAATGCAAACTACTTAATTAGATATTTTATAAGTCTGCCATTAGCAGTTTTATAAACTATAATTTATTGATTAAGTTAGAGGTTTATAAATTATTTTATAAAATTCATAAATCAACGATTATGAAATATTTATTAATGCATCTTCGATCGTATATCATAAAGTGTTTGAATAATATTTTAAAGAGCCTCGAGAGTGTGAAATATGATTATTGAATGGCTGATTCACATGATTGATTATTTTCCTGTGTACATGTAGGCATCGCTTGCCTCATCGATTTTCACTTGAGTCTTAAACGCGACGAGGCAACTCTCCGGAGTCGCACAAACAAATGCGCGTAAATTTTGCTTAGCGCGCAATTCAAGTGCAAATACTTGACACCGCCGCACCTAAACTGGGGAAAAGTAGAGGAGGAGGCTCTGAAGGTGGAAAATGGAAGGAAAACGGTTGGTTAAACGGGTCGGGTGGGCAGGGAATGATGGATGAACACCAGCCTACTCAGTCTTGCAATGCCATCAACTTGTAGGCCTCAAGAGCCTCTCGATGCGTCCTCGTCCTCATCCACGTCCCCGTCACACGTCAATATCCTTTTTGTGGTTTCCTTTTTTTGTTGTTTTCTTTGGTTTTTCTACGTCCCCTTCCTAAAAACCCCAACAAAAACATTGGCAACTTTTCCGGCTCATCTGCCGCTGGCATTCCACCTATTATCGTTTGTTTTAACCAAGTTTTGCACTGCCTGATGTCTGATTTATTTGCATTTGGGTTTGCGGTCCATGCAGTTAATAAATTTCACTTACCCACTCGCACACAGACATCATGAGTATATATAGTATACTATATAGTGTTATCTAACTGGGAAATGTGAAATGAGGTTGGGGATGAAGGAAGGAGGGGTGAAAACAACTTTTACGAAATGCGAGAGTATCGAAAGTTTTTGGGTTAAAGTTTTGCTGGCGCAACTTACCTATGTCAAATTGATTAGTTGAGTCGGACAGCTGAATCCAAATCTGTTTTTCCCCCTGAGGCGATTTGGGGGATGCAGATAATTTGATTGTGTGATTTATGTCACAATATATATTCAACATTAATGAAGATGAAGGAGATTTGCGGTTGGCAAATGCGAACTCTATCTGCCAACTGTTTTGCACTTCATTAATTGTAAAAAAAAATGCTAGAATAAAAAAGGATTGTGGGTAGATGGGGGAAAATGCAGTCTGACAACCGCAAATGCAAATATTTGAAAAGCGGAGCTGCGATGTCTGTTAACTGGTCTACAAGCCAAAACTAATTGTTACTGACACTCGCAGTTTGCCGAAGAGCCAGACAAACGTCCTGCAGCAATTGAAAAACACCATGGAATCAGGGAGTTCGCCGAAAATTTCCAGGGACTGGGAAAGGTACTGGGAAGCTGAAGCTACCAGACAAAGTAAAGTTATTTGCGGTTCATTATTCACTTTTGGATTTTATTTCCTTGCGGTACTCGTCCGGGCACGATCGAAGACAGTGATGGACAGCAGATTGAAGTCCGGTTCGAAACACGTTGCCCTTCTGTGTAAGTTAAATCCTCAAGCCCCGGTGCTCTCGAGCTGCATGCAAAATGACCTGACAATGGAGTAGCGTTTGCCCAGCGAACTGGAGCGGATTGGTGGGGATTCGGGAGTTTGGGGTGTGGGGTATTGGAACCCGGACGAGACGACGTTTAAATTGGGAAATTTTGCTTGGCTGCATTCAAAGCAGCAATCGAGGAGCATTTTTGCTCTTTGCTTATTCATCTAGCAAGTTGAAAAATAAATTAATAATGCGTTCTTGCCACTGACGGCAGCTGCAACCGCACAAGGAGGAAAAGTTGGAGAGGGGCACTGAGACACTGTCAGGGACTTGGAAAATTCGTGCTGAGCTTTTTTGCGCGCTATCTCTCTGTCTCTCTCCCCTCTCTCTCTCACTCTATATATATATATATATATATATAAAGATATATGCAGTTTATATCTGACTCGTCGTCCGATTCCCGCCTTTCGTCCCTGAGTCCATGACCACGTCCATCTACATCTTCTGCGTCTCTTTTTTTTTTGCTCATTCTCCTACCGACACCCCTGGCCCTAAAATTTAATTGCATCTTTTTCAACAATTCTAGCACAAAATGAAAATTCATGCAAACGTTGGCAGATAAAAACGGAATCCCAAAACCAGTCCCTCCGCAAAAAGTAAGTGGAGGAGCGAATGGCCAGAGGAATTTAAGCTTTCAGTTTAGTTCAGTCAAGATATGAATACTAATAGCCACTGGAATGTTTGAGTAGCCAAAGGACATTGCACCGCCGCATCCCTTAGCATTTGCAACGCTGCTAAGGAACTCGGCCAGATCCCAAGACACCAGGGTGGCTTCCTGCTTCTTTGGAACTCTGGTGGTTCCTTTTGGCTGGCAATGTCATTACTCTTATTTGATTCCGTGGACATTCGCATAAATGTCAGATTGAGTTTATGCACAGGCAAAAGTTGAGTCCTTGAAATGCACCCAACTGCCGGGCATTTAAATGCAAAAGGCCTTAGTCTTTGGTCCCGAGACCAAAGACAAAAACGTGGCGAAGAAAAGCAATTAGCGAAATTAATTGCTCAAGTTTCGCTTTGAAATATTCATCCGTGAGATTAATTCGCCGGCCGACAAAGCTCCGTCATCGAGCATCGCCCTTCCCCACAATTTGTGGCTTTGACAATTGAATGGCTTTGCGGCCGGGACCGCTGATTGACTTGGCCCTTCTGCACGCGATTGAATTTGCAATTGCCAAGGGCTTGCCAACCTGGGGATCAGTGATGGCAATCTTGGATTAAACAAGAAAAAGACAAGGAAAATTGGCTACAATGCACTTAATTCATGATTGTTGGAGGTTGGATTGTAATATATAATATTTTATATTCTTAAAGTAGCTAAATTAATGCCTGCCTAAGCTTTTGTAGCTCTAAAATAGCTGACTTAACAGCACTATCTGCCTGGCTTAAGTACCATAAGATGGAATAAATCTTGGGCTCAACTTACCGCTATCGAAAAGCAGTGCCACCACTACAATGGTCAGGAGCAGGATGTGGGGCACATTCCTCACCCGCCGATCGTGGATATGTCCTGGCTGGCTAATTGTTCTCGCTTCGGCGGCCATTTTGCCGGAGTTGCTGTTATTGCAGTTGATGTTGCTGGGGCACTCGAATTTGTAAGCAATTCTGTTGCTGCTGCTGCTGCTACTGCTTCTGCTTCTACTGCTGCTGCTCATGGACTTAGTCAGGTGCATTGAATTAATTATTTCATTGCTGCACACGAATTTGCAGGCCGCAGATTGTGTTTGCGAGCAATGGGGAAGAGAAGGAGTCCTGTTGTCCTGCGATTTCTTCCAGTTGCACAACCAACTTGCAGGTAGCCTTTGCCTTTGCCTTCGCCTTCTGCCGACGTCTTCGACTGCAGCACTTACGGAATTTTAATTATTCAAAATAGGTTTTTAGCACAGCAGGCGGCAGCGGCAGGATACTGCTACAGGTTTTGTTCGTGGTTGAGGGACTGCACTGCTTTAATTGCTTGTTTTGCTGCAATGCATTTTCCTGGGGCGTTCGTAAATTTATAGCTGCAAAATACAAGGAAAACGATATGCGTTAGTTTTCTGCATGACCACAGAGAGTCCTTGTGTATGTTAGTGTGTTGTGTCCGGATCTATGTGCTGGTGTCCTGTGTAATGCAGCTAAGCCGCCGTGCCCAAATACATAATTCCTATGCAAATAAGCGTGGCCCAACACTGAAATTTATGTGCGCACAGCGTTTTGCATATCTGCACACAGAATAGAGGCGGCCAAGAGTGAGATACCCTTATGCACTCGGAAAAAATAGTGGTTCTTAAACAAGCTTTTACTTAAAATGAAACTTAGATTGCATAAATCAATTATTATTTTTATTTATAATCACAGAACCTTAAGTTTATTTTTAATTTGTGATATTTTTGAGAAATTTCTTTGGAAATATAGAGTCAACATCTCTTTATTTTTTATTTAAAATCAAAAAGGAACATAGCTTTTTGTCTCAAATGAGATTATTAAAAATCTTTCCAACTTAATGACTTGAACAATGATTCCATGTGTATAAATATAGTTTTTTCCATGTTCTAAATGACTAGTTTTTGGGCAAATAAAGCTTGTGAGACTTTTTGCCCGTGCACATACGAACATTGGTATATATTCGGAACAGTCTTCTTTGACTTTTTTCCACAGGCGAATAAAACTCAAGCAGAGCGTAAAAAAATATAAACGACGGCAGCAGGCAGGCAGGCCGGCAGGCAAAAAAACAAAATGCCAACGCAGGACAAGCTGCCAAATTAACAGAAATTTGGATCGTAGCCCGAACTTTTAGTCTCCGCAGGATAGTGCACAGGACCTCCTTCTCCTCCTCCTCCTCCTCCTGCTCCACCATTTGCAGTGACAGCAAGCCAACTGAAATAATCCCACAAAATATTGTGTGCGCATTTTGGATTTGTTGTCTTTGATTTGGCGCGGTTTTTCCACTTTTCGTATGTGTATATTTGGATTTTCCCATCGTTTTATTTAGCGTTTTTTATTGCAATTTCTGTACTTAACATGTTTTGGCAGTTGCGCATCCTGAAGCCAGCGGTATGGAGGACAAGCAGGCCGAATGCCGCCGCTGCCAATATGGGACTCATAAACAATTCTATTAAAATAAATGTAGCATATTTATAAGGGACCTCGAGTGAAGCGCAAAGTGAAAGCAAAAGCAACTTAAATGCTTTATAAATCGACTCGAATTTGTTTTCCTTTCGGCCTAAGATATAGGTATCACACAAAAAACAAAAAAAAACAGCGAGTGGAGCAACAAATATTGATGAAAGACATCGCAAAAAATATTGATAAAGAAGGTCCAGGGAAAAAAAGAGAAAAGATGATTGATTTTATGTGTTGTTTGGGGGGCCAAGACAAAAAAAGGAGCGGGCTGGGAAATATGATGATGACGAGCAGAGGAGCAATGAGTGACCACTGGGCCAAGAGGTTGGAACAGGAAATACGCAAAAATACACAAGGATATTACGTACCCAAAGCAATACGAATATACGGCTTTTATGTGCAGGACACAAGGAGGATTGGAGTTCGAGTATCTCGGCCACGAAATGAAAATCGAAAAACCAGGCCGCAAAAGCAACAACCAAAACCGCACAGCAAACGGCAGAGTGAGGGTGCGTATGAGAAAATTTGTATATTTGCCATAAAATAATTTATCAATTGGAAAATTTCTAGACAGTTTGCGGAGCGGGTGAGCGGAGGAAAGTGGGTTTGCGAACGGGTCCTGAAAGGAGTAAAGCGACCTAAAAGGACGGAACTCGAGAATGTGAAGGAAAAATGCCCAAGTCCTTGCCTATCGCCAACCTCCATCTCGTCCTTCATGCGTGTGTGTGTGTGTGTCTCTGTGTGTATTTGAGGGTAAAATTATGACAGGAGGAAATAAAAAAGCATAAATTTATTACCGAGCTGAGGACGATGACTACTAAAACTTGGCCACAGGCCCGTGGGGAGCACTCGCTGGAAAGTAAAGATCATAAATAATCGAAAGGGCGACAATATTGGCGCAGGACAATGACAATGAGGGGGTACTATGACGTTTTGTGGAGCATATAAATATCATTCGATTCCTTTTCGATTCGCTTTCGAATCGAGTCGAATTAAAGAGCTTGAAAAGTGCCAGACAAGGACGAAGCCAGAATAATTGTACAACAATTTGCCGTAACAAGGATATCAAATTTGCACAAGCTGAAACCGAAGCAGCGACCGCGACAGCAGCGACGTCGGCGGCGAAACAAAATAAAAAGGATAACGAGCACAATAAAAGAAATGAAATCGTAGCCCCTCCGAAACAGTTGCTAATTGGACAAAGCAACCGAAAAATGAAAGCCAAGCAACAAGAGGATATACGCGCCAAGGATTCCCGACCGCCGTGTGTGACCCAAAATCCAAATCCCCAAGCTCCTTTTTCCTCTCCATCAGTGTTACGCTATTCAAATGCAACCGAGCCAAAACACAAAAAAATATCTCAACAGAAGAAAAAAAAAGATGGAATAAACGAAATGAAATAAAAGAGATTGGCTTAGTTAGGTCTAATTTCTCGGGCAGACAAAGTGCTTAAAAAATAATTACACGCCGGCAATCAGCAAGTTGCGCTGTGCCAGGAAACAGGAAACGACGGACACGCGACGTCATCCGTCCGTCCGTTCGTACGTCTCAGTAACCTTCCGGTTGTGCTGGATCCCCCTTTGGCGGTGGTGGCGGTGCAGGATGGTGGTGCTACTCGTTAGCAATTGACCGCTTGCTGGCACGTCAAATTCAATTTAGTTGCCGGGCCCCCGAAAACGCCATGCCGCAAATTCGCCAACTTACAAGTAATTAGGCAGCTCAACTGCAGTTGACCACGCCCCCGCCCACAAGGCGGCCAAAGGCCATCCGCACACACTCAGACAAACATACATACATACACCTATACACGAAGGCATATATACACATACATACATAGATAGAGCAAGGACACTCAGGACACGCGTCGTCAGCTGCTTTGCGTGGACGATGGCATCGTTTGCTTGATTGTCATCGCTGCAGTGGCGTGTGGAAGCAGCTGTAGATATGTATATACAGAGAGAGAAATAAAGGAGTAAAATCCTTGAAAAATAAAATAACCAAGGAAATACTTTAAATAAGCTATATTATAAATTACAGAATTTTAAAGTATTTTTTAATAATTTTACTTGATTTTCAAACGAAGTTTCTTCGTTTCTTAAATAGAAAATAAAAGGATTTTTCTATACAAACAAAACAGCTACTAAACTAATATTTCCTGCATGTTTCCTACTTTTCCCAGCCTTTATAAATACTATAATTAAATGGGAAAATGCACTTTAATCAAGAAATTAATTCTCAAAGTGTAATTATATTTGCAGTTGCTGCTGCAGTTTCAGTTGTCGTTGGCTAATTGCACATTGTTCGGAGATGGTAGCTGGAAGCTAGAAAGCGGTCGCTTTCTTTGCCGCACTCCGTCGCCTTTTTACGTGTTTGACATGCACTTCAGCCGGGGTAATTACCAATTTGCGGCGCCAATTTGGCTACCCATATCCGCCAACACCAACTCCGAGGCCGTCGTCCTCGTAGCCCAGCCAGCAAAATTTAATTAGTTTGCCATCCAAATGCTCTGTCACACAGTACCTCAGTATCTCTCCTTTGGCCAGTTGTAGTCAACGCAAATGACACTTTTCGCAACAAGGACACAAGAAAATAAAAAAAAAATAGGGGCAAAAGGCATTCGATGGTTGGCCGCAGGCGTCGCGCAATTATGAGCAATCGCAGCTATCCCTTTGACCCTTTGTAATCTCTTTAATGGCAGGACATTGACGATGGCAACAGGAAGAGAGAGAAAACAAGAGCAGCCACGTCTGAAATAAAAGCGTTTCGGGCCCAGTTTAATTTACTTCAAGTGGCCGTCAATTAATTTAATTTAAGCCTCTCGCACAAAGCATGATTACACTTTGACACTTTGACAACGCACAGCTCCTGTGACCCAGAGACCCAGAGAATACCGAACAGATATGTCTATATAGCAACAGGATCGAGATGGGGCCCAAAGGGTTAGCCTGTTCGATAAGCGGACCAAAGGTTGCCAGGACAATCGAGGTCGCCTTTAGCCTCTGTCCAGGCTCAAGTCAAACTTTAATTAAAGCAATTTTCGTCCGGGCTGCACACAAATGTCAATGCACTTGCTCTCCGAATTATGCACATTTTTTTCGAATGTCACAAATGCTGCCAGGACACTTGTCCTTAAAAAGTGCTCTACACTGAGGGAATTATTAATTACCTTTGTTAGGAAATCAAAAAAAAAACCCAATCTTTAACTTTTAGATTGTAAAACTTTCCATACATTATCGACATTGCTTCCTCATCTTTGCATATTTCAGTCCAATCAATCAAGATTTTCTTCTTATTTTTGTACAAAATTTTAGACTTTGTTTGGTCTCCAATATACACAGCACAAAAATGTTGAATAAAATCAATAAATTGTAAATTAAATACTGAAAAATATGAATAACCAATCAACTAAGCATATTATATAGAAATTTGATCACTAAACAAAGAGAAGAGTCTATCTGGAATATATGAAAAATCAATCGAAATTTCCAAATGAACTTCTTAGACAATTTGATTTCCCGCTGTGCAGGAGGAGCAGAACAGAGCATAGCAGAGGAGCAGCTGGTGCAGCTGTATTCGATTTCAAGGACACTCGATGGGGCAGCTGCCTCATCCGTATCCGGATGCTGCTGCTGGTAGCCGGAAGGGCTCTTCACAGTTTATAGCTCCAAGTGGCCGTTGGCAAGTGCAAGTGGAAATTCTTGAGCGCACTTGGCTCTTCAACTGATTACGGTTTGTTTTCCATGCAAGCAACACTCTGCCAGACAACGAGGACTGCCCCCCGGCAAGGATAATGGCCAGGATATATGTATATGTACGGGTGGGGGGGGTGAGAGTAGATAGGGTATAGCAGGGAGAGACTTGTACGTGAGGAGATAATCCGCTAAAATGATTAAGTTGACACACTCGCAAACAATCGAAACTGGCTTTTTAATTGGCCCAAACGGAAATCCCTCGGAAGGTTAATGAAAATTTGATTAAACATCTAATTGATTGGCGGTCTAGCGTGCGGAGGCATTGATTTTTGTACGCTGCGAATCGAATGGAGGATGGTATTTTTAATTTGATTAAACTCAAGACGCTGCAAATATTTAACGCTAATTAAACTCGACAACCAACAGAAGCCATTCAATGGACATGCCAAGGACTAATTAAGATTTTGTCAATTACTTATGGCGAGTGCCACGCCCAATGAAAGAAAGAGCGGGATGGAAAAGGAAGGGCCTGACGCAGCAAACTGCACGCTTCACTGTATCCTTACTATATATATATATATATATCAACGTGTATATGTGTGTGTGTGGCTGTATGCAATCATTAAAATTAATTTATTGGTTTCATTAACTCGACTGCCGAGTCTTTAGCAGCTTGGAGCACATTAGGCGCTTCTATACCCACCGATATATCCCCCAAACACCCCTCCTCACACCGTCAGATAAAAAAGGAAAGCTGCAGCAATTCCTGGTCCTGCTGGCAGGTCCCAGGACCTTGGTCCTGCCACTGGCCGTCCTTTCGAAGCCAAATGACACTCTGACGACATTTTGTTTCATTTTGTGCGGCAGCCAAGCCAAAATCCGTTGAAAGCATAAGCCAGAAAACAGAGGCAGTGGCAGCGGCATCTAGCTGAGGAAATGACTCTCTTTCTCCTTTTTCCCCTCAAAGTCTTCGCGCTTGGCTGACCAACAATGAAAATATAATGTCCTCGGACCCCCCACACGCCTCCCGCCAAGTATTCCGGGTCCTTATTGTCAGTAGCTGCTGGCAGGGCAGAAAAAAAAAAAAAAAAAAAAACGAGAAAACCCGGCGAATGGCGCTAAATGAAAATGAACTAGAAATAATCATCATTAGGCACGGAGGCCACCTTTATGAACTTTGGCAACAAGTACGTACTTATTCTGGCTTTAAATTCTAGCCGCCTCGAAAGTTGCTAGGCCCCAAACTAACTTGGACAATCAACTTGGCGGTAACTCAACATAAACCCAAAGTATTGAGTTTCATGCCTAAATTGAATTATTTCTCACGAGTCAGACAAAGGAAAACTTTGCCTGCTGCGATATGAGTGTTGTGCAAATAGTTTATCCCTACTTCTGCGTATGATGAGTCACACATAGTTGCTGCACTGCCAGAATATGTTTAGAAAATTAATCAGACTCAAAAACTTGAAATTTAAAAGCTTTCTTAACTCGTATTTAACCAAGAAAAGTCGTAGAATTTGTTAGGCCAACAGAAGTTTAACCAACTTTGAACAAACTTTGGGGATAACTAAAGGCAAGGCTTTAAATCTAAAATAAATATGAACTAATATTTTGGAATAATTTGTTTAATATAGCTTTTGTTCTATTTCACCAATGAAACCAAAAATATTAATATTAAACTATCAAGTTAAATCCAAAATCTGTTTTGTAATCCCAACCTCTGCTAGCTAGCAGATCTTCAGCACTTACCCATTTCTCTTTCTAACTTTCTTAATATTCTATTAACCCTTAACCTTTCCTTTCTCCCAGTGCACACATACAGGGGAGCTGTCAGGTCTGTCTATATCTAAGCAGCTCAACACCACCCAGTTGCGAATGGAAGCCACCCGGTTGATGCATTGCACTTTGGCGTGTTGCTGACGCCGCGGGCGAGCTGCGAATGCCGCAGTGCATTTGGCAAATAAGAAAAATTGCATAAATTTCATTAAACTCGAAATGTCAAGCAACTGTCGGGTGTGAAGCCAACCTTTCCCCGGGCCCAGCCCTTTTAACCCCTAGATGTTGGCGGGGTGGTTGGGGTTGGCGTTGGCGGCTCTGCTCGTACATCAACGATGTGGCTGTCTGGGCCACGGCCTGGCAATATTAAAAATTGTGCACCAAAATCCCCAAAGTAATTTATTAAGATGCCTCATGATGTTTCTACGTTCTACGTTCTGTGTTTTATTTTTTTATTTTTATTATTATTTACGCGCCGTTGACTTCACGCCATTAAAAAACACGGCGCAACCTACATAGCGAAAGCATTTTGTATGCAAAAGTTGCCTCATTGGAGTCGAGTTTTGTTTCAGCCTGGAAAGGCAGACTCAAAAGATGGTTAGTTACCAGCAAAAAGAATGAAGGAGAAACCATAGATATGAAGGACAATCCAAGTGGCCAACTAATGCAGCTCCCGGCAGATTCGCATCCATCGTTAGCCAGTCGACATTTATATGAGGTTCTAGCCTGGCCTAAGCCATTTTTGGCTTTGATTGCAATTCGCAGTTTTTGTGGCCAAGGCATTGTCATAAATTACTTTGCCCCCTCTCTCTGTGTGTGTGTGTGTAAGTGTGCGTGTGTATTTGAAAATCGTAAATCAAAAGAGGGTGAGAAGAGAAAAAGAAGCAAGAAGGCAGAGATGGAGAAACCATCGTCTTTGCCACACTGCGTATGTGTGATATTTCATAAGCGTGTCATGAATTCTAATTACCTTCTGGCCATAGAAGCAATTGCCATTTCTACGCTCGGCTTTTGCATTTTATGTGCACACAATTCATAAATCTCATTTTTAAATTGCTTTTCAAACTTTTTACACCACGCACACACGATATCACCTATACGGCAGTTGAAATATTAAATTCCAAAGCCCCAGCAAAAAGAGCATTGAAATAAATAGAATTATCAAAAAAAGAGAGTAGATAATGTGAATAATTAAATTTCAGCGAATCGAATGCATAACTACACGATAGCATGCAAATTTAATACGAATTACAATAATAATAATAACAATAATAATAATAATAATCATCACGGTCTCACGTGCTTTTTTTCCCTACTATTGAATATTTAAACGTTTCCTTTGTTGCGCTGTGCACTTTGTTTTTCCCGCTCTGCTCTGCAAATTTTCCATTCATTGGCGTCTGACCATTCAGTGCGTTCAGCGTTTCCATTTTAGTGTGTCCATGTTAACGTCATAATCTGCGTTATGCAGTTTAGCGTATCAATTACCGCATAGCAGCAAAAACTGCCATGTGAATAAAATATATTGCCATGCGATGCGGTACGACGCTCATCAGCGAATGATATTTGCCATAGATAGTGCCCAGCGAAAGGGAGTCGAATAAATACCGAATAAATGCACTTTCCCAGAGAGTCTGCACTATTTTCAGGAGATTTCAAAGGATATTTTTTACTATTTAAACACATTTATTTGCTTGTTAAACAAGGAAATCTGTGCTATTGATTATTCTATTAAATTTTTCATATCGCATTTGTCATAATTGTACTACCTATAAAACATAAAATACTTCCGCGTGATAATACCCCCGACTATCACTCTAAGTTCCAACCCATTCATACCCTGCCAGCCAACAAATATGAAAAAATCATTGCCCATCTCGTTGTTGAAAATAAATTTACAATTTTTTCGCAAATAAAAACAGAAATCTCCTTGGCTGTATATGAATAAAGAATGTAAATCTGCCAAATCAAAAATTGATTTGAATGGGCATGCGGTAAGTACAGTTGAATGGTGGAATGAATGGCGAGGGTTTTCGGTGAATAATTGAAAGTGCGGGTGGAGGTGAGGCAATGGTCAATGGTACAACGTTGATGACATGAAAAATTCATTAAACGCGTCAGGCCACAAAAAGGGGCAACCACAATGGGTGCGGTCCTTGGTCCATGGTCCTCAACTGCAATTCCAATTGCAAATGGCAAATGGTAAATAGCAAAACGAGCCATTGATGGGTGAAAGCGGTGAAAATACGGCATTAGAAATCTCAAATTTTTCAAATTCAATATCAATTCAGGACCGCTAAAGGAATGCTTGCAGGCCGATGGCTCAAATTAGCAAAATGCGGTAGCCGGGAGTCTGACAAATATTTGGCTCGTTTTACGTTTGTCCAACGGCATTGGTTTAGTTAATAAATTAGTAAAATGTTCCTGGTGACAATGTTGTTGGTTAGCCGAACGCGTTGTCAAACGGCTGGCGGGACAATGGCCTATGATAATAGAATTTTTGCAGAATTTTTCGTTAGCATTTTGGGCATTTTGGGCATCATGAGCGACAGCTGCAATAATAATAATAATGGTAAAGCAAAAACAATAGCAAAATCACCAGGAGCCATGAGCCATGAGCCAAACCATGCAACGTCATCATCAGAGGCAACTAAAAATATGTTAGACAAGCGCCAACATTAGCAAAGTGTTTGTAAAATATGCCAACAACTCGATTTGCCTGCCTGTTGTAAGCCCAACGTCCTGCCCTCTCCCACTCGCCCCGTAAATTTTCCATTTGCAAACCAACTAACCAACCATTCAACCACCCACATTTTCATTCTAGCATTCTAAATATTTTGCGAAAACCTAAAACATATATGAGGATACATACTGCCTACGAGTATAGGAGTATGGAGCATACACACGCCATTGTTGAGGTCCACATTTTGCCGGCCGTCGCTTTTGACGTTGCAATAAATTTCCACGTTTATTTATTATTGCGCCGCACGTCACTGATAATTAAAAATAAATCAATTTTTAATGGCTCTGGTTGGATGGCTGGCAAGCTAAACCGAGGCCCATAACTCGGCTCTTCTGGATGAGTGGACTACGGTTATGAGGTTGCCGCATAAAACCAATTAGCACACGTTTAGGTTCGAAAAATTTAATAAGGTGCCCGCCAGTCAAATCAATATACTCGCTCATAGAATGCTGAACACGTATTCTAGTTGCCAGACAGACATACAGGCACACGCTTTTAAGCAAATCAGTTTATGATCCAGAAACAATACTTCATCAGGCGCCGCCTTTCACTTAGCCGTACACACACATATGGCCCGAATGGCCAACAATAAAGCTCAACTCGGCTCAAATCGAAAAAATAAAGCAAACAGATGGAAAAATGTTGATGCGTCACGTTGTTGCAATCATTAGGCATGGAATGTCAGAGTGTGTTTGGAATCAGCAAACGTGGCATATACTGTACAGTATATGCCGCTCAAATGGTTAACAATTGTCGTGGCCAATTGCCATTGCTTATTGGATGGCTAAAGAGAGGAGTCAGTTTAATGAACTTTTTCCCAATCTGCATGGCCGTGGTGTTTGGACTTTAATTATGTAGTCAACTCTTTGCGGTTTATTTGAATGTCAGGCATTTTATGGCCAACAGCAGCATCACCCCTTAGGCCGCCGTAAATCTAATAACATAAGCCAAAGGGGGCTAACAGTGACTGGAACAGTCAGAGAAAAAGTCAGAGACCTTGTTATTTATATGCACGCATAAATATCAGGGCCAGTGTCTGACCACAGTTGACTTGGCAACCGCAGAAAATGGCATAAAAGTCAACATGTTCAACAGCAGCTGAAAAAATATAGCCCCCGATATTATGCTATAGTGATGCGTGATGTTTCTGGGTGTTCGTATGCGTGTGTGTGTGTGTGTGTGTGTATGTGAGAGGGACTTTTCATATCTGGCCGTGGCTATAAAGTATAAATTACGGCAAATGTGTTACGCAGCGCAACAGTCCGGGCTGCTGAGCCATCGCACGCACAACTAACTAACAACTATTAAGCCAGACTGTGTGTGTGGATGTGTATGTGTGTGTGTGTGTCTCTGTGCTCTGGCTCTGACTTCATCTCCGGGTGAAATACGACCGTAAGACATTGGCCGTAATCAACATGCGTGGCACTGTGTGCGTTTTACACATGCGCCATACCATTTTTCCGGTGATTAAGTGTTGATAAGTCTATAAATTAACTCGAACACACGCATCTGCCGGCAGCGCAAGTCAGACAGACAATGGTTGCGAAATCGCAGGACTCTCCATAGTGCAGCACGGCCCACATGTCGGCTACGCAATATCTACATATATGCTAAAAGCACACACACACACACACACACACACACACGCATATATTAATCATGCCGCAAAGACATTTACATCTGTATGGGCGATTGTGGGGGAAAACTGTTTCCCACTTAATGATACGACTCTGGGGAAAAAGTGTGGAAAGCAAAACAAATTGGAAATTCAAGCTGAGGAGCGCATTGCAGGTGATTACAATATCAGGAATTCAACAAATAACATCCTTTGTTGTGGCCACAAAGAACTATCAGCTCAACTAACCAATAGTTAGACGATAATTGATTATTGTGCGTAAGCATCGTGGGAACTATTTCCATAAATGTCTGTTGTGGGAAAAATTAAATGAAATTGGTGGACAAAAACTGTAAACTTTTCTTCAATATAAAAGAACTTCTCGAACATTCTGCAGCAGTCTAAGTCTAACTTCAAGATCAAAAAGTTTCATAATGTGGTTTAAATATTTGAGAGAGCCAACTCCATCGGATGTTCTAGCTTCCGGCGAGGCTTTCCATTACTTTGAGAACGGGATGTCTTGTCTGGGTTGGATACCCCCCGCAAGATACGAAAAAATTTACAAAATTTTAGCAATATTTTTTTTTGTCTGGACCGTTTATTACGTTCCTACTGGGATCATATTCAGTTTTGTCTTAGACATGGAACACTTAAGCCCCAGTGAGCTCCTAACCGTTCTCCAACTATTTGTCAACGCTTGTGGGTCACCTTTCAAAGTGTTTTTCCTAAAGACCTATCTATGGCGATTTCAAAGGACCAAAGAACTTTTTGGTCAAATGGACGAACGCTGTTCTACTTTGGTGGAGCGCTTTGAGATCCATCGTTGGGTTGTCCGCTGCAACAGGGCTTACCTGATGTATGAATCTCTGTATGTAGGATATGGCATATCAACTTTCTTGTCAGCTGTCCTTTCGGGAGGCCTGCCCTGGCGCATCTATACACCATTCGTGGATTGGCGACAAAGCCTTACAAGTTATTGGATATGTGTCCTTCATGAGACTATTCTTATGCTCTTCGCTGTTTCTCAAAATGTTCTAATCGATGTTTACTCCTTTTTGTGTGGAATAATGCTAAAAGTTCATATCACACTGTTGATAAAGAGAGTGGAGAGGCTTTGCACAGATCCTGAAAAAAGCGATGAGGAAAATCTAAAGGACTTGGTCGACTGCATCGAGGATCACAAACTTATCAAGGAGTAATCTTAAATCAAATTTGTTTTTAAATTATATATTCTTTACTCTATCTTTTAGATGCGCCCAAATGATTCGTCCTGTCATCGCCGGCACAATTTTCGTTCAGTTTCTTCTGATTGGCGTTTCCTTGGGTTTTTCCATGATAAATCTCTTCTTTTTCGCTGACTTATGGGCAGCTTTGGCCACATTGGCTTACATCATTGGTCTCATCATGCAGACCTTTCCTTTCTGTTTCGTTTGTGACTTGATTAAAGCGGATTGCGAACTCCTACAGATGGCCATATTCCATTCAAATTGGCTTGATAGCAGTAAAAAATACAAGACCTCCTTGATCTTATTCTTGATGAATGCTCAACAGTCTATTGTCTTTACAGCTGGCAAGATATTTCCCATAACTACAAATACCAATGTTAAGGTGGGTTCATAATTTTTTAATTTTTTCAAACATTTACTAATGTTAGCTTTTCTTTTAAGGTGGCCAAACTGGCATTTTCGGTTGTTACTTTAGTAAATCAATTTAATCTAGCTGAGAAGTTGGCAACTAACTAAATTGGAATATGTAAAACAATATTTAGTTTCACTTCAAAGCATCGTAGTCAAATGGAAATATTAATATTGTAACTCAAATCTGAAAAATAAAAAGCACTTTCCAATTAGAAATTCCTTTGGGGAAATGCATACTGAGGATCCTTGCAGATAATTACAACTTCCAAGGTTTACAGAGAAAATTACAGGTTTCATAAACCAAAGATAATTGATTATTTTGCGTAGCTCGGGGGGTATCTAATTCAGTCCAATTTGCATTTTTGAGGTGGGAGTAAACACCTTGAATTTTGGAAATTTGAAAATTGGCATGTATAAATACAGAATCTTGTGGAAAAACCAAAGCAGTTAGAAACAGAAATCAAAACCGGAAAGTACAAAATGTTTTTCAAATATTTAAGAGAACCAACGCCAAAGGATCTTCTGACTTCTCCAGAGGCCTTCAAGTACTTTGAATACGGAATGTTCTGCATGGGCTGGTATACTCCGGAGAAGTATAGGATTCTCTACTACACCCTAGCCACAAGTCTTGTGGCATGGTGTGTTGTATATTTGCCCATTGGAATCAGCATATCTTTCATAAAGGACATAAACACCTTCACGCCGAGTGAATTTTTAACAGTTCTGCAGCTATTTATTAATTCAGTGGGAATGCCCTTCAAAGTACTTTTCTTCAATGTTTATATTTCGGATTTTTACAAGGCCAAAGAGCTGCTGAGCCAAATGGACAAACGTTGCGTAACTCTGGAAGAACGTATTGAAGTCCATCGATGGGTGGTCCGTTGTAATTTGGCCTTTGTCATCTACCATATAATCTACAGTGCCTACACTATCTCAACTTTCCTATCATCCACTTTGAGTGGAAAGTTACCTTGGCGTATTTACAATCCATTTTTGGATTGGCAAGCAAGTAGCTGGAGTTTTTGGAAAGCTGGCCTGAATGAGACTGCACTTATGCTTTGTTCTGTGACCCAAACCTTCTTGAGCGATTTATATCCACTGCTCTATGGTCTGATTCTGAGAGGTCATATCAAACTCCTTCGGCTAAGAGTGGAGAAACTTTCCACTGATCCTGGCAAAAGCGATGATGAGAACCAGGAGGATCTCATTAACTGCATCAAGGATCATAAGCTCATCAAAGAGTAGCTAAAGGAACTTTTCTATAAAGAATAATTATCATTTTTGTATTATTTTCTAGATTTGCCAATACAATACGTCCTGCGATTGCCCGCACCATCTTTGTGCAATTTCTTCTGATCGGTATCTGCCTTGGCCTGTCCATGATCAACCTGCTCTTCTTCGCCGACCTTTGGACTGGCTTAGCCACAGTGGCCTATATCAATGGCCTGATGGTTCAGACTTTTCCCTTCTGCTTCGTGTGTGACCTCATTAAATCTGATTGTGAACTTCTGGAAATGGCTATACTGCATTCTAATTGGATCAATTCGAGTCGCAGATACAAATCATCTTTGCTCTATTTTCTGCACAACTCACAGAAATCTATTGCTTTTACAGCTGGCTCTGTATTTCCCATCTCAACGGGGTCAAATATAAAAGTAAGTTCTTTAAAATTTCTAAACCTTAACAGAAGGTTTAAGTAATTACTATTTTTAGGTGGCCAAGTTGGCTTTTTCGGTAGTTACTTTTGTCAATCAACTGAACATAGCAGACAGATTGACAAAAAATTAATTGAATTTGGAGAATTTTATATAGTTCGAACTTACTATTATCAATATCAATTAACTCTTTTTCATTAATCCCAATAAATGAATTCCCTTTAATGCTTTTTCTGCGGTCACCTGTCCTTGTGAGCTGAATTCGAAAAGCTGACAAGCTGAAGAGGGCTTAAAGGCAACTACCAACATAAATGACCTAAGTACACATGCACTCTGCTTAGCTCCAAAATCAATTTAGCCAAACCGCAAAGGAAACTTATATATATATATGGATAACAACAACTGAACTACCAAAATGTTGTGGGCTATCTAGAACAGGTTAAGGGAAAACAAGTAAATAAACAAACAAATAAAGAGGCCAAAGGAGAGAGGCTGGGGCAGATGGAAAAGTCAATTAAAATTCAAGAAAATTAATTGCTTAAAATACGCATAGAATTGATTTACAAATTCGCCAAGGACATCGTAAACAAGAAATCTGTTTTAATTGCGGTTGAGCCAAGAGCAAGGACTCTAGGCCTTACCCAAACCCAAACCCCAACCCCAAACCCCATGACCCATTCCTCCTTGAACAGCAAGTTCAAAGTCTAGCCGCTAGCGCAAAAATGTTCTTGTGCGTCTGTCTTTGATGTGCTAGCTGCTGAGAGAAGGTCGGTTAGGAAAATGTCTAGAGATGGAACAACGGAGCGACGGCGGATCCATGCGATTTACATAAACCAAAAATGGAGGCCAAGGCCCTCAAAATGCAGAGCGCGCTCATATTTAATGGTCACCGCAGCGAAAAGCCTGCGGAAAATTAATTTGCATTTTTCCCCAAACAACAACGTGCCGGCATACATTTGCAATTGAGTTTGTACATAGTTTTTCCCGCGGCACGGCAAGTTTTGCACAACACAAGTTTTCACTTGCCCAATTCACTGGGGCATTTGTGGTGCTTTTGGTGGATCGTTGAGTGGGTGGTTTGAGGGGCCCAAAAAAACTTAATTCGCACAAATGCTCAACAACAACTATGGGAGGAGGGGGTTGGTGGTAACATATTTGCCCAAGAGAACAAATAGAGTCCTTGTCTCCAGCCGGAAAAAGGATGCGATGGTGGTTTCTTCTTGCTTCTCCTTCTTCTTCTTCGTTTGCAACAGAGGCGGCACGCGTAGACGCATTAAATCAAATTAAAAGCCCCGCTAAAAGAAGTGACAAAACCCCAGGTAAATCCCATTTTAAATACAAATAGCATGCGTACTCCTCGAGGGCCTGCGGATGCAGGAGTCGTCTGTCTGACTCTGCCGCTGCTGTGAGTGGTTTTGCGGATTTCCCGCACCACCTCCTCCTGGTTGGTGGCCCACATTTTTCCGCAGCTTAGCGGGTGGTGCTTGTAATCTTAGTTTAAGTTGATTGTACGACACACACACACACACAGAGAGAAAGGAAAGCCGAGAGAGAGAAAAACGAAAAGAAACACGATCCCGGTAAAGTGCTTTAAATAAAAATTTGTGGGCCTGTCTTAGAGGTGGCAAATGTGTTTGTTTGTTTGTCTGTTTGGCTGTTTGGTATCCTCGGTATAAGCCAAAGGCTAAGGGTTGACTTCCCTGGCTAACTCTTTGGAGTTTTTCGGTCGGGAATTGCTTTTAGCGTAATTGCAAGAATTCCCCGAAGGTGGCCCCAAAACACTTCCCCTAAGTCAGCCACGTTTTTAGGCCGTGCTCTCTCAGCTCCGTTTCGCTATTCAATTAAGCCGCTTTGCAGGTTTCCCCACCCCCACTTTTGTTACCTCTTGTTTTTCCCGTTAGTTTTTTATTAGTTTTTAACCTTAGGGTACTTCAGCGTACTGGTACAATGCAAACTCCATCATCGCTGGGGGATCGACCAAAAATCAACTCGTTCAATCAATCAGACGATCAATCAAAAAATTCAATCACCATCAATTGCAGGCCGGGCCAACATAAACAAACAGTCGTGGCGTATGGTAGAAAAATATAGCACAGATTCCGGCTCATTCATTAACCCCAGCAAAACCCTATTTGGGCTCAACCCCCTCTAAAAAAAAAAAAAGCCGAAAATTGCAAATCGGCAGTTCAGTTCAGGTCGGCTTAGCTTACTTGACTATTCAGGGAAATACGAGTAAAAGAATGAAAAAGTAAAAAACGTTTTTGGCTTTTTCTCTGTAGTTTACGATGGTTTTCCACTTCTTTTTAACCCATGACTTTAGTACATGTGTCTGAATGCGGCTTGTGAAAAAGAAAATCACACAAAAATCACTTTTTAAAGCATTTCGGGCTGGGCGACAGATACACGCATTGAAGCGTGGGCACTTTTGCGTTTTCCAGGACGAGGAAACCAAAGAGGGCCACACCCGTTGAGGCAGTCAGCCAGCATATTTATTTTATTCCAGCTCGTCCTGGCAGTGCATAAAACTGTTTTTAACATGTCCTGCTCCCGCTGCTCCCGTTGCTCCCGCTGCTGCTGCTGCTCCTCCTGTTTTTGCTGGCAGCCCTTTTTATGCCAACTGTAAGCGATCTGCACGAAACTGACACAAATACGGGGCCGCTGAAGTGCTGGGCGGAAGCCGAGTGTTGGACAAGCAGATTTAAACCGTTACGGTTTACCTGCCACCACACCACACACACACACACCTACTGCCACACACTGTAAACACATACATATGCACATATATACAAATATATACAGATATATATATATTTTCGTATAAACGTACATATTTAAATAAAACGCTTTCGCAGGACAACGCCGCACTTTGCGCAATCACAGGCAACCGAGTGGGGCCAGTCCAGGGGGCAGTTTTCCACCCGAGAGCAGGGCGAGAATGGCAGGCGACGGCTGAGTAAAACAGCTTCCATTGATTTCACACAGCTTTGGTGAAGAAAAACATATAAAAGCCGTTGCAGTGCCACAAAAAAATACCAGAGGAGCTTAACATTATAAAAAAAAAAGGAAGGCTGAATGTACCGAATGGGTGTTACCCCAGGCTCAACACAAATATATATGTCCAGCGGATAAAAATATGTGTAAACTCAAATAAATATCAATTCCAACTAGATTTAACAAAAATTGTAATATCCTTTGGGCTTTCTATGGGCAGAGATCTTTTTTAATTTAGTGTTAAAATAATATCATTTGGTAAGGTTTTCCTGGCTTATTTTCACCCAAAGTGTGCAAATTTAGAGAACATTTTTCATGATGTTAGATTTAGATAGATTATGTAACTCAACATGGCCCTACATTTAGCCTGTTGATCTCGTACAGGGAAGCCTTTAAACCTTATTCTTCTCACCCTTCCAAGCATATTGGCACAAATATACCCTTACACCCTGCAAATACCTGTTATAAAAGGAAATCCCCCCAGAAACACAAATGCAAATACAAATAGCGCTACAGAACGAGAAGGGGTGAGGGTGAAAAGCGGTAAGAGAAAATGTCGTCGTCACGTGGCCGCTGCTGCATAAGCTGAAATGAGTTACATCAAATGCTTTTGGCTTTCACAGGAAATGGCAGCGCAATGCATTTTTATTTACATCTAAGGACATCACAGCAGGTGAACAGAAAGAGAGAGGGGCAAAGCAAGCCATTAAGGAATTGCTCGGCAATTGAAATGGCCAAGTCAAATAAAAGGCAGCCAGACATTTCAGGGAAATGTGGGGTGTGTCATGCATTTGATTAAAATTAAAAATACTCGGACTAAGGTAAGGGCTTTGATGTAGACCAACCACAGTGCCATATCAGAGCTCCTTTTGGAGTCCAATCCTCTTTTTTCCACCAATCCTTAGCCTCCACCCCGTCCACTGACATTGATTTATGTGAGGAATCTTAATGAAAAGACCATTCCAGGCTGTATCAGCTGGTCCAGGTAAAACAGCGTTGATCGTTCGATTAAGCTAAGCGAAAATAAATTACAAGGTATTACGACGAAACACGAATGCTGCCAAAAGTGTTCTTTTGCTTTGGCCGTGTAACGCATACGCCATGTTGCCTTGCTGAAGAGGCTCTCTCTCTCTCTGTGTCGAAGAAGGCAACAGCAATCCATCATCAATTACGATTAAATCCATCAGGAATTATGCGTCAAATTGATTGAAAGTCAGTTGGCACATTCTAGCCGGGTCCGACACTGAATTATGGCATTAAATCAATTTCCCTTTAGTTAAATCAATGGCACAACTATTGCTCCAGACCTGGGCCATTGGCCCCGTCTTTTGGCTTCAGACCGGGCATTAGCATTAGCCGCTGCCGTCACTCAAAGTCAGCCAGCCGGCTGAGCTGTTCTGAGCTGAGCTGGTGCTACCTACCAAACTGGAGCTGGAGCTAAAGTTGAGCTCTGCAGCAACTTAAATCGCCCAGACTCTCCGGCTCGAGTGACGGCACAAAACTTTTGCCAGGCCAATAAAGTACGGCCAAGTGATGGCTGCTCCAGAGCCAACAGTCTCTCTACGAGGCGACCATCCAGTCCGGGCAATCCAAGCCTCGACACTGTGACGCATCGACCTGTAGTCTCCAGCGGGGTGGAGGAGAACGAGGAGTAGAGACTGAGCTGCAAGCTCCTAAGAAATGAAAATATTTTCTTGCAATTGCAAAAAAAAAAAAAGAAAAGAGAATGCCAGCGAGATGGGGAAGCATAAAAAAGCAAACCCAATGAACAGAGGGAAAACTGCAAATCGCAGCGGATCCGAGTGTCTGGAGTCTCTGCAAGCGGAGCGCGTCAATTGACTGCAATAATTCTGGAAAATGTGCAAAGTGTAAGGCCGGACTGTCGGACTGTCGGACAGCCAAGTAATTTATTTATCAAGTTTCAAGCTGCAGCTTGAAAACTTAATACGCCGCCAAATTGAATGCAACACAGGACTAGCTGCTAGCGTCTTAAATTTCACACTCCCTGCCTGTAATCACAGAAATAGTCGCTGTTAAACTTAAAGCACGATCTTTGACTTTCTACGAGGGAGGTACCATTGCACTAGCCAATTTGCACTTTACCACAAAATTCAATTTACGCATCCTGCAATGCAGCAAAATCCTGGCCAGTAAGTAGCAATCCATGCGTGAACCTGACAAGGACACCCGCACCCACACAACGCCAATGTTCCCGCAGCACAAAACCAGCAGATAGCAAATAAAGGCAAAAATGGCATATATGTTGTATGAAAAGAAAAAAAAAAAGGAAATGCGGCTACAAAAACATCGAAACGAGAATCCTTTGTGCAAAGTATCGGAATGACATTTATGCTGAAAGACATATGACGCCGCCGAGAACTTGACAACTTTTCTTTATGGCCCAGCAAAGCCCCAGACCAACCACTCGAACCATTATCATTGCCAACCCACCGCAAATATTTGCAGAACCCAATAACAAGCTCGATTCGAGTGCAATGTGTATGCAAAAAAGAGAAAGTGCGGTAACTGATGGTTAGTTTTAGTATATCTTTTCATTCATTAGGCCCCAATTCCATGGGCCCTTGCCCTCGTTCTTGGCCCACTTGTCATGGACTGGCATGGCCGGCCCTGAACATGCCAATTCAATGTTGTATAATCGAAGCACAATATTCAATATAAATAATTGATGCGCACTTTTTCCATCGGAAAGGGCGGTTGTGGGTGCACTTCTGACGACAGCGGCGATAAAAACAATGGCCCTGCCAGCTGCTGCAAGGGCAAAACAATTTTGCATACGCTTCTAAATGCATATACAAACAGTGGCGGTCAGCAGTTTAGATTATCTACAGCAAATCTATTTTTATTGAAATTTAAAGTCAATGAAAAATAAATAAAAACTGAATATTGATTTGAATGAAGGTAAAAGTAATCTTTTAACCACTCTTAAAACCATTTAAAGTAGTTCCTTTGTTATTGGTGCTCTTACTTTAACCTCAACTGTCTGTAGGTACGCTTGTAAAAGCAGGTCCTTGTGCGCCTTCTATTGCCCACTGATTGATGTCCTTTTGGCTGTTGTTGCCATTGTTCTTGTTGTTCTCGCAAATTGGTTTCTATTGGGTCAGAATGCATACATATGTTCAGTGGGCGGAGGCCTTTTCAAGGTTGCAGCCGCATTAAGTGTCCACACACACACACACGCACGCACACACACGAACATACAAACAGCACAAACAAACAAAAAAATAAACCATTGCATACTTATGAGGGCAAAGTGTATAAGGCTCAATTAAAATTTTACGCCCGTTTGCATTTTAAGTGCATGTGCTTGTGTGTTGTGGAGTGAGTATGTGTATGTGTGTGTAGAGAGAGGGTTAAAGACGGCTTAAGGACTTGGGTGTGTGAGCCATAGGCTCGACTGTTTGGTAGTTAGCCGGCAGCAGCTGCTGACTTGTTGTTGGCCAACTTTTACCAACTGCAGCGCACACTCACACTCCCGCTCACACACACAAAGGCCTTGCATGTGTGTTGGCACTTTGTTTTGGGGCTAGAGTGCACAAAAGCGTATTTAATGAAACGGAACTTGAAGCATAATTGAGTAAGGGCTGCCAAGGCAGATTTGACAAAGCAGAATTGCTCTGGCCAGATGGGTTACACTCAATTTCGGGGCCATTGCAATGGGCTAAAGAATTAACTTGGGAATATGCAAATAATGTTTGCCAGCATCGTGTTTGTGCCATCACAATGTGATACTCCTGATGACAATGTAGGCTTGAAGATTTATTTCGGTTTGTAGGAGAGAGCACACTATCAGCAAAGGCAAATATTTATTTATTTGATTTTACATTTTAGAAGGCTTTAAATCTTTTAGGAAGGATTTTGCTCTCTAAATAGACTCTCTATATGTGAAATAAATGTTAGAGAAGAGAGAGAGAGAAAAAGAAGTGAACTCAACAAGCAAAGCTATTAAAGCATTCTGCAATTTTTTAGTAACTCTTAATCTTTTTATTTTCTAAAAATAATAGCGAAGCAGTGATCATGAGTAAGAACAGCCATAACCAATAATATTTTCTTTAACAGCAGGATGCTTTGACAATGTCGGAAAATATTATTGCAACAGTTCGAGTTGTTTATCCCGCCCTAACACGCCTCCAACTAAACCGTAGAGAAACAACCAACCCACCGCTTTGTCTAACCCGCATGTGCAATTCATTTTTTATTATCACTCATTTTATTGTTTCTGCCGACGTCGCTGCTCGAAAGGAAATAAAAACAAAATCAACTTGCAAAATATGTTGAATATTTTACATCGAGCACAACAATGGCTATAACTAAAAGGCGGCAAATGAAATATGCAACAAAAGCGAGCGTGCAGCAAGAGAATAAATTGAAAAAGTGCACAGCGCAAGGGGGAGGAAAATCAAAAAAAAAATATATTTCTATACATATATATATGGCAAAGGGAAAATGTGAAATGAGAGAGAACTTGGTTAACAAATTGCTGCGAATATTAGAAGCGAAGTCTAATGCAGCGGCAACACAGACAATGGACCCATATTTCTGACAGAGAATTAAACAAAATCCAACTAGAAATGAATGTGCGAATGGTTTCTAAAATTGGTATGAGAAGCTCCTGCGAAATGACGCCAGCAACAAACTAAAAATGGCGAAAAAAAAAACAATAACAAGGACCAGCAACAGGATCGATTTTTAGCTTATGATGTTGCAACATCCATGTGCAACATGTGTGTGAGGATGTGTGTTTAAGGATTCTTCCCTTGGATTCAGCAGAGCGCTTCGGCTGGTCCGTGGCATCCGGTTTGACTGGAAGCTTTCATATTTCCGCCTTGCCTTAGTCTGCTGCCAGGACAATTTTTAAAAATTCAATTTGGCCCAACATCTAAGCGGTTTGACTGGCTGAATATGTGTGTCTTTGCCATAAATGTTGCAGCCAGGAGAGCTATAGAAAATTGCCTTTTGCGGCATATTCCTGGCATGGGGCAAAAATGAAAACAAACCTCTATACTCCTATAGTATATCAACAAAAGTAAACCTAGGAATATATAGACTATAAAAATAAAACCCAAGAAATGGCAAAACACAACACACAGATATAAATTGAGAAATTGAGAAAAAAACATGGCCTAGTTGGTGGCCTCGGAACTCAGCCTTTCAATTTTTAAGCAAAATGGAAATGGAAAATTGCACAAAATGCAATTTATGCTCATGAAGTTGAAGTTGAAATCGAGAGAGAGAGAGAGAGAGCGTACATTCTCGTTGGGGATCCAATGATGTGATATATAGGCGAAAAGCACAATTTCATTTATTTGCCAAACACGCCCAGTTACGCCCACTTCATCGAATGATGCATGACCCCAATGGAGTGCCATGGATTGCTTTTGCTATTGCTATATCTGCTGCTCAGCTGTGCGTTGATGTCTAATCCTTAATATTAAATCCATACAATCAATTTGCAGACCCAAATTGTACAGGGTGACAAGGCAGTATTATTAGCAAGGGACTACAGGACTCCAGGATGCCAGCATATCAGGATATCAGGCTATCTGGAATTCAATTTTCTGCATAGATACGCAGCAGCGCTGCTCTGTGCGATATGAAAAATGCAAAGGGAATAATGAAAGTCACCTTTGGCACAATAATTCATCATTGTGGGTGGTGTGCAAAGAGGGCGTGGCTGGGACTGGGGCAGGAGGTCTGGTAGTAGCAGCATCGTCATATCAAATGAAATGCATAGTCATGCGATGTCAGCGCCCCAGACAAAAGCAGCAGAGAGTCCTAGTCCTATATGCATGTGTGTGCGTGTACCTAACAACGTGGAAAAACAAATAATGCAATTTTTTGCTGCTCCTGCTCTATCTCGTGGTGTTGGTGACATCAACACATACATACATATGTACATATGGCAGTTCCGACTGCAATCTACGCACCCAGCAGACAGTTGATGTATGACCCACAGTGGGCCAACAGCAATGGGCGGGGTCAACAGCCAGGGAATTGCTGAATAGATGAGCATACAAAACGCTGGCCATATGTCAGGGCATCAAATAAATATCATAAATTGCCAGGACAGGGGAAAGGAATCCTGGGTGTTGGTGAGTAAGTGAGTAAGCGGAGAAGGATCTCCTGTCCTGGGGCAGGAAACAATCAACATTCTCTGGCCAATGTCTGGCGGCCTGCTGTTAAAGAGAAGGCCTCAATGCTCCTTTTCATATTTTCCTTTTTCTTTCAGCAAAAAGGCCTTAACTATTTGCAGAATTTATTGATTCCCGTTGAGCCAGAAAGGCAGATTAAAGAAAGTTACGAGCAAAGGGAAACTTGGGCAGTCGCAAGTTTAAATACCCTTTATAAAGTTAATTTTATAGATTTAACTTCTTCTTATTCCAGTAAACATTTAGTAAGTAAAGTAAATCTCATTGGTTAAAAATATAAATACTTTACAAGTCAAAACACATCTCCAAATCCAACTGTCTCTACTCATAATATCCTTTTCAAGGACACCAAAATCAAGAGACCCAGAGGGCGATAAAAAACGGATTTACGCCTTTGATTCAAGTGACAGAGCGACAAAAGGAGCAGGACTCCGCTGAACAGATAATGTCAATATTAGTCGCCTGCATAATGTACAATAAATGGCAAAATAATACAAAAGGCTCAGGCGCTCGGCAGGGCCGACCGCGGCAAAAAGGGATGAAAAATCAATAGCCCCAAGTAACAAAGGAACAATGAAAATGAAAAGGACCCAACACACACATACAAACACACACACACACACAAAGCCAGCAAGACAAGGACACACGCATTTGGTGTGTAACACTTTTGTATCCAAGCCGGATGCCAAATAAAAAAGAAATTTGTCAGTTATGGTTTATGTGCATTTGCCACAATATCCAATTAATCATTCTCGGTATAGATGGACTTGAAGTCTTCCGTGTTCCCACTCCTGCCCCCCTGCCAATGGATTAGCATTGGTCGCACGCGGCCAAATATTTTTTATGAAAATTACAAACAGTTTTTGAAAAATGAATCAAAACATGCGCACGTCATAAATTCCGTAAAAAGCATAATAAATAAAGCGAAATAATAACATTTTTATTACACTGCAGTCGAAGGCGAAGTCGAAGGCAAAAGTCAGTGAAGCGCGTTGCCCGTGGCTTGAAAAACCCAAAAAGCTGTCGAAGACGAACTCATACCCAAACCCAAACCCCGAAAGAGAACCATCCACATTGGCAACAGCTTCTAATACTTTCGAATGGCAAAAGTTTTTCAGCTCCGGCTCTCAGCTCACCGTTTGTTGCTTTTAATGATGCCATCATAAATTATTACATTGCTATTTCGTTTTATTGTTTCACCCGCGATTGAGCAGCTGGAAATTTTACCTAGTAAAAGGAGGACTGAGAAGCTCGAGATGGCGAGCAAAACAAGGCTAAACGCAATTATTATTACTTTTAAAGCATTTTTATGCCCTTTTATTTCCCGGCCACACGATTTTGCTATTAACGGAGAAACTCCTCGTCGGGAGTATATATAACAATCTTGGCGGCGAAAAATTTCACTTCAGAGTTTATTATGATTTTTATGGATATAATATAGGCCGGCCAGGTTTTCGGCCCCCTCGAAAAACCACGCGACACTGCGCACGTGCAGGTCCTGACAGGAGTTTTCTGGAGTCCTGAAGTTCTGGCTTCCCAAAAAGTCGCCACCTGTGCGATTCAGCATATTCCCAAAACCCAACCATTTCGGTCACCAGCAAGCATATTGATGCTGGGCGTGGCTTTTGAGGGAGGCGGAAATTGTTAAAACTGTAATTGCTAAACGAATTTTAATGAGCTCATTAATTTGATAAAGGGATTTACACGGTGTTGCGGTCTGGCGGCTGGCTGCTGGCTGCTGACGATGTCCTCGTCCTCTGGCCAAATTTCGCTATGCCATGCGGTTAACTCCGCCCACGAAGTGGAGGTCTGTTGGTATGTCTGTATATCCTGGGTCTGTCTGTATCCGCCGGCACTGCTGCCGGCATTAATTAAAATTTGCTTCAAATTATTTCGCAGCGTTCGTTCGTTCGTTCTTTTTTTATATTTGAACCAGCTGCCTTTGCTTGGCAAACAAAATTTGTTTGACTTGCTAATGTTGTTGGCGGCAACAGCAGCAGCGGCAACGACGACGACAACGACGACGGTGGGTGAAATCCCGAAATTCACTTGCAAAAAAAACGCAAAGTGGAAATGCTGAAAATTGCACAACAATAAGTATACGCAGTGTGGATGCCAGTGCGATGTGAAAAAATGAAGCAGAAAAATGGCGGGCAAAACTAAATAAACGAAGCGTGAAGAGATATCCAGCCGGAAGCGGCACTATCCGAGTGTGAGTGTATATGGGTGTCTGTGTGTTGGCCACAGTTGGTTGCAGTTACAGTTACTGGCAAGTTGCAATGACACTGACAGTCGCAGACAACACACACATACATATAGATAGGCCATGGAGTGCCGCATATTCACTTGTCTGTAAGCCGAGAATGATGGCGAAAAATTCCCCCTTTTGTTTTTTTTACGCCGACAGACATGTTCACAGTCCGTCTGTTGGGTTTTTTACTGTTGTTTTGTTTTTTACCCATCGCCCCAGTTCATCACGTGTCCGAGAGAAACGGCGGGCAGTTTGAGGCGGAAAGATCAAGCGGCGGATACTATTTGGAGAGCCACTACTGCCACCGTCCCTGTTGCCCGGAGTAACTGTAAACGCCTTGATAAGCACAGAGAAAGCTAATTGGATTTCATTCAATCGAAGTTGCCCCACTGCCCAAACCAAAAAAAAAACCTGGGAATGGGTTGCCACCGAAAATGGGGAAAACTCATTGGGGGAAGTGAAAGGATTTCACAGGATGTTAGATAAGCAATCTTCACAGCTGCCAGACTTTTGGTATTTCATATTTCGAAGAAAAACAACTACAAAGTTGTTACAATACAGATAATAGAAATTGTTCAAGCTTTTCCTTAAAGCGTATCAAAGGTCTATTTAAATGCTTTAAGGAAGGAGCCTGTTTAATTCACCCCCACAGCTTGGCTTTCCACTTAGTGACCCCTCGATACTGGGGGTAAACTTGATTTTGCCTGTTAAGCTGGCTCTCCCTTTCATTTTGTGCCAAATTCACATAATTTTCATAGTCTCCACTCGCCCACCAGCTGAGCACAATTTTCACTCATAAAGCAATTTAAATTCATGCCAAAGATGAAAGATATCCTTTGCCGGGCAGCCAGGACAATGGCAATAGTGTGCAAATTGCTGGCGCTGTTTAAGCAAATGTTGCCAAAGGAGACAAGGATAACCGAACGCAAAACAGAAAGTAAACCCCCCCAAAAATACAGAAACAAAAACCCAAAAAAGAAACTCCACAATTGTCGCTGTACCTGTGTAAAAGTTTCCAACAACCCAGGTGTTTGAGGTACCGAAAAAGAAAACAGTAGGGAAAATAAATAAAAACATGAAAGTATATAAAAAAAAATGGGAGGGAAGAGCATCACGCACCGCAGTGCGAGATGAAAAAAAAAAAATTACAAATAATAAAAATAACAATAAAGATAATATTTTCGCAGCCAGTTGTTGCACGTTGTTGTGTGCGGCCCATCGATGTCATTGTTTTCACACTTTTAATACACAGCATTTTGCACTTGCATAAATATTTTTAAACCATCGATGGGCAGTGCTGCAGATATGGGTCGGCCGTATTTCGCACGGAACTGGATTTTAATCAAGCCATCAAAATATGGCCAAATATGCAAATTCAGCTAACGGAGAACAGGATCGAAAATCCAGAGAGTCCACCCGCTCGCCTGCCGCCAGCCGACGTCAGGACCCTAAGCCCATTAGCGAGTGACGAGAAAGGATTTTCGACGGGTGAAATGATGGAGCCAAATGTTGCCAAGGCGTCAAGTCAAACGATAAAATATTCAACAAGCGAGCTGAAAAAGCGGCAACAACAATGACAACATTAGTAACATTTGTTTGAATTAAAATGAAAACGCTGACAATCTATGTGACTTTGAATGCCAAAGGAGGCAGCTTGTCTCTCAGACAAAAATTGGTGTGTGTGTGTGTGTGTGTGTGTGTATGCTTAAATAGAATTAACATTCGTCTTGCCAGCAGCTACGAAAAAAGCATAGGAAAATCAAAAGCAAAGCAAAAGCAACAAAGCCATGTAACCCTGCAGCCAACCTTTCACTGGAAGCGAAAACACGACAGCAGATTTGCTCGGCAGCTCATTCATTTTGCGCAGCCTGTCTGGTGCTTAGATCCCACGCCACGCCCGTACTGCCCACGCATAAAATCACCCAACCACCCCATACCCACTTTCCCCTGGCATTTCATTTGTATTCGAAGCATTGTGTCCTGTTGAACATTCTTAATTAGGTTAAATCTACTGTGCGACGCCGGGTTCTTGGGTTGGGCCTTCAGGATTTGGGGTCCGGAATGGGTATATGCTGCTCCTCCTCCCTCTCTCTCTCTCTCTTTGTG
This sequence comes from Drosophila eugracilis, assembly GCF_018153835.1. Lineage (NCBI taxonomy): Eukaryota > Metazoa > Arthropoda > Insecta > Diptera > Drosophilidae > Drosophila > Drosophila eugracilis. Next base: position 6,292,545 of record NW_024573224.1, read on the forward strand.
CATACACACCCTTTTGCTGGGACCCGTAATGAAGTCAGTCCTCCAAGGGGGAGCTGGAGGTGGCACCCGGAACGCGTGTTCGCCATTTGGCATAATTTAGTAGGCCGCCGGCCGCCAAAGACACAAAACTCATATTTGCAATTTAAATCCAGGAAATTAAACAATTACAAAGTTTATCGGCTGCCATCAACCTCGTCACCCCTCTCCAAAATCCCAACCATGTGTGTTCCTATTTAAGAAGATATATGGAAAGGATTTCTTATGGAGAAGTTAGTGTGGAAGCACACTTAAAATAAATTGAGGGTATTTCCTCCAAAAGCTAAAATATTGATGTGATTAGGGGAAAAATGTAATATTTTATACTTAAAGGAAGGCAAATTAGGTAGAAAAATTAGAAAAAAAAATCATTAAGGGTGCTTCTTCAATGTTTTCCAATCATTTTAGTTCCGAAAATAAAAACCTTTAACAGTATTTTGTAACCCATTCGTTTCTTTCCCAGCTAGCAACTCAGAACTCCGCTTTCTTCAAATACACTTCCGAGATTTCGGCGAATTTCGCAGAAAAAAGCCAGAAGCCTGCCGCCTGTCAGCCTGCTGCCAGCTCAAGCGCTTATTATAAATGAACTCAAATTTAATTAAGAGTTTGCAATATTTTGTTTCAGTCTGTCCAGGCACAACACGTCTCATCCCCATCAACTTGGCCATCAACATCAAGATGGTTGCGTTGTGTCTCCATTTCAGGCTTCATCACGAACAATATTAACGTCATTGTGTGGCCGGCCACTCCAGGTTCACTCCGGAGCCCAAAAAATGTTGTTAACTAAACTTTTACGCAAAATAACACAGCAGAACACGACACAAAAACCGTAGCCGTAGCCGTAAACGTCGACGTAACCATAACCGTAGAGCATGCCAGGAGCAAAAAAAAAAAAAGAAGAGAAGAAAGCAAACTTGAAATTCACTTTATTCGCGGGACAACAAGAAGACGCTGCCAAAAATCAACTATATACAAGAATATATATATATAAATTCTATATGTATGTCTAAGGGAGAGTCCTTTTTGTGTCCTGTTTTCCCTTTTATTAAATTGAATTTCACCCTCGGACATGGAAAGAGCCCGAGAATTGAAAATGAGGCCGAGGCGATATGTTTATGATGCCACTTGTCCTACCAAATACAATTTTCCCATTTCGGCGCTCATATTTCAGGACAGAGCACAGAGCACCACTGTTCGTCGCTTTTAAATTTGCTTTGACATATTTGGCTAACATTGGGCATTGGCCATATTGAAAGGAAGAACCCGAAAACACGTCCCTTCAACATCGAAGTCAGTCCGGGAAATCGAATTAAAAACTCATCTTTGCTCAATTTGTGCCCGCTCCTTGTCTCGCAGCAACCCATGTCCCACATTTCTCACAGCCACAGTCACAGATGATTTGGGCTCGTGTCCTGCCCAAAATAGCATCATCTATCCTTGCCAGCCTTTCCTCCGATACTCAGTGTATGTTGTTTTTCTTTCTTCTACTTTTTTATTGTTTTACTAGCAGAAAATCTGTTTTATTCGTACGTTTTTATTGTTGCTACGAGTAATTTAATGTGTATTGCATTTAAGCTAATATTTGAGTTGTTGCTGGAGCAGAGGTTTTAATGCCGCTTTTACGATCTTTTTATTGCCTTTTTATTTGCTGGCCCTTGGACCTGACCTGGTCACTGGTGGCCAAACAAAGCCACTGCTCGTGGGGTGCTTAACTTAACTCAACTAATTTTTGGAGCAATTACAACCGAAGAACACAATGGGATGAGCAAGGCAGGCTCCTTTATTAATTATAATTTCCCGTCTGGCAATTGCTTCATTTATGAGCAGCCAACACCCCAATATCAATCATCGTAAAAGGCCATTTTTGGTTTGAAACCCCTTTAAGGACACATTAGACACACTTGGCTGGGTGTTTTATATGAGAGTTGAGTTGAGTTTGTGTGCGAAAAAGGGGTTTTCCAATGGCTTTTCTAATCTCGACTTGACTAGTTGGTGGTGGGTCACTTCAAAGGCGAACGGAGTCTGGAATGCAAACAAAGATAATCTTGGCCACAATTTATTTACCTTTCGCTGACCAAACCAATTTACGATTTTAATCAAAACCAAGTCGGAGCAGGAGCTGCCATCAAAGCAAATAGTTGAGCTGCTGTCACTGTACGTAAGGGCAAAGGGCAGAGGGCAAAGGTCGAAAAGGCAGCCTGCTAATGCCCAGTGTCCAACCTAATTTGACGCTGACGAGGAACGAGAAACAAGGCAGTGGGATAGTTGAACTGGATGGCCCCCGCCTGTCTGTTTTTCCCACTGTCCATCTGTCCAGCTGTCCACTCGTCCGACTATCCAACTGACTGACGGACATGCCAGTCTGTGCATAATGCTTATTACCGCAATCATTTACAGCACTTGGCTATGGCCAAGAGCCCCTCTCCTCTCCTGGCATCTCCTAGGCCTGGTCCGGTGAAGATGGTACTTCTGGCTGCGGTCCCCCTTCGTGTTGAAGTCCCATTTCCCGAGGAATGCAATATGCAATCTCCAGGCAAACGCACTCAACTCCCCCACACATTAGTGAAAGTGTTGGGAGCAGTGAGAGAATAAACAAGTGAGCATCATGCCATCACACAGGCTATACACTGTGAAAAATCAATGTTCACCCTGTAAGGTCAAGAAGGTTAGGAAAACTACCTATATTCCCTTTGCCACTAAAAAGGTGAATCTTGCAATGAGTAAACCAATCAAATGATTTCCCTTTAATAAAAGTGAATAATTAATCCGTTTCTTCTTTTCACAGTGCCAACATGCAACAGTTTCCACTGTTTAATGGCGATCTGTGAGTAGCCCCCACTGCAAATGGTATTACACACACATGCGCCCGAGTGTGTGCATTGGTGTGGTGTCATGTTGGCTATTATGAATTGTGCAATTGTCGTCAACGCCAGCGAGATGCCATTCCTATTCTGCGCCGCTTTACGTTCCCCTTTTTCATTCACCATCTCCATCTCTCCCTCCAGTTGAGCTGACAGTCAGTCAGTCAGTCAGGGAGTCACTCCATCTCCTGGCTCCCATCTACCCCATATCACACTCCTTCTGTTAGTCACTTCTAGTGCTTGGTTTCATTCCGATTGCCTGCTCATCATCCAGCAGCTCTTTGTTTGGACGACGACGACGTCGACGATGCCACACACGGCGTATACTGAATGCGCTGCCTGCGTTTGCCTTCGTTTGCTTTCGTTTGCCAGCATTTGCCGCCATTTTTCAACCCACTATAGTCAGTGTTTTTTCTAGTTTGTTGTTGCATTGTTGTTATAACAACTAGTAGTATTGTTGCTGCTCCGGCACTCCTAGTAAATGACTCTTCAACGTTTGTCGTATTTGTCTGGCAGCACTTTGAAGTGCCAAATATTTTTACATTTGTATACTGCTGCTGCTTTTGTCATTTGTTTCAGTTTCAAGGCAACATTATTTCACTTCCTGACAAATGTTCCTCTTGCCTAACCCTGCTAACCTTTTCCTTCTTCCCTGATAGACCCGAAACGGAAATCAGACTGCTTTAGCATTTATGACAAACGGCGGCACTCTAATTAAGCCACCAAGTGGCCCAATCAGCCAGGTGAGAAGCGCAGCAGTTAATCAAGCGAGCAAGTATTTAATTAAGTACTGCAAATGGATGTGCATGCAATGGGCTTCATTATGGTCTTTGCGCCGTAAAATCTTTTACCGGCATTTCCCGTGATTCTCAATTGGGGTGGGAGTGGAGGTAGCAAGCAAGGTGGTAGAGTTGTATCGCTATAACATTTATGCGCTTTTCCCGGCGCATCAAAGTCATCAAATGAAACGAACAGCCCTGGCAATTCCACATCGTTCTATAGATATATACCACATATATATCTCAATCTGTGCGCTGAGGGTGTAAAGCTGTCAGCTAGTTTGCATTCATCAGCAGCAATGCCGGCAATTGAGTGACACCATCCTCATATCCCAGTATCATCAACAGAATCATCATCATCATTGCTCCAATGATCATCATTGGCATTCCCATCTCAAAGATTTACATGACAGCAGTTGCAGTTCGTTCGCTATTCATTTGCTGGCAGTCCTTCTGATTGCTTGCATTAGTGATTGTCAGTTGGGCAAAAAAGTGAAGCGGAGATGTGGGAGGCGTCGCTGTCTCTCCATTTGATTGCCATTGCAACACGTAAATCTCTTATGCTTATGAATATGAATGCGCATCGTGTATAAAATTCCATGTTTGTCACTCCGCATTGATTGAAGTGTGAGTCCTGCGTGATATACCCATACTAGTACATATATCCTCTTCATTATCCGAGTGCAACCATTATTGGGCTCCTTCAAAAGCGCTCCTTTGAGCGCTTTGAAACCAATTTATTGATTTCTTGCTGTGCAAATGAAAGTCGCCGCCCAAAGCAAGAACCTTCGTTTCGTATTCCGAATACCAATCAAACAGTTTCTCATGCCATTGTGAATGCTGTCGTCGACATTGGGCTAAAGCATTTAAGCCATTAACACGCAAAGGTCGCCAAATAGTATTGATTATGACCGCTGGGCCAGACGAAAAGGCCAAGACCGACCGCCCAGCCAAACGATAACAAATAACAATAACAAACAAACAATCGACACAAAGAGCCCGTGCTTAATTTGGGGGTTTGGGTTTGTCTGCGGAAAACTCAAGGCTTGTATAGCTAAACTGTTTTCCCTTGCCTCTGTCTGGCAGCCAAAGAGGCGTTTAAGAATGAATAAAAGTCTACTTAAGTTATGCCCAAATGATTGCAAGCTGTCAATTAATCTGACGAGCATGTTAATATAATCTCTACTAAGTATCCCTTATCTTTTTGATATTTTATTTGTATAAAAAGAACCTTCACGAACTTCAATCTACATTGAAAATTCAAAAAGCCTGTACTAAGCTCTATAAAATTGATTAAAAAGAAAACATTTTTAGCCATCTTGTGCTCATCCTATACACCTAAGCGTAATCTTTTTTCAAAGCCTTCTTCCTTTCCCTCTTCGAAGGCTTGAGGTAAGACCTGGGGAAACAGGGCAAGTATTTAGTCGATCGCCGGAGTCGATTTTGCCAATAATCAATAAATACCATTCGCTGAGGGGCATGAACACGTTGCACACGCAGGCATTCAGCAAATGCAGGACTCCTGCGACTATGCCAAAGGCACTCGATAAATAGAATAAGAATGCGAACTCGTTGCCGCAGTGCTCCGACATGGCTATGAGCAGGGTAAGGGCGCATGCTATGCAGACGAGGCCGCTGGTCAGATTGAACGTCATCGCCTGTAAAACACACTCGTTGAGCATTCATCATCATGGCTGGGAGAACTGCCGGAACACCCAGCATATGAATGAATCTATAGATGTATATATATCTACGCACAATTGGATCGAGGCCCACGGTGGTGCAGCACAGCCGGAATATGACGAGCACCACACTCTGCAGGGCAATGGGTGGCAGGAAAAAGATGTACATCCATACCGTTATCCCGTATTCCTGGCCCCGAACACAGTGGGTGAACAGGATTTGGATGAGCAGGACCAGGGCGATAACCTCTAGCAACTGATGGAAGAAGGCTGATATGTTATTGCCATAAAAGATAGCAAGATCGAGGTTCAAGTCACCGCCGTGGCCAATTGCAGCACAAAGTTCACGCAACGAAATGGGAAACTCATAAAGGTAACCAGAAATTTTGTTCAACTCGTTGACACTAAAAGCAAATGTCTTTGCAAATGGAAAATGGGGGAGTTCTAAGAGTAACTCAGCATCAAATATTGGTACTTTTATATTAAATTGTGTAACCATCTTCGTTTTAATTGCATTTCAAAGCATTTCGGGCACACTTTCTCTATTAAACTAATGATTTTTGTAATATGTATTAACATAACCAGACAGCGTGAGTAAGAGCCATTTATGAAATGGCTTTCTCTATGACTTCGCAGAGTATCTGCTTATCCACTTCGTAGCAACATTTTATTGTTTTCCCTTCCCTTACTTATTTTTTTTTTGGTTTTCCATTTTCCTTTGGCCCCCGCTAATCTAATTGGCCTCAATAACGCTTGTTGAGCGGAGTCGTTGCCCTGCCACGCATTTGTTGCTTTGTTTGCACTAATTTCATTACTTGTGGAATGTGGCGATGATTTCATGCAATTTAAAGCCACATTTTTCAGTGGCAAAGCATTTAGCATAGTACCTGACCGTACCGGACCCATGGAACTCGGGGGCCAAGTGCCCAAGTGCCGTCCCATAGCCGGGCTAGAGTCGTTGAGCTGGGTACACGGCCTGGCCCGGACCCACTCCAGGCTTTTATAATAATTGCCTGTTGACACGGGATAGCCAAGGGGCAGCCGGTTAGGAACGCGGGTTTTCGTTTTGGAACGCCGACTGGGATCGAGCAATGGAAATGCCGTTGATAAATGAAATTTTCAAAACGTGAACCAACAAAAGGGGACAAAAAACAAACGAAACCAAACCGAACCGAACACAAAACAAGCGGAAAAAAGGGGCGGCAAATATAATTTAATTTGTTCACATTTCAAAAGGTGCTCAATCTACTTTACCTTTCCTTTTTTTTTCTCTATAAACCCAAGCGAGGTTTGGTTAAGCATTGATTGAGCAAAAAACACTTAATTTATTAAAAGAAAAGAAAAGATAAAACAAGCAAAAACGAAAAGAAATCCTTCTTCTGATCAATACTTTGGCAAGTCAATTGCGGAATGGGCGGACAACTCTCCCGAGTGGCATAAATTTTGTCAGCTTTGTTGCGACAATTGCATATTAGCCAAACATGACAACGTTTCGCCTTTTCCAGTGAAATTTATGGAAAAATGCTGCAAAGACAAAAAAACTTTCGACTTGAGATAGAGATGCGAAGTGAAGTGAACTCCCCAGAGCAGCCGAAAAAAAAAAAAAAAAGAAAAGAGTACCAGAAACAGAAGCACGAGAAAGAGAAATGTTCTCGAATAAACAACAGCGGAAATGTAGGCTATGATTTGCTTACTTGTGGAGGGTTGTGGGGGCCGGGGCTGGCATAGCATTCTGCCAGGGGAGTTGGACCAATGACAAGGGCGGTGTGGCAAAAGTTGCAAAAGAGTCAGAGAGCTGGCGAAACATAAATCAAATGCATGTAAAATTTTCGTACTTTCCGCACACATATCCTGATCCTGTGCAAGTGCATTGGGCAGGCCCAAAGCAGGACAACTGGCAGAGGAAGGACCAAGGACGAAGAACGAATGAGAAAGGAGAGAATATTGGTGGGCGGACAGTAGATGTGTGTGTATGTGTGTGTGTGTGGTTCTAGCAAAGTGTGAGTGGGAGTGCGTTGTGTTTTGTGCACATCCGTTAACTTTGTCATTTTTGCTCATTTCCTTCCGGCATGTGCAAGAAAACTGCAGCAACAGCAGCAGCAGAAGCAGCAGCAGCAACAGAAGCAGGGGCAAACGAAATGATTCCCAGCAGCGCTCCACTGAGCCACTGAGCCATCGTGCCGCCGAGCCACTGAGCCACTGACAAGCCGTAAGCCGTAAGAAACCCAACCGACAACCAACTACAAACACAAGGCTGGCTGGCGAAACAAAAGCAATGCGGAAAGCGGCAATAAGTTGAGGGCATAACTTTCAGTGCCTTCAAGAACATACAAGCCAGTGGCTTAGGTGAAGGCGGTTTCTAAGGGGATGAAATTTAAACTCCTTTATCTCCTTCACATACTAAAAATCTTAACTTTTAATAGTGCCTCTTTAGACTGGCTTTTCTATGGTAAGTTTCTTGCCTGGCAAGGGCTATTAAGTATGGTAAGAGATGGTTAATATGGATTAAGTTAGTTAGTATTAGTTAGTTAAGTAAGCCATAATAATTGAATATTTAAATCAAACATTAAATATGGAATTTAATTGAAGGACTTTCAAGGAGTAAGTAAGTAATGAGTTAGTTTCTGTTATTTTTATTTTATTCTAACTTATTTTCAATCTTAAGTCTACAATTTATGAATGTAACTCAGTCGTAACCCTTCTTGTTCTGCCCAAAATACGCCCCTGCCTTAAAGGGTGAGAGGGCTCTGAGCATTTTGCATGAAATTAGAGTCGTAAGACACAACGAAAGCCGGGCAAAAAGTCTTGGGTCTATAACTTGCTTGTTGGAATTTAATTATTTTGCAGTTGCTGTTTCGATGGTGCAACTTGGTCACGGGGGTCTTATTTTTTGTACATTACACGCCCACCCTGCCACCCATACCACACTATACACCCAAAACCCAGCCCCACTGACGGGAATCATGTGCCAAAAATAGCAAAACTTTGCTGCAATTTTCATTCGCATTTATTGTGTTGACATGCTGCCACACTGCGTCTACGTATCCTTGATGCAGCCAAACAATTTATTTATTTAAGTCGAGTTGAGTAGCAAGTAGTAGGAAGGAGTCGGAGAAAGCGAGAAAACTTTCTGCCGTATGTTTGTTTGCGTTTGAGAACGGTAAAAATAAAAAATATTTGTACACTTCCCGTTGTTTGTAGTTGCTCGTATCCGATTAGATGTCCCTGGCTTCTCCTGGGAGGGGCTAAACAGGAGGCTACAGGGGGGTCAAAATGTAGGGAAAATGAGCGGATTTGAGCCGAACAGAAGTTAATCCCCATGCCACCTGCATTGCTGGGCTAAATGCATTCAAAGTCAAAGCCACATTAATTAACATGCTTAGCTGACTTTTATCAAAAACCAATTAAATCCACACACTCGCACACACTCACACACACACACACTTGCAGGGGCACAAAGTAAAGTTGATAATTAAATGAATCTGTGTGAGTGGCTTTGAGTTCAAAGTTGGCAGCCAGCTCTAAAACTCTCTGTGAACATAATAATTTTTTCTTTATTTTCCCTCAGTGTGTGTGTGCTCTTTGGCATAATGACACATGCGACACGATGGTATTAAAAAAATATGTATGCATAGCAAAAGGATAAAATAAATAAAAAAAAAAATCACAAATAACATTATTAACGTTAAATTAAACTTTGGAATTTTGTTTGGCCCCCGCCGCCAGACAGGCCCAAAAAAAAAAGGACTTGAAAGAACGAGCAGGAGTAACTTTTCAGAGTGAGTGCCTGGAAAGTACATTAAAACTGGGAAACCGGAAGTGAAGACCAAAGGCTTGTTTATGTTTACCGTAATTTGCGGCTCGCTCTCAAAACATAATCAAAGACTTCAAATAAAGCCACAGAGTTGGTCGTAATCGAGCATCTTACCTAGTCGACGCCACTTCGACTTCGACTGCGTGCGAATGTAGTGAGATTTTTCTCAGATTTTTCCGTAACAGCTTTTCCGCTGTTCCACCGCCATCGCCCACACTCGTATTTGTCAAGTTGCAAGCGTATGCGTGACACGTAGTAAATTAAATGTGAAACTCTGTAGCAGAGTGTAGCTAACTCGGAGTTTAGTGTTTGTGTGTGAAGCTGAGTTTGAGTGGCTACAAAGAATCCTGTTGAACATATATATCAGACTATATATATACATATATATATATAGAAAGAGAGAGAGAGAGAGAGAAGCCCATATATGTATGTGCCCCATGCCTCGGCTATAAATCATCAAAGTTCAACGTTTGCCATTTTGTCTACAATGTGCCAGAGTGTTCGAAGGAGTGTGTGTGTGTGTGAGAGCAAAAGTCTCTGTTTGCGTGAGTGTTTGTACCCAAATGTGTTTGCTTTGCAATTTCCTTTTATTTATTTAAAGTTCTTTAGCAAACATAGCGCTCTCTGTACCAGCATCCACCCCTGCCTCCCTCCCTCCCAGACTGGCGGCAGGCAATGTTCACATTAAGTTTTCTGCCAAAAGTTTTAACAAGTAATCTTTTAATTAAGTGCCAGCCATACTCCCATCTCAGACATCTCAGTCTTAGTCTTAGTCTCACTCTCAGTCTCGCTCTCTGACACATCCTGGCAATTCGGCAATCCTAGAATTATGAGTGCCGCAGAGCAACAGGAGGCAAGCGGAAGGCGGCAGGCGGCAGGCGGCAGGCGAGCACAAAAACGCACAAATCTAATTTGATTAATGGTCAGATGCTAAGCTTAATTAGTGGAAACAGCAGCGAAAAACCTAGCAAACCGAGCGGAATCGGCATTAACGCTTGCCACAAATACAGGCGAAATAAGAAATTAAATAAATAACCACAAAACAACAACTAATTGCACCGCAAACGACAATGGAATACACAACCAGCCAGTGAAAAGGAAAAGCGAAAGAAAAATGTTGGGAAAAAAGGAAAAGCTGAAAATATTTCGCAACTAATAAAAACATTGCGGCGTACTAAATCAACTGGAAAACTGTAAAACTGTAAAACACATTGAAACAAAGGTGGGCGAGAAAAGCGTGGGAATGCTGAAAGGAAAAGTTATATAAGACTTACAGATACCCTGTGGATTAGTAACAAAATAGGAAGATTTCAACTTAATAAAACAGAAAAAAATATATCCTAAGTAATACTATTTTATAGTTTAATCCGCTTTGAGTTACAAAATATGTAAACAACCAATACACCCCTCACCTCCTCTAATACCTCACAGTAAAAGGAAACCAGCTGAAGCAAGGTGAAAATAAATGAGAAAGATGGTAAATAGTTTCCCCAAGGGCCTGCAGAAATAATGGCAACTGACATTTGACATTAGTTTCCTTGCACCATGAACATTTATATATTTCTCCAGCGGCGCTAATTAAAGCGATTGCCATGAATTATAATTGCAGCACTTAAGCAGTAAGATGCCTCGGAATGCATATGCAACGAGATCTTAAATGGACTTTATCTTTCTGTCTCTTTATCCACACACACACACCCAATTGGAGTCATTGCACCCGCCAGAGTATAGAGTTTTCCTCTACTGCGTTTTTTTTTATTGTTTTGCCATTCTAAAGCATCGGATCGCATTTCATACAATTGCGAATTGGAGTTTACTTTGTCGGGTAAGTCTTTTTTTATCGTCGGGTAATTGGACTCCACTTTCAATTGCTCTGCTCTCTAAGCGTCTCTTGAGTTTTCAACCTTAATTGCACTTTAGCAACGTTTCTGGTTTGTTTGTGTTTGACCGAAATTCATTGCTACTGCTGCTGCCTCCGACTCCACTTGATCGATTGATGGATTGATTGAGTGATTGATTGTTGTTCAAGTGCCCTGGCCAAAGGAGAGAAATATTTGCATAGATTTAACTAATTGCCGGACAAACGAAAGTTCCAAGTTGGCTTAAATCAAGTGCCTTCTACTTAACCAAATATCAGCAAATCGATTTTTATTTTGTTTTGGTACAAATTGTGTTATTAACATGATAAGCCTATTGAAAAATGAAGAGTCTTTAGGTAGATTGACAGAGGATCAAAAGCTAAACAGGAATCATAATTGAGTTGCCCAACAAACGATTTCAATTAGCAGGAATAACAACAGCTCCGCAGATTGGCCAATCAGCCAAGTTCACGACCTTTTTTGGTCAAAAGTCCAAACACGAGATGAAAACTTGGCCAAACTTTAGCGATAGCAGCTGCTCCTAATTAAAGCCCAAAATCCCTGCATTTTAGACTAGAAAAAAACCGAAAAGCTGTAAGGACGAGGAGGGGAAAGTTTTGGGGCGACGCTAAACCACTTTTCCAAGATAAACGACACTTTTGGCAATTTATTTGGGCCAGTTCTCAACGCTTTTTGGCCAGCACATTTTTGGGGTATTTTCGGGTATACTTTAGAGCCCACATAACATTTCAATTTCCTGGACCATGAATAATGGCAAGTGTCCAAGAGCCAGGCTGGCCAAGTAAGCTAACTAAGCCATTTATAAGCCGGGAAACTAAATACCGAACCCAAGTCGAAGGCTTGTGGCCAAGTTCTGTGGCCGGCTAATTGAGCTAATTGCAAAAAAATAGCTGTCAATGTTTTTCGGGGGCAACAACTTCTAGGAATCAACGATATTGATTTTCATAGTCCATCATTCAATTAGTTACCAGGCAGGCGGCAGAGGGGCTTTACAGTTTTCGTATCGAATTTTGAGAGAGTTTATTAAATGATATTTCCTTGTAAGCTGACAGCTTCGCTCAGCCTGGCTCAATGACAAACCAGACATTGACATGAATATTCACTTTTGAGCAAACACACGGATGGATTTGCCGACACTTAATATGGCAGCATGTTAATATTCATATGCCCCACCTGAATTTTCCAGCCCATCCCCCTCCCCCCTCTTCGCATTTGTCAGTCAGAAACGTCACAAACACAAGCGCATCTAGATATGAATGTGTATATGTATTTGTGGTAAATTTAAACTCAATACCCATTTAATTTTTGGATGAATATTGAGTTGCTGTCCTCTTCATTACGTCCTCCTAGCCACGTCACGAGTGTAATAATTGATATAAAAAATAAATAAATTAACGAAAATTTAATTACCTGATGGCTATTTGTTTTGGCCGACGTCTGTTTTAATTGCTATCGATGGGACAATGGCGACGACAAGGGCATGTGGCCTAAAAACGACAAAAGGGTTGAATATCACAACAATTATTAAATAAATAATAAAGTAGAAACGTGTTGGTCATATTATATATATATATATATATATTTTGGGGTCAAGAAAAATCACAATTCAATCAGAGGGGCAGTGCGGAGGGTTAAACAGAACCGCCGTGGCAACGACCACCGCATCCGCAATCACTAAAAATTAATTTCAATTTTATTGCAGCGAAGGATAAAGGATGGTTGGATGATGTCCTGTAAAGGGGAAGGGGAAGAGGAAGGGGAAGTGGAAAGAAGGATGGTGCATGAAACCCGGCCGCAGTGTGGAAAACAAAACTGAAGTGAAATATGCAGATCAACTTGGCTGTCAAGGGGCGAGCGCGGTGCAGTGGAGTGTATTTTCAGCAAAAGCCAAACATTTATGAAAATGCAAAAGCGTTTTTAAGGTTTACCCCAGGTAAGCTGCACAGCATCAACAGCGCCAGCAGCTGCAGAGCGATATTAATGTGAATGGCTGCCAAGTAAAAAAAAAAGAAACAAAAAAAAACAGGAAAAATAAGAGCAGAAAACCAAAACTAAACTGGCAGGAACTGCGGAGGGGGAATGCCAAAAAACAGAGCATGAATTGCGGTTTAAACATTGAATTATGAATATTTCTTTACCTCGACCCCGACCTGGATTTCCCCGGGTGCCAGCGAACATTTATCATCCTGCCAGCCGAGATTCTGATTAAAAGCGAGAAATGTTTCGTAATAATCCCCTCCTCTTCTGGCAAAACCAAACCAAGCCGTGTCTTACCAAAATCGCGAATTGCGAATCACAAAATGTATGCATCAAAATTGCAAGAAGGCTTGGCGCCCCCAAAAAAAAAAATATATATAGTAGAAGGAAATCTGTGCCACGAGTTGAGTCTTATTTGGGATCGGGAAATTTTGCGCATTTCCCCAGTTTTGTTTAGCTGAATGATTACGTATAATGAAGAAGAGGAAATCTGCATTCAATTTGTAAAGCAATTCACTTGCTTCTTATGCTAAATGGCAATGGCATTATATAAATTAGACAAAAGCGAAAACTTTTCCAACAGCGAGATTTCCATCCTCCTCCGCAAAACCATAAGCTCAACCCGATACCCGGGAATTTCAGCCACGGGCCTCGAGCACTATAATTGGCACAACTTTTGCTCGGTTAGCATGAAAACTCATTTATTTCAGCGCAATCACACACACACACACACACACACATACACAATGATGGACAGAAAGTAGAAGTTATAGCAATTAGCGGACTCAACTGAATGGAGCCAAAAGAATTAGGCAACAATCCAGACAATCGTAGCCAGGCAACGCTCAGCTAAGGAGGAGAAAGTAGACCCCAAGCCGATTGAAGTTGAAATGCCATGAAAGGATGTTTATCTTTTTTACAAACTAGTTCTTGATTTTCAAGTAATTTACTGCATAGATATTGCAGAGAAAGAAAATATTACTTTCCGTAGGAAATATCCTTAAAGGAAACTAAAAGCTAAAACCTTAATAAAAACTAAAATATAATTACGATAAATGTGTTTATTATTATGGTTAGTTTTCGCTTTCGTTTTTTATGACATTCACAAGTAATTAAGAAAATATTCCAGGACTAAAAGTAATTAAGAAATATGGTTCGTTGGCCTGACTAACTATCAGTAATCAAGAATTTCCTATATAAAGGACAATCGTAATTAGCTGATTGTTCCGAGTATTTAAATGATGTCAGCTTACCCCATTTTCCCCTCATTTTGCAATTACCAACGGCTGAAAGTTTTCTCACAACACTTTTCTTTTTCGCTGAATATGTATAAATATTTTTGGGGATATCAACTTTGTATTGATTTATTGAATTTTTGTCCACTTTTCAATAGCTGACTGACCAAACTCATTAAGGCCTATTCATATATGAGAGTTTATATTGTCTCTATGAGAATATCCTGCTGTCCTTTGTTTTCTTTTTTCCCGAAAATGAAAAAATTGAAAAATGAATTTGTCATTTAATTAAGTCGGCAGACAGAATATAATTTGCGCAATTTATGCACGACATGCCATTTGCATAATGCAGCGCAACAAATCACAAATCAAATGTTTATTAATGCCCAGACATGGCCTGAAATCCACAGCCAGGCCACATACCGAATCCATGGCCATATCCATATCCATATCGTTTTGCATTTTGCAAAACACGCTCCGCTGGCCCGTCCTCATGAATTATGTGAAAACAACTCAATCAAAATGCAAACTGTCAAAACATAGCAGTTGGGCTAAAATACAAAAAAAAAAACAAGAATACCAAAAAGGAGACTAGTAACAAATGAATTAGCCATATCTATGCGCCTGGCCATGTGGGAGAGTGTGTGAGTGACGGCGTGATAACGCGTTATTACACTATAAAATCATTAATATGGCGGCTCTAATGTCGCGGATATGTAAATGCAGGCTGTGTCACGCGAAACGCTTATAAAAAAAATATAGAATGTATATAGACAACAAGCCCTGAAATGCGGCATTAGCTGCCTATAGACGAGATACTTTGACAACGCCTACCATTTGAGCCCATTACCCAACACTTTGGCCATAAAGTCGAGTGTGTGAGAGGGCGCCCCAGTGCCAAGGCAACGAAATCTATTAGTTTCCCAAGGCTTGGCGGGAATTCCAGGCCAAGGAAGAGGTGGCAAGCAACCATGAGCAGCGACAATTCCGTAAATTTGATATGCGCAATTTGTTGGCAAACGAGGCCAGCGACGAGAGACAGGACGAAGGACGAGTGAGCCTGGCAACCTGTTGCCGCTTGTTACGCACTTTTATGACGCCAGCGGGTGGGCTTCGAGTGGATTGCGTGTGTGTCTCAGCCCTAAACCCGGAAAAAAACAACCTCAAAGTAGTCCCCATTAAAGGTAATATGCCACATGACTCGCTGATGGAACTCAAACGCACACACAACCCTTTGGCAGATTGCTCTAACCTGGCCAAAAGGTTTCAAATTTATTTTTAGTTTGATAAAATTTACAATTTAATATTACATTTGGTAAGCCAAAAGTTAGTAAGCAAAAGAAATTTACAATACTAAATGCAACATTTTGATATCCAAAGATGAGATCTCACATTTGAAGCTGGAAAATTCTTAAAAAATGTTATATGCTTATTGCATTATTTTTTTTTCATTGTGCATTTGATATGCAGAGAAAAAGTGCATAAGTTTCTGCCAAGGCCCCGATATACTTATAGTTTATACTTTGGCAAATCTCAGTTCAAGACAAAAGTAGCCAACTCAACTTGGAAAGTTTCTTTCGTCTTTTTCCTAGTCTTTTCTGTTGCAGCTTTTGGAATTTCTTATGCAGCTGATTGCATTTGGCCAAGAGCACCGGCAACGGCAGCAGCAGCAACAGCAGCAACAGCAACAGCAACAAAAGGCAACTGCAGCTGCAATTGAATTTTATAACAAACAATTTTACGCTTTAAGCACACTAGAATTTGGTTTTGTTGTAGCAACCAATGAGACGACTTCTGCCTTGAAGTGCCCGGAGTGCGTCATTGACTTTGCCTCTGGCCAATGGCACTTTCCTCAGCTTTTTTCTCAACGTTCTTTTTTTTATTTATCGTTATTTACCATTAGCTGACTTTCACCTCCTTTTCCCCCCTGCTTTCCTTTTTTTGCTGCTGCCTGCAAGGACCTGGCTTTCCTCGGACTCTGTAACGACCACAATAAGCATTCTGGCCCCGACTACTTGCGCTCGCCTTTATTTTCTGCGGCTTCCTCTTTGGCAGCCTTGAGGGTAATCGTGGCCCATAAGCAGGCACAAAGTTTAATAAAAAAAAAATAGCAGAACAAAAACGAAATCAATTCACCTACCCAGGCAATTATGGCGCAGAAAGTTCTAAAAGTATAAAACTTATTCAAATTGTTTTTAATTAAATTAAGTTTCGGCTAATGTGAGGCACTGTGGCCCAAAGGGGGTAACGAATTGAAGCAAATTAAATGGTTATAATGAAGATAAGTCAGTTTTTATATTGAGCTATTTAATTTATACAGTTATCATTTAGATTTTATTGCTATTATTAAATCTATGAGCAGGCAATATGCTAAATTTTATATTTTATCGCTTTCCAAATTTATGCTCAGCCAAAAAGTAGGCCATGAAAATGTATAATTCTAAAAATGTAATCATAGTTTAAGCAGAATTTAAATATTAAACTTAAAACATTTTAATGAATTTGTCTTTTAAAAAAGAGCATAAAATTTATATACTATTTAGTACACTTTTCCATTTAGGCTTCCTGAATTCTAAGTTGATTTATTGGCTGCCTTCAACACATTTTATTTTGATTTACTTTATAAATACGAGTAAACTCTGAATGCTCCAACCAAGTCATAAACAATTTAAGGCATTTTAATAAAGTTTAAGATTAAACCAAATTTAATTTTTACATTTTCTCTCTGGCAAGAAGATGTTTATCACATTTTGCGCAGACTCCAGCATTTTCCTAAACTAAAGCTTAACAAATTTGTTAGAAAATCTTTCTTTTTTTTTACTAAAAGATTTGCTTTCTTTATTTAATATTGCATGTGTGTGTGTGTGGATTTATCGCATAAGCATTTTTTAGCAGGCCTCACACTTAAGACATAAACACATTTTGGTTGGAGATTCAAGACAAAGTTTTCACTCACCACACGTACCCACAACTCCTCCTGGAGCCAGGACATTCTAATCCCATTCCAGCCCCTAGTGTATAATTATTCTATCTGTCGCATATGCATGAGATCAGCTATAAGGCATGGTACACGCCCCCGATGTCTCCATCTGGCCTTATGTATGTATATGTATTCATATTCGCATGCCCAACTTCTTCGTCCTCCCACACCGCCGCTTCATTAGCAACTTTGTGCGTATTCATTAGGAAGCAGCAACAGGGGGCGCACAGCCCAGCACCAAAAATCCTCCCTAGCGTCCCACACAGCTGCGGCTGGTTGATAAAAGATTTATGCGAGCACTGATAACCCGACAAAACGCCCACATCCATAGACATACTGCCAGGATTCTGGATAAATAAACCAAAAAAAAAAAACACAAAAAAACAGAAGAGAAAACCGAAAATTTCTATGGGAGAAAGTCTCAAGTCAAATGAAAAAAACCGAAAATTAAAGCACATAAAGGCAGCTGCTTGATTTGGCATTCAGCACAAAGAGAGAGACTCCGACAGCTGGGGCTTCTCCTCCATGCAAAATCCGGTGTCTGTCTGAGGGGTTAGGACCCTCCAGCCAACCAACAAAAACTCAAAAAAAAAACACACTCGCCCATCCTCTGTAACCGCAACTTGTTTCAGGAAATGTTTTGGCAAAATGTTTGGTAACTCGACGGCGGCTCTTTCACATGTTCATAAATTAAAATGCCGCAAATCAAATTCACATAAGGCTTCAAAACACTCAAACGCCCGGGCTCAAAGCGGCGGCAAAACTGACGGGCAGTGGCGTCTGGCTGATGGGGGGCACCCAAAAAAGGCGAGGGAATGGGCTCCCTGAAGAGGACTTCCAAAGAAACGAGGCAATCCTTGAACATTGTCTAAACCAAAAAACCCAAAAACTGGCGCGCCGCTGCATGTTAAATTATGTTCACACTTTTGTGGGCTCTCCGGCTACGGCTCCGGCTCCGGCTCCACTGGCCGGACCCAGAAAAACCCCGAATCCGGACACGGACATGGACTACCGAATACGGACTACAGCGAAGAGTCTATATGGGTGGGCGTGGCCGTGAATGGGCGGGCGTATGGTTTGCATGTGCGGTTTTTATGCTGGCCAACCACTTAATCTCCTTTCGGTTTATGCCGCTTCTGTCTTGGTTCGTTTTTCAAGTGAAATTTATTATATTTTAATCACTCCCCGGGGACTTGTTGTAGCAGTTAAAGCGTATTTTTAACTTTCTTTTATTTTCTTTCATTCCTTTCTTTTTTTTTTCATACACACATTAATATTAACAAAATTGCCTCCGACGTAGTGGAGCACTTTAAATTGCTTTAAGTCCCCGGCCCAATGGCAAAACAGACTCAGGCCCCAGTCATAATTCTTCTGCCGCCGCCCCATTTCTTTGGGGCGTTTATGGCCAAGCCGATGGCAAGCCCAGGCAGTATGGCAGTATGGCAGCGAGGCATAGAGGCAACGCGGCGTATACGCAACTTTCGCAATGCTACACCCGGAACGCACTTAATCATTTTGATTGTCGTAAATGGCGCATTTTTAGTGCGTCGCAGCTCGTTTCTGCGGCTGCCAAAAAGGAAACAGTTTCAGCTCATTAGTGATTCATTTATTTATGCTGGCCATTACTTAAGTTATTATTATATGATTAGGCGAAAGTGTGGCCGGCTTATTTATTATGCATCAAGGCCCCGAAAATGCCAAAGATCGAATGGAGTTAGTCCGATTGTGAGCCGAAAACGGGACAGAGAGCTGAAGGCCATGTGCTCACCCAGTGCTTTCCCAGCCCAACTGTCAAGCACACGGAACATCGATCGACTTGGACAGCTATTAGACATAATCACGGCCGATTCACACAAAGCCCAGTCAGCTGGAGAATGATGGTAAGGGAGGCAAGTGCAAGGGGTTTGGAGTGCCTGAATAAATGCCTGCATGCCGAGTAGGCCAACAACAGACGGCCAACTTCCGGGCGACAGAGGCGGGAGAAGGGTCTAAAAGCCAAGGCAAAGGCAAATCACGGCCGAAAATACACCAAAAGGAAGAAAAAGAAAAAAAGAAGGAGAAAATGCCGTCAAGCCACAGGGATATATTGATTTTGCCTTTCGGGCCAACACACAGCGTCATGGCCAAAAACGTGAACAAAGACAAAAATCAAAGCCGCATGCAGAACGCAGCCTGCGGCTTCAAGGAAGGAGCCTTCCTGCCTCCTCAGTCTGGCTTCCTCCATTACCATCTCACTTGCCGTCTCTATCAATGGCTCCTGACTCCTTTGCTGGAGCGTTAACGAGCAGTTTGATGGCTCGAGGAGCAGCAGCAGATATTGCAGTGCACTGAGAGAAAACCAGAGTGGAAAATCTATCACAAATTGGTCAAAGCCACTCTCAATAATCCAAAAATTATTTCCATTATTGATAAACAAATTATCTGCATAAAAGGACCATTATTCATCATAGCTGTTTAAGAATTAATTGGCAATTATTTAACTTAATTTGTGCCCCCGGGAAATTTCATTACCATTTTTGAAGATATTAATCAAATTTCTCAACGAACTTAAATGTTAAATCAGTGATAATAATATTGCAATTTAAGATTTAAGATAAAAACCAATTAATATAAGATTTAGATAGTGCAATCATCTTCTTCCTTTTGGATAGACTTTTGTAACAGTCTCGTCTTTTCCCATACTCCCTTAACTTTCCCGACCAAAAGTCGGCTTAAAGCCTAAACTTAAACACACAGCTTGGCCAGCTGTCCCGCCCTGACCCCTCATAGATCAACGGCACTTGTTGGCCAGTTTTTTTCCGCCAGCTCGGCATTTTCCTTCAGCGTTTTTTAGCCTTTCGCCGGTTGTTTGGTGGTAGTGTGTGGCAGTGTGCAAATGTCGTAACGGGCAAAGCGCAGCCACAAAGCGAAAAATAACATCCCCGGCCCCATCGCGATGCACGTTGACTTTGACGGCTCGCTGCTCGAGCCCATGGATGCCACATGCAACGGCAACAATGTTTTCGATTCGGTTGCATTCGGCTGGCTCGATTTTGGATTTCGTTTCGGTTCGTCCTTGCGGTGGGCCCAGGAACAAAAAGAAAAAAAAAAATAGAAATTCGAGAAAAAACGTGGCGAACAATTCTATTGATTGACAGTTTGGCAAAACGCACAGTCCAACAAAAGCAAAAAGCCGAAAAGCGTAGAGCCGCAGGCGTTACCGTTGCGGATGTGCGCTTAAAAACGTTGCAAGCAACGTGAAAAAATGCTTCCTCCATTGATTTGTTATGCAGAAAGGTGCAGGCCTCACCAGAGGCGTTGAATGTGGTGGAAAAAATTTTGGGTAGGGTGGGAAAGGGGGATAGGGGGAAAGGGGGTTATAAAGGGGGTTAGATTACCATTCAATTTGTACGCGTTGCCGCGAAAAATTCTTTAAATTTTTGGCACATCTCCCGCTGGCAACTAATTGACTTGATTGGCGGTGCGTGATTCCCCAGGATTTGGCATGACTTGCCAGACCGAAATAGCCAAGAATTCCTAGCTCCACTTGATTGATCATCTTTTCTATATATATATTTAGTATATATTATACCTGCTGCTGTCCGACATTGTCAACTTTTTGCTGACCATTAATCACCATTAATCAAGGACAATGGCACTTCACCAGATGTCAGTCGTTCTATATATTTACACTCAACCAACCAGCCAGATAGCCAGCCAGCCAGCTAGCCTGTCTTCATTTATTTTTTATCATGCAAATTAAATTTAATTGCTTAACAAGTTGTGGCAATTGGTAGGCAAACACAGAACACACAACGGAGAACAGAGAAAAACTCCCCCCGACCTTTCACCACGAAAGTAAAAGAACCCTCCACAAATTATCTGTGCTGGGCCAGACATTGCGGCTGGGGCTCAAACAATAACTAATGTCAGCCAAGCGCAAATTGCTTTATTAAATAAAGTTCAGCCAAAATAAGCAAACCAAAAAAAGGAAGTATCCCCACACATCCCAGGGGATTGGAAAGTTGTGCGAGAGGCGGGAGGAGGCGGGCGTAGGGTAAGTCCCTGGACAGCAGGAAGAATCAGAGTAAATTGTACAATGTGGCCAGTGGCCAGTGTTCGGGTTCGTCGTCTAATCATTGTGCACACACTCCAACTGGCTGTGAGAAAGGCTTTGAGTTGAGGGCATGGGCATTGGAGAAAGGGGCAGCCTGGACAAAAGGACTGGTAAGGACATGGCCAGGCGGCCGCAAGGACTGAAAGTATTTTTAGCTAATATCAATTTTTCATAGTTCAAAGATTTTTGCGCAGACACACACATAGAAATCTGTGTGCACATGTCGTGGTCATTGAGGCAATAAGAAATTTTCTGGTTTTCTGATTATAAACGATCCTCTGCAGTGTCTTGAATCGAAATATATATATATATATGTTTCTGTTTCCCGATACACTTAAAACGCAGAAAGCTCTTGGCTTTGCCTCTACCATTTGATTTGTTTTTATTTGAGGCTGCAGTCCTGAGAAACAGCATATATAGTTCAGATATATAAAAGATAGAACCCCTATAGGGGGACACTTGCAGCCTGAAAGTGATAATTTATGGTCAACGAGTGCAAGGCAACATATTCAATTTCCGACAGCCGCCACTATAGGGGATTTTTGCCGATCCATGCCATGAGATTTCATTAGCTGGAGACTGGATTCACAGCCGGATTCCAGGCAGGTGTAGTCCGCCTTCCCAGCTCCTGTTCTTCGATTCGGTGTGACAATTTCAATGTATGCTCATCGTAAATTTTCACCAAGCGTTATCGACACAGGCATCCTGGCTTCTTTTGTATATCCTGATACCCTTTTTAGAGGGTATTTAAATGTTGATCGAATGTTGTTAAGTAAATATATTTTTAAAATATTATAAGGGAATCTCTTAAAACTAAAAAACTAACAAAATTAACTAAGAAAACTTTTCGTTTTAATCAAATTTAAGAATAATTTTAGACCTCTCTTTAGAAAGTCTTGTTTACCCAGAATCCTTCGTCTTCTCCCATTAAATCCAAGGGTATTTCAACTACAACTTCCCCCAAAGTTCAGCCTGGTTATCCCGTGTACTGCGGCAGGAGTTGGTCCTGTGTGTCACTCTTCTTGGCCGACTTGCAGCTGCATTGTTTATGTGCTCTGGCCTGGCTGAAGTCGTGTAAATTCTCCCCTTCATCTAATGGCAAATTTATTTGGTACGTAAACAGTTTTTTGGCAAGCAAACACACACAGGGCTATATATCGGAGATAAAGCTAGAGATACAGAGCGAGGCGTTGGGGGATATCGGTTCTGTTCTCTTCTGTTTTGTATTGTCTACTGGTGGTGCTCCTGGTGGTGGAGTCAACTTGGATTGCATGTAATTCCTGTGTCAGCCTGAAATTGAATTCCATTCTCAGCCACAGTGGTGTGGGTAAGCCGAACTTGCTAATAATGCATGCAGTGGTTGTGCAGTGGCAAGTATGGGGAGCCAAGGAGGCACTGCAACGGCAACTTTTCCAACTAAGCCAACAGGTTAGACATTGACTCACTGAGTGATTGTCTAACTGTCTGGTTGTCTGTCTGTCTGTTTGCTTTCTACTTTACCATACCATTTACCATTGGTTTTGATCAAATTTCGAATGCGTGCGAATGGTGTTGTTGTGCTGTGCGGCTCTTGTTTTCAGTTTAATTGCGCAAATCCATTACGCATACGCAGCGTTTGCTGCCAGGACATGAATAAAGTGGGCTGGGCGCACAAAAGGGAGTAGCAAAATTAATTTTTCTCAGCCGCAAAATTGAAACCGAACAGCGTCGAAGCGCGTCGGCAAATTTACACACCATTAAGTAGTTTACCAACACACAACGAGCCCTTACACACACACACGCATATAACCAAGGTGTGTGTTTTCACCAGCCAACACCCGCACACCCACACACCAACCAGCACACACATGATCCACATGGGTAGTCATTGTAATTTGATATTATGCTGCCAAATGGCGGCATGTGCTGCCTGGATGGTGTGCACACAATGGCAGAAACTGAATCGGAATACTCGAATCCTCGTCTGATAGAGAAAATAAGCAAAAGTATTGCTGGGAGGAGGAGAAATATAATAAAATAAAACCCAATATCCGGAGAGGAGTATATGTGTAGTAGTCTGCATGTGAACTATTCAATTCGCTCATTTCATTAAGTTTCTTGTCGCACTCAAGGCACTTGACGTTGACAACGTGCCGTATGCGCAATATGTGTGCGAGGTTGTAAGTAGGTGGAGCCCCATGTTTATCAGGCCGCATAACGATGTGTCACTTGTGCGTGGCACTGAATAGAGTCAGGAACCTGAGGATGGCCCATCGAAACTGGAGCTGGGCGCTGTGAGCTGGAGTGAGCTTGGAGTTCGGTGCACACACACTGCATATTGATATGCTAATCGAGCTGGCAACAAAAGCAACAGCAATAGCAAATCGTCAGTGTGCGTGTGTGTGTGTGTATGTGTGTGTTTGCACGCCTAATGGCATAAAGACAAAAGCTCGGCGCACAAATGGGAAAAACGCAGAGCGTGATGTCCTGGACATGGCAAGGGCGCTGTGTTTGTTGGTCCTGGCTTTAGAGGTGGGTAAGCGCTATTAAGCGCATTATTTAGCTTTGGACACAATGGCAACACCCACACAACAGCAACAGCTATGGCAATAGCAATAGCAACAACAACAACAACAACAACCGCAGCTGAACAACTGTGTAGATAAGCACTTTTGACGCTGTAATGGCTCCGCTGACCACTTTGTATCCTTGTGTAACCATATGTTCGTCCTTTTTCCTCGCACTCTCTCTTACACACACACACACATCTAAAGTGCCCTTAAGTGTCCTGGGCAGGCCACATAAGCGACGACACCTAAGCAAAACACGCAAACAACCAAGTCAAGCCAAGTGCTTGTTGTCCTGACCATTTGGCGTGAGTGGCGCCTCCATTGATATGCCAAAATTCAGCTCGGCTCCACCCCATGTCTGCGGTTAGTTTTGGTTTCAACTAAGTCTGCTCGATTAAGCAGTTGGCCTAGTGGATGATCTCTCTCTCTAGACTTCAGGGACAACCAATATCAAGCAAATTATTCAGCAATTTGGTAACTCTAGATTTTCATGGTAAACAATCGCTCTTATTCCTGGAGTTTATAATATCCCAAGTTTAAAATTCCGAAGCATATGTCCAACTCCTAGCATGGCTTAAGTTATTACTAATAACTTTAAACTCAAAACTAAGCCATTGATTTACTCTCCTTAAACTTATACAATATATACAAACAGCTAGCAGCTAGTCTATTTTAATACAGAAATCCAAAGTACTATTAAACTAAGAACAAACCAAACGTGCTATAACTTTTTTTGTACACTTTGAAAACTTTATTAAACCAGACTTCCTGATCTTAACTATTGCTTTTAAATCTCTAGTAATTTTGCAAGAAGGCATACAATTTATTCTCCCCCCCTGTGCACGATTCATACAACAAGTTGACTTTGCAAAACAATTTCTTGGTTTTAATAAAAGTAAACAACCGAGCTTAGTTTGCTGGCTTTCATCTACCCCAAAATGACATAAAATTGGGGCAGAAAAGAATGCAATTTTCGTGCCTATTCAAAGGACAACGCGTATTACTCAAAAAGGAATTAACTTTTCCACTACCCACTCCATGTGCTAAGTATTCAGGCTGGAATGGGAGCATTCTCCAGATGAGCTCACGTTAATCCTAAAATCTGCCCAAGTGCTGCTGTTTTGCCAAAAAAAAGCCAAAAAACAACCACAGCAACGAGGAAAGGCAAAAATAACAGATTCTAGGCGTAAGAAGCACGCACACAAATTTAGCAGGAAGATAGAATGAGAATTACGCACATTCTGACAATGTACACACTGAGCTTCGGTACATGGCTGCGTATACGCAATATGGCTCCACTTTCGTTTTAATATGAATGCTAATAGGCTAAGTCGGGATTTCTCTGGACTCGCACTCTTCTCTTACTTCGTCCCTTTTGGCTCTTTGGGGTCCTCGAAATGTAATTTTCCCACAATTTTTGTTCACTTTACGCATGGAGTCGGAGACCAGACAATGCGAGACCGAATGAATGGAACACTTGGCAATATGGTGCAGAAAGCGCCAGCAACGGCAATACACAATGGCCAAGCCATTTTTATCGCTTTCTATGCCGGGGCTTATGTTCTGCAGTTAACCAGCGAAGCCCAGTAAGCCCACTGGGCCAGGCATTCCGTTCCCCATTTACTGACATTTAATATGACTTTACTTACGCAGCCACCACCCAGTAGTCACCCACCGAAAAAAAGGAGGACAAGGCACTACCAAGAAATCTTTCCCATATTATGCAAACGTCTTAGCCAGAGCAGTGACCCCCAATGACCCAAAGCCAGCACAAATACATAAATATTTGCGAATACATATGTACTTTTGGGCTTTACTACACTGAGAAACTAGTTTGCTGATTTATTAAAACATAAATTTAAGGATTAGCATAAAATAGAAAGCATTTTGATTAATGGTCTCTCAATTTGTTGAGTTTATGAGTTGTTTTATGGCCATTAATCTGAGTAATTTAAGTTTAGATATGGTAAATAATCTTCTTAAGATAATCTGTATTATAATCTGCTATCAAAGTTGAGGAATCTGAATCTAGATAGTCCTACCACTCACCACTCTTAATAGTTCTTTTCTCAGTGCACTCGTCTACACTCGTATTTTCTTGTATGAGCCATCTTTTGTCGTTAACAAGCCTGCACTCTAATTTAGGCGACTTCGCATTGTGGCCATTTCTTTTCCTGCAGGACCATTCGGCTAAGGCGGCTAAGGATGTTTATCGTGGAAAATTACGCCATGTCCCGGCTGCTATAATTGGCTGTTAGGTCCGTTAAGATTGCGCTTCAATTTCAGATAGGTGACATTTCGTTGCATTTTAATGAGCTTCATTCCACGCGGCGCCATGCCATGCCACGCCGCACCACGCCATTCCATTTCATCAGCGGCTTATCGACTTATCTGCCAGCTGGTAATTGCGTGCTAAATTTTATGCTGACTTTGGCCAAAACACAACACAAAGGCAACGCAATATCCGACATCCACCTAGGCCATAAAATTGCTGTCTAAAAATCTGTCCAAGCAGCAGGTTTTATGAATGCATGGAATATGTATGGCCTAATCAAAGGCAATGCCAGTCAGATGTGTCTAAATAATTCAAGTGTTTCGAATAAACACATTTAACAGGTCGACGCCGAAGCCAAAAAGTCAGCCAAAGGGCAAAAGCAACTTTCGGCATTAACAAAAGCCAAAAAAAAAAAAAAAAAGAAACAGCTCAAACGGCAAAAGACCGCATAAATGATGCAAAGTATTCCTCTTTTTTTGCCCCTCGTCTTTACCCTCAAACAAGTTTAAACAAAAATCTCTTGTTTTTTGGGTGGGTAATGAAACTGCAAGGAGGCGCCGGCAGCAAGGACACGGAAAGGCGGAAGGAAAACCAGCCTTGCCGCCTGCTGCCTACACCTGCTGACAAAGACATTTACTCAAAAAGTTTTGTGCCGGGGCATGGCATGGCGAAAAATAAAAGGCAAAACAAGGTATCCACAAACTGGGACACCGGGGCACGACAAGCATTTCTGGCAAAACGCCCGCGCCCATTAAGGGAGCCCACAAAGGGCGCGTTTTTCATTACCATCGATGGGTGGTGGTTGGGGGTGTGTTGTTGCTCGTGGGTGGTTTAGCTCTTAAAAACGCCGGGTAAAAGGCAACAAAAGTCAAGGATACTGTCAAAAACTGCTGGCGGGCATTTCCTCACTTTCCATTTCACTTGTCCTTGCAATCGCTCCATCGTCTGTTGACTGTTTCTTTCTTATGTTTCGGTTTCTTTTTTTTTTCTTTTGTTTTTGGGAGCTACCATCTCCTTCAGTTTTGGTGGATTTAATTATTTGGGTTCCTGCGGGCAATACCCTCAACCGAAAATAAAAATAATAAAGGAAGTGTTGTCGTTTTTATTTGTGTTCCCTTTCAGGCTTCGACTTTGAAATGTTGAAATGAACAGCCAAACGAAACTCTCTCCCTCTCTCTCTCTCTCTCTGTCTCTGTGTCCATTTATTTAAATTTATATTTATGTGTTTATATTTGGCCTGGCCCCATTCATTTATTATTCGATTTGTTCACTTAATTAAACCGAATTTAATCACAGCCAAAATTGTTTGTTTATTTGCTTATGTGTATCTTAGGCAATTAGACAAAAGACTGCCCGAATTCTCTGCCACAATAGCCACGTTGAATTTAAATAATAAACAATAATAATTAGATGGCAAGAGCACAATTTATTGGCACAGCCAAATGGGGTTTAAGCAGCGCTCCATTATGTTTATTAAAACGAATTTATTTAACCAGTAAGTCAGGAAATTTAAGGCCATAGATAGAGCAGAAAACACTTTAATATACACAAAAGAAATGACAATTTATTTGATCGGAAAATATTTGATTTCCTTTTATGCAAAATAATTTTCATGTCAAAGCGCCTTCGGGCAACATTTTGGTTTTGAATTCCAAAAAGTTGTAAGTAATTTTATTAGACAGAAATATTTTTAATTATTTGCCTGCCTGTCATTAGTTTTGAAGACTTAAACAAAATGACAAACTAAAAGCCATAGACTGAAGTCTAACTAGAACATGACCAAGTCGAGTCACAGAAGCTGCAAATAAATGGCCAGCCACAAATGTCAACTCGAATGCTTCGAATCAAATATTTGCTCTTGCTGTCGGAGAAGATATTTCATCAATTTTGTGTTTTGGCATGGTTTGACTGTCGTTGAAAATGTTCAATAATATCCTACTAGTATTAAGCAAAATAACCAATATAAGATACTTAATAAGTGAGATAATATAACACAGATATTAGCCTAATAAGCCATGTAAAAACGTCCAATCTAGATAAGTTAAAAAAGGCGTTTAACTAGCTGGCATCACGAAATGTCCTGTCTATAAAATTGGAAAGTGAACTAAAATATTATGGCAAATCGGTTAGGAAGAAAATGCTTATATCGTGTGCTGCAACTGACCCCTTGCCTAATTAGCAGCACGCACACAGACATGCAGTCTCATTCACACACACACCCGGGCTCAGTCCTCAAACAACGGCTTACAATTTAAGCTAATTACGTGGTGCACGTGAGGCTATGATTTAGCGTTTAGCATTGCAATTAAGCCGACAACTGGCCAGAGGAGCGGCGGGAGGGAGGTGAGTCCCAGACTGTTGGCAGCTTAGGGCTAGAGCAGCTAGCCTTATCATATCAGGAGCAGCACGCAAAGTAGCCGTAAGTAGAGTGTGTCAAACCATAATGGACAAGGGCGACAATAAAACCGAGAAGAAAACAAATGCCCGGCGAATAAAACAAAAGCCAATGCCCGTTGACAAGTCGCGAAGGCCAACAGGCTGGAGAGGAAAATAAAAAGCAAACATATATATATATATACGAGTAAGTCTAAGGACCAAAGGATAACCAAAACGCGGATGCGTGCACGGCGGACGTTAGTGGGTTAAGTTATGGGCCCACGACCGCAACGAAACGCAAAACCATGGGGGCGTTGCCAGAGAAGTGCAACAATTAAATTTAATTACCAGTGTCATAAATATGCCATGTCATACCCAACCGCGACACACTCACGCTCCCACACCCACACACACCCCAACCACAAACGAATGCAATTGCCTAAGCAAAATAATCAAATAACATGCTGCCACGGAGCCCAGAGCCCAGAGCGATTCACAACCGAATGCCGACCAAAAAGCCAGTCAACCAACGTGTAAATTACCACTGCACAAATTAATTATTCAAATGTGCACACTCGAATGGCTAAACAAACGTCGCATCTGTGTGCGTGTGGGCCTTGGCATTAGTTGGCCGAAAATGCAGCAACTGGGCCAAATGCAACTGCTACTGCAACTGCAACTCCAGCGGCAGCAGCATCAGCAGCAGCAGCAACGGCATCCTAATTAGCCCTAATAAAGCGCCTAAGCATGGATTTTGGTCGAGCGCAGCCTGGCTAACCAAAATTGCTGCATAATTTCAAGTCCGACCGAATACTGTGAAATCAAGCATCAAAAGCCCACTGAATTTATAGGGAGATGAGGTTAGACCAATTTTCCAGGATACTTAGCTAGGCTTGCACCGAGAAATCGTCTTAGAAATTATCTGATTTTGCTAAGATTTATTCCAAAACGGCTTGAAATATGTTTAAAAATTCGCAAAAGCTATTCTTTCTATAGGAATAATACGTTTAATCTTTAGTCTGTCCTTGCAACTTGGCACACTTTCTAAGCCTAAAACTTGTATATAAAAAGGATAATACACACACACCTCTTACTGACTGTCACTCCAAAAGTCCTGTATAAAATTTAACGGTAACTTTAACGGTCACCTTGTGAAAATATTGACAATAAAAGAAATCGTAGCATACTTTTCTGCACCGGCAGCAAAATTAGCCATTAGCAAATCAAAGATTGTGTTTACCCCCCCGTAATTCAACGCCCGAAGACGTTTTCATATTTTCACTATTTTCACGCTCATTATGCGCCAGGCAACGCTCATTGCCCCGATTCCTGGCCCTTGGTTCTTCGTTCATCGTTCTTGGTCCTTGCTTGTTGGTTGTTGGCCCTCTTACAGCAATTACCTGAGCTGCTGGCTCATTTTTATTTTCCTTCTCGCGCTACGATTGCTGCCACATTTATTTTACTTACTCGCTGCTTCTGCCATTTTTGTTTCTTTTTTTTTCAGCTATTTCAGCTGGCCACAAACAAAAGGAGGAGCAGAAGGAGCAGAGGAGAGAGCGTGGCTTGGCGTCATAATGAGCTCAAATTTATTGGGTCATTTGGAAAAATACGAGAAATCTACTGCGGCAGCAACTCCTCCTCATTTCATGCGAGGTATGGACATTCCTTATTTCGCTTTTGCTATTTGCCATTTAGCCAGAAATTTTAACATCAGCCAAAAGAAGCAGAAAGGAAAACACACACTGGCCCAAATGAAAACGAAAGGGAAAGAGGAAACTAAAGAGTATCTGAAAATAGTTGCTTATTATGGCCTCTAGATTTCGTTCTGGTTTCGTTTATTTTTTTAATTAGTCAATAGTTGGAAATGGCTAAGGGGAAAACTATAAACCTCTGGAAGGAAAAATGAACTGTGAAATGGGTAGAAGAGAAGCTAATACATATTTATTAGCTGGGCGGTTTTTGTTTTAAAGGACTTCGAAAGGACAGCAGAACAAAGGCAGAATTAGTTTGGTAACAGTATCTAAAAACTAAGCAGCTTAAAATGTGTCTTGGCCAAAGGTGACCAGTGAGTAACCACTCCATCTCAAAGAGAGAGAGAGTGATTATCAGCAAGGCTCTTACTTTCTTCACTCGAGCGAGCTCTTGCCTTAGTCACTAAGTAACCAAATAATTCCCCTGCCAACAACTATATTAATCTCTCATCTGGCAAATACAATTTGTAATTAAATGTCGGTAATTAATTATGAATTCCAGTGTGGCGAATGAACTAAATCTCTCTCTCTCTCTCTCTCTACCAATTCGACTTCACATTTATCAATTTCGATGGCAGAGGAAATAGGGAGCAGGAACAGGAAACAAGGAAACGAGGACGAAGAATAGCAGCAGAATCAGGTAATAACCAATAACCAAGAACCAATCGATGCACGGACAATTGAATTAAAGCCAATTGCAGTCAGTGCGTGCATGGGACTGGCTCGTTTTATTGTTATGAATTATGTTTTGTTATTATTGCCATCGACGTGGCCAATATAACCGACCATATGCACTATGCAGAACACCGGCCAGGCCTGAAATGTTGGCTAGTTGTCTGTGGCCGCCCCGGTGGATGCTACTATTTACATTATGCCATTATTATTATGGAATATTTTCGTGTGTATGGGCGATTGTGCGGTCTTGTTTAATTAGCCAAATTTATGTACGAATGCTTTAAAACAATTACCACAACGAAAGCCACGCCCACACGCGCCCCCATCGACATAAGTATGAGCTATGGGAGCGCTGTTAGTTTGCATTTGGAATTTTGAATAACAATTGGAACTTAATAGAGTTGCCTGGCTCTTAAATTAAATTGCATTTTGTGGGGCAGTAAAATTAATGGTGAACATTCAGGCAAGGATTCTGGACCAAGGATACGGGATACGGGATAGGGGATCCTGGGGGTCCTGAATAATGGCTGTCGGGCCTGGCCAACCGATAAATGCAGCTCGATAAATATAAATATGAATGTCTTTAACTATTATTCCATGTGATTGCTGTGGCTTTCGTGTGTCTTTAATTATTTAACCATTATGTGCGTTGACTTATTTATGAATGGCCTGTGAGTGTGTGTGCGTGTGAGTTCGCATGTATATGTGCCTGCATGTTGGAACATATATTGGCTCCTCCTCGATTTTCGTCCGCGGGCGGGACGCACTTATTTATTGATATGTCTTTCATTTTTAAGCTCCGGCGGCTGCCCGCAGTATTAAACGGAAATTAAAGTTGCCGATATATTGCCAATGTGAAAAGATACACACACGATAGGCAGGCGTTGATTTTAAAACCCCATTTTCACGATATATATATATATATATACCTATACATTGAAACTGTTTCTTTGACCTCAACCCTTTTTTATAGGGAATTACTTTGATACTAACAGACTTTTATGGTATGAAAATGGGAGTGGAGAAGATATTTGATATTAAAATCAATAGTTTTAAGTATATTAACCTAAATATCTCAATGTTCATAGGACACAAAAACATAAGTGCTATATAATTTCCAATGATTTTGATTTTTAAGTAGAGAAATCATCTTTTTTATATGCACTACTCATGTTTTTTATGTTTATATGGCAAATTTATTAAGCAAAGTTAATCCGCTTTTGATGCCATTGACAATGATGAGTTTTGATATTATTTTTTCAGTTTTCAAATTCCATTTCATTACTGAATTAAAGTTTGCCATTAAACCAACAAAACTACCCACGACCATTCATAATTTATACAGACGTATCAATCGGTTAAGCCCGACTGGCATATTATGCGAGTAAACGAACTGTGATTGTCACATCGAGAGATTTGCCTTTCCTTTTGGACTTATGCCATTTCAATCAGATCCGCCCGATGTTTTTGCAACTGCTGCATAATTGTTTTCTATATAAACTGCAGTTTTACATTGTTTCAAACCTTCAGCGCAATTCGCAATTCGCAATTTGCCATGGCCAAAGCCTACGGCCAATGACAATTTATGAAAAAAAGATGATAAACTGGCAACAAAACGAAATAAAATAGAATCCTTGCCAACCAATTGAAGTGCGAAAACACGGCATACATATTTTTAATTAATTGTTAAAAAATACAAACAATAAAGCAGCACTATAATGCGGGCGAAAACAAAAAAAAAACAATCGCAAAAATCGTATAGCTTTATTTTATATTAATTATGCAGCTGAATGATTGCAGGACGGCCATTTAAAATTCAGCAAGTGCAGTGAAACAAAAACAAAGATTGCAATTAAATTGTGCGATTGCTTTATTTTTCTTAATGCCACTCGTCAACGCTTTTCTCTATATATATATATATCTCCCTCGATATCTGTGCATATGAATAATTGTATTAAGGACTCCAATCTCAACAGGTGACAGGAACTTACCTCGGAAGAAAACAGGTCCTGTTTGGGTCTGTTTTTGGGTCTTTTTAGCCTGACTAAGCACTTTGACCCGATTGTTCGTTTGTTTATTTGTTTGCCTGGCTCCTTATTTATGGCTGTTTTGGCTTGGCACACACACCATCTATGATATATATATATATATATATGTATTCAAGGATCACTGGGGCACAGGACACACATAGGATATGTCACTTTAATATGCGTACGGCTCGACGTTGTCGTGGAGTCCTAATTTAAAATGCCGCACAATTTTCCGAGTGCAAATATTTAAATATTTTATTTCCCAGCGCTGCTGATTGTTTACGTTTGCTCTGGCGTCTGGTATTTTTCACTCTTAATTTAATTAAAAATCTTCGTCTTGCTGTCGGTTTTTGTTGTCCTGCGGTTAATCACGATTTATGTTTGTGTGTCGGTGTGTGAATGTGCGACTGGCGGTGCTGAATTCTTGGACAGTGCTGTAGGCCCAATGCTATTTCGCGAGAGAGAGCGGGTAATTTTTGGCAAGCCGAGAGAGAACGCGCGTTGGTGCCAAAAAAAACGGTAAAAGACGACACGCGAGAGTGGACTTTCGAATCAGTTTTGAGAACCGAAATCCCGAAACGCGATTGGGTTTACCGGTTGGAAAATTCGCACTTTTTTGGTTACAACAACAGTTATTTCAGGGTTTATTTTTGGCTTAAAACCAACTTTCAGTTTCCAATTTAACTTTTATTTTTAAAAGTATTTTAGAGTTATTTTCTCTGATATATCTCCAGTGAATTAAATTCAACACTTATTATTTCCGACTATTATAATAAAATATCGCGAATTGGATTTTTGCGACTCGAACTTGTGAAAATTTAGATTAAACACTTATTTTCTGGGTGGCAGTGGGACGAGAGAGAGCACAACCGTCTGCTAGCGCGTTTCGAATGGGACTGAAGACCGTTGATTTGAGGTGTCGTAGATTGCACGAAGATGACCGAAGTGGTCTTCGGCAACCACTCGTTGATTCAACAGTTAGCCGAAGCCCGTACGAAAAAGGACGAAGGGACGAGCGAGGGGGTTGCGAATGAACGACCAGCACAATGTAATTGGTATTAGAGCCTCTTCTGCTCGGTGTGGTTGTTGGTGTTGCTCTTTTTGTTTGCCGTTCGACAGCCGCAATGAATGTGTGCCACAGGCGAAGAGAAAATTTCTCACGCAAAGAGGGTTAATTGTGGAACCTAAGAGAGAATACTGGGTTGGGCTGTGGAGGGTATTTAAGGAGGAAATAGTTGTAAATAGTTGGAATATTTCTCAGGAATCTCAAGCATATTTACTAAAATCTTTAAGTTTTTAAGAGGTAAGCAAGCAGTGTTAATAAAAACTTAATAAAAATTGTAATTTAAAACGTCTCTCTTAATTTATATTCTTCTTTTTAAGCACTTTAGGAATATATTTTTCCTTATATTTTATGTCTTTTACCTGTTTCTTTTGTTTATTGTTATTAACTGTCTTCACTATGTTTAACCCAATTTCAAATGAGTTAGTCCCCTAAGGATTTGAAAGCTTAAAGCTATTTAAAGCTTTCGTTTATGTTTAATGGGAAATTAATGGTAATAACCCTTTTCTGTCTGGACGAAAGGGAGATTTTCTCTTTAGTTGATCTCATTTAGGTTTTAAAATTCTCTTTATTATGCTTCATATTTTATTGTATTTATTTTTAGTTTTTTAGTTCTTAACAATGATTGTTATTAAACGAAAATAATAAAAATGAATTAACAAAATCTGAAGTATGAATAATTGAATAAATTAATATATAAAAATAACTAAAAATATCGATTCCTTTGGATTATTTGGCAATATACAAAAATATATTTCGATTTAAATCAAAATAATTTTATTTCTTTTATATTAATAGGTTCCTAAAATGATAGGGAAAATATTATTATTACTCTTCATTCTATTGTTAAGCTGAGAAATCCAATGAAACTTCTAAAATTACAAATTTATTCTTAACATAAAACTGTAAAATCTAGGTGTTAGCTTTGAGCCTTCTGTAGGCCTTCGAAGGCCTCTCAAACTTGACCATGTTTATTGATATTTTGCACATTTTTCTTTCTTTTCCCCCACAAATATCCGAAAATTCTAAAATTAAGTAAGAAACTCTGCTAATTGACAGCTTTGCGTTGCTCCCTTCTGTGCTGCGGAGTTGGTTGTTATTTATAGTTGTTTTTTTTTTTTTTTTTTTGCCTTGTTACTGGTCTCGTTCCATTGGCCATTCTTGGCCATTTCGGTTGGCCATTGTGGCCATGGACATGAACATGAACTTAGACTCGGGTTCGGGCCTCATCTTCACGCTTCAAGGCCGACACACACTTGAGATGCGCCCCCAATTCATTTTCTTTTCTTACTTACGCTCCTCGAGCCAGTTTATTGTTATTTTGGCCGTTTCTGTTTTTGTTTTCTGGCCAACTTCTTCTTGCACTGCCATCTGCGAATTGAAGCTTACCGCCGCCCACAGGAGTAGCTACTCTTACTGTTAGCAGCTCCTTTGTCCTGTTCATCCTGCTGGACCTCGACTGGTCAGTGTCCAAGGCCCAGTTTGTCGACTGCCCCAAACTATTTGCCATGCCCCCGCTCCCATAATGAATATTTATGAAGATTTAAAAAACATTTTCTTCGCGTCTGTTGTTTTATGATTTGCAAGTGTGCCCTTCTTTTTTTTTTTTTTTCTTTCCTTCTGCCAGAGTGCCGTCAGCTCAATGGCGTGCAAAGTTCTGTGTTTTCCGCCCTGAATGCCACCGCCGAGATGTACATCGGACATTGGACATGGCACATGGACCAGCAGAGCCACCGGAAAAGAGGAACCACATCCCATGCAACCCACAGGCGAAATCATTCTAAATACGCACTTTGCCATCGTTTTCGCTGCTTTGTCGTTTGTTGTCTCAATCGCTGCAGTGAGAGCAAAAAGTTTGAACTCTTTTTAGGGATAAGCTTCAAAAATTATAAGCTCTTTCTGCGTATGATTCAGAAAACATAATTATTA
Source organism: Drosophila eugracilis (assembly GCF_018153835.1). Taxonomy (NCBI): domain Eukaryota; kingdom Metazoa; phylum Arthropoda; class Insecta; order Diptera; family Drosophilidae; genus Drosophila; species Drosophila eugracilis. The sequence continues at coordinate 6,328,533 of NW_024573224.1, forward strand.
AGAGAATTATCAGTTTATCAAATTTTAAATACATTTTTTAAGCGGTTTTCTAGATTACCTTCCATTTTTTCTTTAGTTTTCTGAGCCGCCCTACTCTCTCTCCCCAAAATAAAAAAGAACTTACCCACTTTTTCTTTCAGTGATCATTGGTTTGCTGCTGCCACTTCTGCTGCTGTTGTTTTCATTTTGTAAATGATTTTATTATGTGCTACAAACGCCCCCATCGATGGCGTGGGTGGTGATGTCCATCGTGATGCTGTTTCTGGTGGATGGTGGATGGTCAGGGTGGAGTGATGGCAGGATGGCGTATACTTGATATTGCCAGTGCCATCGGCCAGCGGCAGGAGCAAGGACGAATTTGCGTCCGGCATGGCTCCTTGGTGGGAATTTATTGATAATTTAATTTGACATTTGCGGTCCCTGATTGTCATGATTGTTTTCATTTTAATCGTGTTGTTTTCCTAGCCGCTCTTTGTTCTCTTCATTGTTTTTTTTTTTTTTTCGCTTTTTATTTGCTCTTTTATATGCATTGTGTATACGATTTTTTTTTCATTTTTACATCGAACCTTTGGCTATTTGCATTTAGGTTTTATGCTCTTGTTTTTGCCGCTTTTCAGCGGGACTCCTCATCATCATCGAGAGGGGGCGGGGAGGAGTAAGGTTGGGAAACAATATCGATGGGGCGTGCTAAAGGAATTTACATGCCGTTATGGCCCTTTAAAGGATCGCCCCGTTTAACTTTTGTTTGCTGCTTTGTGTTTTGTGACTTTCCCCCACGCTTTGTTCAGCTTGGCACATTGCAAATTTGCATGCGAAAACAATGAAATTCATTGGTCCTTGGCTGCCCTGGCTGCTTCGTGTCTTATTGAAATGTCCTTCGTCCTGGCAGGCCTCTCCAAATACCTTGAGCATCAGCAGCAGCAGCAACAGCAGCAGCAGTAGAATCTACAAAATGTAATGTCCTTAATGACATTGCCAAAGGAATTTTAATTAAACTATTTCCTGCCTGACTTGCTTGCCGTTGCTGTTAGTGCTGCTGCCACTGGGCGTGGCTAAGCAGCTTCAAATGTGCACAAATATTGAAATATTTATGGAACCAGCACAAACACATGAGCTTACAGTCGAAAAAAATCAGACACCAAAGTCTTTTTAATGGAATTCCTTATAGAAATTTAGTTCTGAGCATGAAACCCTTAAAAACTCTAAAGGAAACCCGAATAATTGGTTATAATTTCCAAGAAAGCACTAACTAAATGAAATCAAACTCAGTTACCAAGGATTTTAAGTGTAGAGAAGTCCATAAAATGTATAAAAACTAAAACATCTTTGTTTTATTTTCAAAATGCAGCAGCAGCAATCAGAATATATGTTTAAAAACACAATTTTCAAAAAGAAAATACAAAGAAAATCTATTCAAAATAAGAAAGTATTGAATTTCTTTGTGGTTTTTCCCCTGTGCAAGAGCAGCAGCAAGCATCAGCCGAGGCATCAGAGGCATCAGCAAACCGAAACGATCCAAGGCAAAACCCAACCCAAATCTGAACCCAATACGCTGCCTGACCTGGCCCGTAATGCAATTTTAATTTCAGCCAGCAGCACAGCAGGCAGGCAGGCAAAAGTCACGGGGAGGTCATATGGCAGCAGGCATCAGCTGTGCAGCACCTTCTAGGAGGATGGCTGTAAGCAGCACCCCAAAAAATGCCACCCCAGCCATCCACCTTGTCGCGTTCCGTTTCCGCCAGAGCTGCCATCATTTCCGCTGCTCATTTTTGACTGACTGCTGACAAATTTGTATGTCTTCGCTTTATGTTTTTGTGTTTGTCTTGTTTTGCTGATTTGATTGTCGAAATGCTGAGCAATTTCGATTGTCATTGTCTGTGCTGTTGTTGCTGTTGCTTTTACTTTAGCATTTTCTTTAGCATAAGCATGGGGCAATCAACGGCAATCCTGCAACTTTAACATGCTTAAAGAGGTGCCAAAAGCGGGGCATAAATTTTGTGGTAACATAGCCGCAAGTTTTGCGCCACCAAAACTTTGCATCAATATGCAGGAGTTTTCCCCCGTATTCCTGGGAAATGCAGCCATAAGGAAATTTCATTATTACCGCGCTTACACGCTAATGAAGCATGTAAAATGTCAATGTAGTTGTATGTACTTACATCTACACCTACACTAACACATACGTACTTCACTCCTTGGAAGCCTTTATGTACACACCAACACACACATACACACACACACATGGGCGTTTGAATTTGTGTACGAGTTGGGTTTCTAGTTTTATTGCAAATGTGTGTAATGAATGTAAATTAGTAAAAAGTTTTCGGGCGGCGGCGGTGGCGGGGGAGGTGGTGGCGTCAAGGCGCCAAGGAAGCGTTTGCCAAACTATCCTGCGGCTGGCAAGGATCTGCTCCTTGTGCACACACATGTGCGTGTGTGTGGGTGCGTTATGAATAGCATTCGAATTAGGATGTCGGGCAAGACGAACTGCAGGTGTGCGGTTGTTAATTATGAGCAACTAAGCTACCATTTTATCGAGGCACTCAGAAAAAATTTATAATTTATGGATTATTCTTAATCTTTGAACAAGGGAAAACTGCTTAACTTAAGGTTTTCAGTAAATTATTAGGGATATTCGTTTTTAACTCAATTTTATGTTCTTCTTACTAAAATTAACTCCCTAATAACAATCTTTATTTTGATACTCATGTATACTAACCCCATCTCATAACCTTATGTAACAAGCTTAAAAATACATCTAATTAATAGCCCGTCAATCATATCCAGAAGTCCCTTTTTAGCCGTGCAGCAGTACCAAAGGTATTACGCCAAAAAATAGCAAAAGCAATGACCCTCTAAGCCAATTAGTTGGCTATGCAAATTAGTTGGAGATATTTCGCAAGTTTTCCAACTGTTAATTATCATTTAACTAATAACATTTAATGGCAAACACAGCTCTGCACTTTGAGGCATTAGGCGGAGACCAGTAAAAACTTTAAACTTCTTTGGCCAACTGAAAGGCAGTGAAAAGCAGTGCAGGGAGAGTTTGGGTGGGGTGGCAACCGACAGCTGCAACTTATTAGATGCGTTGTCTGGTTTATGCAAAACCAAAGGCAACATTGGCCCTTGTCCCTTGGAAAACCATGAACCCACCAGCCGAGATCCTGCACCCAGCATCCTGACCCACCACCATCACCTAGTTCCATTTAAAATAAGCAAAGCAAACTAACAAAATTCGTTTATCAACGCCATGCTGTCTGCAGCTCAAGGAAAGTTCAACCAAGGTGCAAAATAATTTGTTGCAATCAGCTTAGCCCTGGCAAGGGTTCCCGGGGATGTGGGGGTGAGAGGATGCCCTTCGCCCTAGCCCACCCGAAAAATGGGGGCCACCGTTGCCTGGCCGAGCAAGTTTTCAATTTAAGTTGAATTATTATGACCTTAATTAACACGTCGTTTCATCATCAAATGCCGCACTACATCTTATGCTTTTGTTGCAGATATTTCGGCATGGCGCCTGAGCTTCAGGGACCAGGTGGATGCAAGGATACAAGGATGCTGGGATGGCTCTCGTGGGTCTCGGATGAGGACGTTGAGCTGCTGATTCGATTTTCTGCAGACATGCACTTTTCACCAGGAAAGGAGCTTCAACCAGCAGCCGTAGCGGGAACACCAGGAGCTCTAATCCCTGCGCCAAGTAACTGTTGCTCCGGATGGTCGGGCGGGCTGCCTCAAACCGTTTCTGTTTCTGGGCTTTACTAATTTTGGTTTTAATTAAATTCAAACTATGTTGACGCTGCCGGCACTGACGACCTCCGACGAACGGCAATCACGTGGGTGATGGCCATGATCCCCATACTCCACCTCATCATCATGGCGATGATGATGATGAGGCTGCTCCATTACTTATGTAGCTAAATTTTATGCACCTCCTAATTGAATGACCGAAATGTAAATTGAAAATGCCTGAAAAGCTTAAATGGCATAGCACTTAAAGAGCCAGGACACTGGGAATAAATGTCTTATTTATCTTACTTTGATCCTTGAAATTTGACACTTTTAAAATTGGGTTTCTAAATGGTTTGAATACAAAAACAGATAGGGAGTTCGAAACCCTGAATTAAACTTATTTATAGTTTATAAGACTTACTACTTTTTCGCTCTGTGTAGACATACACTCGCATAAATCTCGGAATTGGCCAGCCAAAGCAGTCATCATCAGATGGCTGGCTGCCTTACACTATTTGCCTTATGATTTCTTTTTAATTTCCCAACGGTATTTAGAGAAGAAATTTAATAATATCAAATTTGTGGATAGCGAAGGGGGAGGGGGGTGGTGACTGAGTGAGTGAGTGGATGTCCTGTGGAAACTGGACAAGTGCATGCGTGTGCGCCATGTGTGTTTGTGTATTTGTGAGCAAACATTCAACAGCGCACAACAATGCGATCTCGCTTTTTCCCACGTTTCCTCTGCGGCTTTCCCTTTGCGGGTGTTCGCCTGCGTGTATGTGTGAGTCTGGACTTCCGCTTGGCTAAATGTGTTTACACTTTTCTTTTTTCAGCCGCCGCTGCTGCCCCACTCATAATTTCATTTTGAAATGTTTGCCTAAGCGACAATTTTACTCTACGTTTCTGTTGTTTTTCACAGCCTGACATATGGCACTAAGCCTGGCCCACATTATTAAAACCAGCGACAAAAGACAACCTAAAATGGGCAAAACTCAGTCCTCGGTCCATTTAACAGACTCCAGAAGGCGATGGCTGAACCTGAACCCTTGGTATCAACACTCAGCACGTGATTTGCATACACTTAGGCGAACGCCCCCAGCCACCTAACCACCCCAAACATCTGGCCCACACTTAATTACATGGCAAATGAAAAGTTGGCGGGAGGCAAAAAAAAAAGTTAACGAAACCAAAAATATAAACACAAAAAAACAGGAATTAAATGTGCGTTAAATTGCCAATAAACATGGCCTGCATCTCAATGGCAAAGAAAAGCGAAAGGGTTCTTAAAGCAAAACCAATGTGCCCTTAGTCGTTTGCACTAAGAAAAAAGTGGGACCAAAGTTAGTATAACAATTTTAAAATACCAAACTAATAAGTATTTTAATAAACCAAAAAGAATAAATTAAATTAGGCAATTAAATGAAAAGTTTACCGATAACTAAAGATTTCTTTGGTAGACCTAAAACCATTTTGAATTATTGAATTAGATTTAATTACCCTATCTTATTCCAAATTAAAATTTTTAATCAAAGTAGGCTGTAATACTATTTTGAAAAGTGAGCCCTGACTTTTGTGCTGGCACTTTTGGAAAAGTCACAGTGCTAGTCTCATTCTCCCGACGACAGTCACAACGAATACAACCAAATTAATACTTGTCTTTTCGGTTAAAGATATCAAAACTTTTCTTCTGATTTCCCTTTATTGATTTATTTTTTGTCGGAAATGGAGACCATGCGAAACAAGAACGCTCCACGAGTTAAATACTCCCCTCCTCCGAAGGTGGAATCGGATGTAAGTTACTTTATGGCCAGTATCTATTATAAGACCTGAAACACATGCCGCCATACAGACGGAACTTAAGTTCACCGACGACGAGAAGAAGACAATTACCGAGCTAAAGCAGCTCTATCTGGAGACCATAAACTTGGACGTTAATCTCCAGCGCGAGATCTACAACTTGGAGAAGGAATACGAGGACAAGCATAATGTCATTTTCGACAAGCGCAAGAAGATCCTGGAGTAAGTCTGATATTTCTACTACAAACCACACTTAATCGAATCCGCACAGTGAATTCAGGAAGCAAAACCATGGTGACTCGGAACCAAGCCAAAGCGTTCCTAACTTCTGGCTGAAGGTGCTTAAATCTTCTTATACGGAGTTTATTAGCAAGAAGGACGAGAAAATATTGGAGGTGAGTTTGTGGTCATTTAAAATAATAATTTTTAATATACCTACTTATTGCATTTTAATATTCCCATCAGTGCTTGTGCGACATTCGCTCCCGTCTTCATAACAAGCCGGTGGTGAAGTTTGACATCGAGTTCCACTTTGACCCCAATGATTACTTTACCAACACTGTTCTGACCAAGACATATTACCTCAATTGTCTACCCGATCCTGAGGAACCACTTGCTTATGATGGCGCCGAGATCTACAAATGCGAGGGCTGCGAGATCCACTGGAAGCAGTCCAACGACCGTGAGAAGAAGGGTAAGCCATATGAAGAAGCCTTTGATTATCAGTTGCTTAAACCAAAACCTTGACTCCAGACGGATCGCAGGAAACACCATCATTCTTCGACTTTTTCTCGCCGCCTATTTTGCCAAACGACGTCGAGGATCCCAACTATTGCGATATCAATGTAAGATATCCCAGTTTCTAAGAATAATTTATATATATTTTTCACAGGCCATTTTGCAAAACGACTTCGAACTGGGCTTTTACCTTAAAGAGCGTGTGATTCCAAAGGCGGTGATCTTCTTCACCGGCGAGATAGCCGATTGTCAAAGCTCCACCGAATCTGAGTCGGAGACTGACGATACCGAGGATGAGTCGGATGCCGAGGAGCAATCTTCCAATAGCGCTGACAAGTAAACTCACATCCTCAATTTTACACATTTTTTTCAATTTATATACATATTTTTAACTTCACACACACCCCGAAGCACCGGGTAAAACATGGTCTGTCCTTACGAGCTAAAAAAACTACCAAATAAGCATTTCATTAAACGTATATACCAAAGGGATCGGTCTTTCTTTAATGTCTAACTAAAGGTTTTGTTTTTGGGTTTTTGTGGTTTTGGGATTCTTGGGTTTATACAATGCATTGGGCCTGGCGTATAATACAGGGGCTTGATTAGTTTGGAACGTAATACTAATGGGCTGAGCTACAGCACTCGCTTGTAGCCAGCGTTGTGGGTGTTCATCGGCTTGGCCATGTCGTCGTCTTGCTAAAATGATAATCCAGCACGGCCTATTTCGACAAAGAATATGTTTACATTACAAAATATGCAAGAGGAGAGAGTCTTCTATTGGGCCACCAGTTCCTGAGACGGAGGAGGTGATTTCGGTGGCTGCTGGTCATGATGCGGAGGCTCGTCGCTGGGCGGTACCACAACCTCTTCTCCTTCCTCTTCCTGATTAGCCGGATCCAGGGTAATGTCCCCAAACTCCTCCAAGTGGCTGGCCACAACTTCGCACTCCGGCTTACTGCTCTTAAAGCGGCGCAATCCCGAGAGCGTTATGCTTGTGCCACTCACATCAATGTAGATTAGGTTCGGAGAGCACTGTACCAGATGCTCCAGCGTGTGATTTGTGATGAGGTGATAGTTTCGCAACGACAGTCGCTCCAGTCTGTTGTCCGGCGAACGGTTGACGTTTCGAATCCACACAACGTCTGGTTGTACAGGGCGCGACGCTTGCCCAAAGCTATACATCGCCCGATCCGAGACGAAGTACTGAGGTGAAGTAGGACATGCTGCCGGGCGGTGACGCATTCGTCGAGCGTGTCCACGGTCCAGTGGGTCCAGCATGTTCCAAAACATCGGATGCTGTAGTACCTGGTCATAGTTCGGACGCGGATGTGAACGATGACGACGTGTGGGCATTAGGACATTCATCGGAGGATTATTGTATATAACCTGGTCATGCCGTGGTAAAAAACGACTTATGGCAGGATTGTTGCCGCGCAGATGCCGACAATGTTCCGCCGACTGCTCAATCAGAGCCATCACATTACGTAAGTGTCGAGCGTTCTCATTAACTTCGGGCACGTAGATGTAGGCATGTGGCGCGCGTCTGGTTTCAGGTCTGCCTTCTTGCTCGGGAGCATCGGCATTGTTACCTTCGGCATTATTAGCATCGGCTGCCGGTGGACGAGGTGGAATATCGGCGGCCACGCTTGGCAATGCAATAACTAACACCGGTGGCGGAACAGGAGCACCACCGTTATGGCCATTGCTGTGCGGAGATGAAACCTCTGATGACGAGGAAGCTGAGGTGGCTGACGTGGAGGAGGTGTCCTCATCCTCGGATTCTGACAGAGGTCTGATTCTTTTTATCTGTAGCTCTTGGCTATTCGAAGGTGGATCTGCTGGTACCGGCGACTGCTCCTTCTCTTTTCTCTCGTTGGAGTTGTCTAAATTGTATACATCAGCTGACTCCTCCTTGCTCTGGGCAATCTTACATGCACGCAGATGCTCCATGGCAGCCCGCGATGTAGACGGCTCATCGTCGTTAAGCACTTTCAGCGAATCTGGCTGTGGTAAAGCAGCCTCCTCTGTTGCGTTGCCATTGTTAGTTTTCTCTGAGTAGCCCGGTTCGGCGGGCACGTTTGGTGGCGACTCCAGCAGCAGCTCCTTGAGGTTCTCGATAGCGCTAAAACACTGCAGATCTGGGTTGTTGATTGGCGTCAAACGTAAGTCTAATGACTGAAAAAATAGTTTTTTAAAATTAGTATTCTTTTCAACAACCAATACCAACCTCAAGTTTTTGAAAGCCAAAGCGGGCAGCCATGCTCCCATAGGGAACAAACTTGCAGAGTGTTTCACAGCCCTTAAGACTAAGACGTCGCAGGGAAGGCAGCTTTGAGAGGGCCATAATATAATATGGTTCGAACCAACTATTGTCCTCAATGCTGAGATCCTATAAAAGACAACAGTTATATGTTAGCAAGACGGTTTTTTATTTTAACTCAAACGCACCTCTAGATCTACCAAGTACAACTCAATTGTGTGGAATATGCTCTTAGACCCGTTTCCCACCTTAACGCTGCAGTCCTTCAGTTTGAGACGCTTTAGCGAAGAAGGAAACTCGGATATTTGTATCTAACAGAAAAAAACTTAATAAATTATGATTGCCGAGGAAAACGTAGAAGTCGCACTCACGTATTCGAAGTCCAGGCTGACGCCCTGCAGTTCCAGCACTTTTAGCTGGGTGGACACAGTGGGGAATACAGATCTTAGGGTCTGAGTGAACTGGCGAAACTCGCCTGCCACATGCTGGGAGGACGGCGGCCCGCAGATTTTTATAGTGTGCGTCTTTTCAGTCGCTCGTCCTAGAATCTCTTCGAGAATGCCCATAGGCAGCGGCCCGTTACTGAGATCTATGCAGTGATAGAAGCGATGGTCCAAAAGAAGGCTCTCTAAACGGGGTGAGCAGCTGGAAAATATTAATGGGTTATCTAGGAAATATTTTTACTTAAAGTTGGCAGAAATCTCTTTGACTAAGGATCCCTGATAAACAAAACATTATATCTGTATTATAATTCGCAAAAAGCAATGAAAAGTAATAATAATAGCACAGAGTTTAAGCAAAAAAACGTTCAAATGTGTTACTGTCTATAGATTTGTTAAAAGTAAATTGTATGCAAAATGTTTGTTATTCGGTAAATATTTAAACGGAAAGGAGAGACTCTTAAGAGATTTGTGCAATGCAGTTGATAATGGAGGACTCACTGCATCACCGCCATGATGGAGAATGTGTCCAGGTACTGGAAGATCTCGATGAGCAGCTCATCGCAGAAATCAAGCAGGTTGCGATTAGAGTCCTGGATGGGATCCGGTTCATTCTCCTTTTTGCGCTGTTTTATCTGCGGCTCCTCTTCAGCCACAATTCGTGGCAGCGACGGTTGCGGAGCTGGTGCGGCCGGTTCCGGACCACAATACTCACTGACCGGAAAGCGGCGCTTTGGCGCCGCAAGGCACGCACTGCCCACTTCGGCCTTGTCCATGCTTGGGCTGCTCCTGCTCTTTATTGCCAATATTTTTCTGCAGCTTTTTTTCCAGCTAAAATGCAAGTGTCCAGTGTGACCACAGACAGATCACGAGCAAAAACGATGTAAGGGGTGCTCGAGTGCCGCGTTACAATACCACGTACGGGCCTCACTAGATATAGTTTTTTTTTCTAAAGATAATTTAATTTTAAAGAACATACTTTTAAATATGTTTGAAAATATCAATGAAGCCAAGCGAAAGCAACAGCAAAAACGTCTAAGATTGGTCCTTAAGCTTATGCTTGCATCCACTTACATACAAAATAAAAAAGTCCTTCCTGTTCATAAACGTTAAGTTACGTATATTAATATCCGAAATATCAATACATTTTCAGTCATTAGTAAAACAAATTTATGACATTAAAAGCAAACAAATACAATGTTAAAATCACTATCTTTTCGTTAAATTTATACTCAATTGATTCTTAAATTAAAAACATTTGGTTTAACTTCTAACGAGCTAGGAGATAACTCATGTCACGCTGGCATCACTAGAAACCGGTGTTGGAAAACGTTGCGTAGACCTTACTAATTTCTGGACCAGTCTCGTGTATTTTTGTCGCTTATTTTTGACTGAAAATGCACCTACTGAGACAGCTTCGCCAGTTAAATGGCCTCCAAGGAGTACGGCAGGTCATCCGCCAGGTGTCCTTAGCGCCCACTAAACCCTCAGCCCTGCAGTACGAGCGCGATCCGCAGCCGCTGTTTACGGATGCCGAAACACAAAGGCTGCTCCAGTCCATGACGCAACTAAACTTGGATAAAGTGTATCGGATGCGCACGGTGCCAGATAACAGCACCGAAACTAGGTTCATGACCAACGAGCAGCTGGACAGCGAATTTCAGGATGTGGTTGTGCGGGCTCAGCACATGCTACAAATGCCACCAATTGTAATGGTGAAGAAAGATGTGGAGCGGGTGATAGCCAAGGATCCGGCACTCAAGGACTTTGATACCACCAAGTACGTGTTTACAGATATTACCTTTGGTCGGCGGCAGTCCGAACGCAAGGTATTTGTTAGGGAGACGGATGGAACATTGGCCTACGCCAATCTGGAAACCACCAAACGAATGAATCAGTTGTATTTTCCGCTGGAGGGGCGCCAGTCCTATAATCCTCGCATGTTCGTATTGGAAGAGCTGCTGTCCAAATGTCTGTCGGAGCACAAATACGAGTTTATCCTCGATCGCCTCCTGGTGCAGTACGAACCCCATGAGCCAGAGTTCCATAATATATCCGCCCGCGTCTTCGAGCATCTCAACGAGTCCAAGCAGTTCGATCTTCTGCGCTCCACCCGCCACTTCGGACCTATGGCTTTCTTCTATGCCTGGCATCGTTGCATTGACGATCTGCTGTACGACATGATCCGCCGGGATTACCTGCACAATGCCGTGGAGTTGATTGCCTTGAGCTACAAAGTTCACAAAATACCAGTGGAATATCAGACTACACTTAATGAACTAGAAAAACTGCATCCATCCACAGCAGAAAGTGCTCTGGCGGAGCTGAGGACCGTCTTCCGACGACCGGATGATAAGGAAAACATTGAGCAGGAAATTCACTCGGCCATTGGCAAATCGGAGCCGGATTTCGCCGCCGATGAGATTAGTTTAAAGTTCATCGAACAGTACATTGCTAGCGAGCATTCATTCAAGAAGGTGCAATTGGAGCTGGCAGTGCAGACCCTCAAGGAAGTCAACCGGGAAAAGCTCTTGCTGTTCCAGGGTTTGAAAAAAGCACACGGTGTTCAGGCTTCGTAGGATCCTCACACTTTATTGTTATCGATTTCTATATACTAATAAATATGAGCTAGGTCAAATATTTGTGTGTATGTTTTTTGTCTCTTTATAATTCCTTAAAGAGAACCTTACTCATCTGTCGGTAATGGCCAAGGATGCACTTTCGTCGGTGCTTAAGGCATATCCTCTCGCTACTGAATCGTTTTAAACATACTGTGCAACGGTTTGGGTCGCTTTTACCTTTGGGTAGCCCCTTGTGTTTCCGGAAGAAAGTAAGCAGTTTTGCCCTAAAGCACGTTTGTTCTTTTTTTCGATGTATTAAAAATGATGTTGTTGTATTAAAGTAGCGCTTGCATTTTAGACATCTATAGCTCTTCAGGCCACTGTGTTTACCTAAGTGCTGAAGCAACTGCACATCCGAGTGGCACATGGCATTGCAAAGTGGATGAGGACATTTAAAGAGCATGGATGACTTTCGTGGCGACAGGGCAGGACAACTTAAACTGTGGCGAACTAAGAGATTCTCGTGATCCAGACGTTGGCCACAGTTAAAGCACAGAGCACTTGGTCCATAATGCACAGTCATGTGAGCCTGATGCTCCAGCAAAGTGTTTGCTATATCTCCACAGATCTGGCACTCTAGCATCCCATTGGGAAACATACTGGTATTCTCACTGACATAGGTGAGAAAGCTAACGGAGTCGGGGGATTCAATAGTCTCCTTAGGTTGAGCCTCAGGCAGATTCCACTCCTCCGAGTCCCGACGGCATTGAATTCCCACATCCTTTGAGCTCGGGTCCTCCGTTTGGATGGCGCGTTCCCTACAGGGAAGGGTTCCTTCACTCACAAACATGCCAGTGGATTCATTCAGCTTATGCTGTGCAGGTTTTTTGGGAGCTTCCGTGGCTACGCCATTTGTCATCTTATCGTGTATTCCATTCAGCTGTATTGAGTTTTCGATTGCGTATTTCCTTGACACCCACTTGGTCTCCACGCAGACGTATTCTGGCAGTTCATAGATAGGCACTGATATGGGTTTAACAAGGCGGACGGGGGCGTGGCGTGGATTGTTCCCGGCATACACCGTACTGCCGGTATTTTTAATCTTTCCCGGGATTGCATGCATCTTTTCCAGAGTTGACATCGAAACGTTGTTAAATTTCAGCTGATCAATAACTATTTCTTACCGAAATAAGAATTTCTTTCCGCATCCTTTATGTATCCATAATTGTTTACTAAAATTTCGATTTTATTTCCAAAGACGCGCATGCAGACAAAACAAGACTACATACATGTATATACCTATATGTTGTCAATAGTAATGACGAGCTAGCCTTTTTCCCGCTATATCTGATTTTTCAACATCTAATGAAATGTATTTTCTGGAACCAAACTAATTTTTTGTGTTCAATATTTTGTATGTCAATAAAATTTATTACGTAAAAATATAAGTATGTGGCTTTCAAATCAGATTAAATATTTACTAACATTCAAAATCAAGATCTTCCAAAAAAAAGTTTAAGGGACAACGCGTACTGTAACGCGCAGTGTTGAATGTTTACAGCTGAAACTGTCAATTTATTTAAAACTGGAAAAAGTATTTGAAAATAACTGTGGTGTTCCAGAAATAAATTCTACCACTTCGGTTTAAATAATTCGATATATTTTTCCTATTTAATCATACATATATTTTCATTTTGAATATGTTGATATATTTTTTTAACCGTATTTATTTTTTATCCTCTTTTTGTTTATTATTTAAATAAAGAACCCACTTTATTTCGCATTTGTATTAAAACAGAGATAAAAGTTTTACAATATTATACAGTAGATAGGTTTTTACTTAGGTTGATACGGTCACATTTCACAAAAAAAGCGGGAGCATTTTCAAAAATAACCATTTAATGCCGTGTATAATATAAACTCCAAAAAAAAGCATGCCACGAAAAAGTGGAGCCAAGCGCGCCACAAATCAGGCCAAACCGACGTTGGGCGACACAGACGCGGAGAGTGACGATAACACGGCGTTCCAATCGCCAGAACCCGATGATGACACCGACTACGGCTTAGAGTTTACTACAAGCCGTTTGACGCTTCAAGATGCCAACAATCGTCGTTCCTCAACATTGCGCCAGAACAGCGGCTTGCAGAGAGCACGGCAAGCAGATACCACCTCAAATTCCGACGAGGATTATGAAAATCACCCACCTTCGCCTACACGTCGGATGGCGAGTCAGCCAGAGAAGCGCCACGCTCCCAGTAAACAGTTCACAACCCAGTCCACCAGGTCACAAGCATCATTTGTAGGGCAGAATCAGACCAGGCGACGCAAGAATCCCAATCCTGTAAGCAGAGCCAAAAGGATGGATGAGCAGATCCATCGACTCCAAAACTATCCAGGCATGCTCATACCTAAGCGGCCGTTCTCCCGGTTGGTGCGCGAACTTATCTTAAAATACAGTAATGAGCCGCAGATAAGGGTTACCGAAGGCGCCTTTTTGGCCATGCAGACGTCTAGCGAATTGTTCTTGACGCAGCGGCTTGCTGACTCTTACATGCTTACCAAACACCGGGGTCGCGTGACACTGGAGGTACGTGACATGGCATTGATGGCCTTCATCTGCGATCGAGGACATCCCTAACCTTAATAGCTGTTAGTTTAGTTAATCGTAAGAATATTTGTATGGTGCGTAGACACGTTGCTGAATACATATACCTCCAGTTTTAAAAATACTCCTTTCAACTATAATATTAAATAAATTAACAAGCTTTTGTACCAAAATAATTTGTCTTAATGTGTCGAATATGTAAATTAAAGAAACTCGATTTTTTGTTGTACAATGATTCCATTCAATTCATCATTTCAAAATAAACTTGTAATTATTCTTTAACTATACTTTCTCCCCAGTGAGCCGCTGAATAAAAAATTTTTTAATAATCCTTTAATCCTTCCATATACATCAAATATATAACTATTTATTGCTCTTGTCTTTGTCCTTGATGGTATACTTGTCGTAGGACTTTGTGGGATCATAAGGCTCCCATCGACTGGCGGGGAAGATGTGCTTGTTGCGTTCGTACCATGAGCGGAGAAGCACCTTGCCAGCATGCGACTCCTCCTTCTCGACGGAGGCGTCACTGATCATTCGGACATCATCGTGAACGTCGAATTGGAAGAGCGGGCCAGATTTCCCGCGGGCTTTGGTCACTATAAAGTCGTAGAAAGAGTAGTGGTGAGGCAGAATTAGATCCTCCTTGACGTACATCAGCTGGTCGGCCATCACGGTCTTCAGTTCGATAAATTCCTTGCGCAAGAGCTCCAGGCACTTTTGTAGGAACTGGTAGATGGAGTTTCCCTTTTTCATCACGACATTACGCCGATGGCCGGAGCCATCCCAGTAACTGAACGTGATAGATATGTCTTCGTCCTTCAATTCCGCCTGCTGCATGACCCATTCCTGACGTAGTTGCTCGCGCAACCGGTTCTCCTGCTCTTCGCGCTCGCGATCTGGCAAAAAGGATGTGTCCACGTCGGGGTTTTTGCATATTTTCTTTTTCTTAATGGGAACAATTTCATTCTGGATCTCCGTCCATTTGGGCTTAACTTTGGGTACTTCCTCCTCCTGCTTTATCTTAGCCTTTTCGTCATCCTGGTCGTCGTCTTCCTCCTCCTCTTCATCTAGGTTAAAGGATAGTGCCTGGATTTGTCGTTTCTGTTTGTTTTTCTCCGCCTGAATGGCCTCCAAAGCACGCTGCTTCTCCCGATCCTTTTCATCCTTCTTTTGAGCTAGTTTCTTTTCCCGCTCCCGCACTATATCCTCTTGCTTGGCCTTCATCTCGTCCAGTGTGACTAGACCAATGGTCGAGGACTTAAGCTGCTGCTCCACGGCATCATAATGTGTGGCAAATTTGTTCTCAATCTTGTCCAGCTTCAGTTCCTCCTCGATTCTCTTTTTTCGGAGCTCGATCTCTTGGAGCTGCATCTCACGCTTCTTCATAAGCTGGGCGGCACGGCCAGCTTCGCTGGCAGCACCTTTGTAGTGGGCCATCCTTGCCTATTTATTTATTTCTTTATTTATTTTTATTCAATAAATTTGCAAGCAAAAATGTAAACAACCAAATAGAGTGACCGTGTCACAAATATTAAAAAATACAATAAAGTCTATAGAAACTATTCAAAAAAGAAAATTATTTTACTCTTCCTTGCAATTACACTAAATAGTTAAATAAAAATACTGAGTATCGTCAATATCAAGCAGATCATGCGATATTTAATCAAATATAATTAGTTACATTTTTGAATTCCCATTTAACATAGACTCGTTAGAAAAAAAATTACGTTGACTCATTTGAGGATTCATCGCGGACCTCAGGTTTATCATCCTCCTCATTTTGCTCAGCGGCAACTACCGTATCTTCATTCTTTTGGTCTACATTGCTGTCAGTATTACCAGAACTACTGCCATTGCTATCGGCCTGGTCATCCTGGTCAAATCCATTAGTGTGCTCGGGCGTGGGAGCCGTGTCATTGGCACTGGGCGGTGGAGCGATGTCCTGCAACTTTTGGCGGGCGGCATAGACAAGCTTCTCCAATTCGACGCACTCCGTCTCGATCTCATAGTTCTTTGAGACCAGCAATACCCAGTGTGCCTCCAGGGAACGCAATCTCTCGCCCGCCTGCGTCTGCGCCTGTTTTCGCTGCCAGTTTACGTCTTGGATGTCCTTTTTCAACTGCTGCAGTTGCAGCTGCGCCTTTGCCTGCATGGCAGTGAAGACCTCAAGGTATGACTTCCACGCCTCTGTGCCGTAGTCGAGCATCAGTTCCAGATTAAGAGACCGCACCCACTGGTGTTCTAGCTGGGCCATGGAGTTCTCGATTGACTCCTGCCAGGCGGAGACCTCGGATAACTTGCCGGACGGTGGCGGAGGTAGTTCGTATCGCTTCATTGAAAGCGTCTCCATGGGCAGACGGTTCTGAATTCGCTCAAACTCATTGACCATTAGTGGAGTCTCAAACGGCGAACTGGTGGGCAGCGGCAAGTGATCCAGGTAGTTCTTGGTAGGACGATAGCGTCGGCATTCCTCTTCAACCATGGCAAGGGCCTTCGAAAGAAATGAACCGTTTTATACCAAAATATCTTATAGCTTTATCAACTTACCGATTCTCTGACGCCCACATCGTCATAGCCGTGATCTATGTAGGGCAAGGCATCCACAACAACCTCGCCAGCCATTTTTTTTATTTTTAAAGTTCTTAAACAGTTTTTTCCGAAAGTAAACAAAACTAAATGCTATTCGGCGCACCAAACCGGCAATTCTGCAGCCTTAGCTATAAAATAGCTACATATAAAACAAAATAGCAATGTTAAGCCATGAGCCCTTTATTTTGTAGCGATTGTTAAAATATAGATATTGCTTAATTTAGATATAAAACCAAATTTTAATGAATAATATGATATGAAATGTATCCCTTGGATATGAATTAATAACACTTAATTTAATTTCATATCAAAAAATAAGAATTTTCAAGCCAAAATAAAAGATTAGACCGAAAATAACAGTTACGTGTTTGTTGGTAGAATATGTTAATGTTTCTGCAGAAAATAAGCAATATAATTTTAAAAAAAGTAAGTTTTAAAATACTATACGTATGTATATATGAATTAATAACACTTCATTTAATTTCATATCAAAATATTATAATTTTTTTAGCTAAAATAAAAGATTAGACCGAAAATAACAGTACCTTGTTTGTTGGTAAAATATGATTATAATATATTTTTAAAAAAGAAGGTTTTAAAATGCCATACAGGTTTTTTTATAATATACGATTGTTTCCTAATTTCTTTGTTGATATAAACATATAGATATAAACAAATACCTTTGGTTACAGAGCAAGGAAATAGCCAATTCTAGTGCTGCAAAACATCAACACCAATCTGTTAACTTGACGGTTGCCGCTGTTAGTAAATGCAACCCTGTGCCGCGGAACGCGATTGGCAGCCATTTCCGGCAGCTCTCTTTCTTTCTTCGTTCTTCTTAATAAAAAGAGGACGGTATCTGCGTTTGCAGAATATTTAACACCTTTCATTGGGTTTGAAAATCAACGAAAATGGTGAGAAATGGACCATACAACACTCCGCGACCGCCGCAGATGTCAATACCATGGATTAACGCACGAAACGACTAGAAAATAGTGAAAAAATGCTGTCCTAACCTCCACGTGTTTGGGATGTGCGGCGGTGGCGAAATGTGGATGTTGTGTTTTTTGATGTGATAGTAAACTGAATGAAATTTAATTACAGAGCTTAGGCAACGCCAGGCCATTGGTCTCCGTGTACACGGAAAAGAACGAGCCAGCCAAGGACAAGAGCATCTGCCTCCCGGCAGTGTTCAAGGCGCCCATCCGTCCGGATGTGGTCAACGAGGTGCACCAGCTGCTCCGCCGCAACAACCGACAGGCCTACGCCGTCAGCGAGCTGGCTGGTAAGTAAACTCAAGTTAGACCTCTATACAAAGCAAACCTAACCGGTTTCAATTTTAATTCATAGGTCACCAGACCTCCGCCGAATCTTGGGGCACTGGACGTGCCGTGGCCCGTATTCCTCGTGTCCGTGGAGGTGGTACCCACCGTTCCGGCCAGGGAGCCTTCGGCAACATGTGCCGTGGTGGACGCATGTTCGCCCCCACCAAGACCTACCGTCGCTGGCACCGCAAGGTGAATGTCAACCAGCGCCGTTACGCCCTGGTGTCGGCCATCGCCGCCTCCGGAGTTCCCGCTCTGGTCCAGTCTAAGGGCCATGTCATCGACGGTGTTTCAGAGTTCCCCCTGGTCGTCTCCGATGAGGTGCAGAAGGTCCAGAAGACCAAGCAAGCCGTCATCTTCCTGCGTCGCCTGAAGATCTGGGCTGACATCCAGAAGGTGGGTAAATTGAATACCTGGTAACATGTAAACAACGTTAGGGATCTTAAAGAAAGTTTGCTTTTCTTAAACAGCACGGTTTATAGCTTGATTACAACGTGGTAATGAGATCACCCGTTTTTGTAAACATGTTTTGATATGGTGTATTTAAAAATGTGATCTATTCCTAGAGATGTTCAATAGCTTTGAATTGTCTTAGATAGGTTTCATATCGCCAGCGTGTAAGCAACTGACCACTTCTCTGGTTGTCGGATGTTTGCAAAACATTCTTGCGCTGCTAGATAAAATGCTTTTCTAGGCGTTACGATTGCAACTTGATCCGCAGTTTCCATCGTGGTAACAGAAAAGCTACAGATTTACTTTCTAGAAACTCACTTTTCCTTTTGAACTGAAACAATTATTCACTTTATGAGATATTAAAATTATAATCGAAAACTAACTAACTAAAGATCATCATTAACACATAAACTTTTTTTCTAGTTCCTAAGAGATGGCTGCCAACAACTAATGTTTTGCATTTCTTGATTATCATATTCGCAGGTGTACAAGTCGCAGCGTTTCCGTGCTGGCCGTGGTACCATGCGCGACCGTCGCCGCATTGCTCGCCGCGGACCTTTGGTGGTCTACGACAAGGATGAGGGTCTGCGCAAGGCCTTCCGCAACATCCCCGGCATTGAGACCATCAACGTGGATAAACTCAATCTGCTGAAGCTGGCCCCCGGTGGTCATGTCGGTCGCTTTGTTATCTGGACCGAGTCTGCCTTCGCCCGTTTGAACGATCTGTTCGGCACCTGGAAGAAGCCATCCACATTGAAGAAGGGCTACAACTTGCCCCAGCCCAAGATGGCCAACACCGATCTGTCGCGTCTGCTCAAGTCCGAGGAGATCCGCAAGGTGTTGCGCGATCCTCGCAAGCGTGTGTTCCGCAGTGTGCGTCGTCTGAACCCCCTGACCAACGTGCGCCAGCTGATCAAGCTGAACCCGTACGCTGAGGTCCTCAAGCGTCGTGCTGCCCTCGCCGCCGAGAAGCGTACCGTGGCCCGTGTCCTGGCTAAGGCCAAGAAGCAGAACGTCGAGCTGGCCAAGGCTCACTTCGCCAACGTGGCCACCAAAGCAGCGGCTAACCGTGCCAAGCTCCTGGCCGCCCGCAAGAAGAAGGTCGCCACCAAGAAGCCAGCGGCTAAGAAGTAAACATACTTTCCCCCAAGTAGTAGAGCTGACACACTTTTATATTATAATAAACCACAAACGTTGTATGAATTTTATTCATAATACATAGAGTGCGACAGTAATGCTCATTAAACTCTTAGTCTTAAGAACATTTAGTATGGCTCTCTTTTTGATCGTCTTCACGAGCGATTCATTATCACTAGTAATGGAAGAGGCTACCGCTGATAACAACAGATGTGTCGGGCGGCTGTAGCTTTCGTTATCTTCGTGCCGCCGCCGATCTTGGTCTTCGTACACGTTCACACATCCATATGTGCCGTACATATATTTATTGTCACACGTTAATTGGCATTTAATTAAACGTCGAGCTTCGTCGTCGCTGTTATTCCACTGTGAACGCTCGAATTGCGCGGTTCTCCGTGTCGCGAATAACGAAATCCCTCTGTGCGGCGTAAAAAAAAATTAAAAAACAAAAGCAGACCACGAATAAAGGATATATTTGATTCAATTAACTGGTGTAATTTCGAGACAGTACTATAGAAGGAAACCGGTTTACCAGAATAAGCACGAAATTATACCCACTTTATGGGCTGCCCTGGCCAAACCAAAAGTATAGATTCTATCTTGCGCAAAATCTCAAAACTCGGATCATACGATATTTCTATGTGCGGGTCGCAACCGATGTCTGGTTATATTGAGTAAAACGCAATAATATATAGCCACCACCGATCGGCCAGAAGAGCAGAGAGAGAGAGAGAGTGAGAGAGCGGCGGTAAAGGCGGCAATAATCAGCATCTGAAAGAGAGCGAAATCTGGAGCGTTTCAATGCGCTGCCATCTCCTCCATTTTTTATATTTTTTGTTTGCCTTGGTTTCGGTTTTGCACTATAGTACTATTAGTCGCTGCCACTAAAAGGGTCGTTCTCTGTTTGATTAGTCGCGTTTAATCATCAGGGTCGTGGCGTTTCGGAGAGCACTTCCGATCACTTGCCCGCCGGCTGATGCCGGAGCATCACCTACTACTGCTGCCCATTCGATCCAAAGCAACATAATCGCCAAGCCATCATGTTGACGACCGTCCTGAACTTTGCCCAGCGCGTCGCCGAGATTTCTTTGCTTGGCGGCATAGAGATTGCATCAGTTGCCCTTATTGTCTACTATATATTCGCCAAGACGAGGTGAGTACAAACGGGCGCAGATGGAAGCCAAATAAATCCCATAAACCGAGCATTTATACATAGTATACCATACCATGTATCACCCCTCAACCTCCAAGTTCAAGTAACGCTCGCGTCGAAGAAGCACCGTTATTTTTAGAGGCGCACTCGCAAGTTATCCAATGCATACAAAATGAACCACAGTGACACTTCCCTAAGTCGAAATTCCATGACTAAAAAGTTCCCCTTTATTGAATTATATATGTAGATTATAGCTATTCCCAAATTAAAAATTGATGGTACAAAAAACACGAATATATTCTTCAATTATGGTTAAGTGTTTACAAGTTGAAAAAAGGCATTTCATATATGAATTTATACATATTTGTTTTCAAATTTTGCCATATACATAACTAATAAATATAATCAGTGATCAATTCTTTTAAGATATTTTAAGTTGGGAGTACCATAAGTAGGAATATAAACACATAAGATTGTGAATTATATATTATTATTCCCAAATCGATTATACTAAATCCAAAATCCAAAGTTTAAAACAGATTGTTTGTTTTTCCAGCAAGAACAACCACTTTCTTTGATTGATAATGGTATTATTTATAGAAGTTCGACTGTAGCTATGTTTTGTTTTGTTTTCGATGGCACAGGTGTTTGCTCCATTGGCCATGACTCACAATGGCCCATTGTCCAGCTATGCACTTGGCCCTTTGTGGAATGTCAATTGGTAGAATTCTCCTTATCATCCACGTGCTGATTTACATTGGGAAGCTGCCTTGGGGTCATCGGTTCAGTGACGTCAATAGTGTTTTTGTTGACTCTAGCACAAACACTTTCTCCCCCAATGGTTCCCCTTTCTCCCACCCACCCATCAATTATTTTCTTAGGAAGGCGCAATTTGTGATGGTGCACTCGCACAGATAACAACTAAATCCCCCACCCACATTTCGCCCGCAAATCATTCTTGGCAACAATTATCGGAACGATTGCCGCTGTTAAATTTGCACCTAATTATCTGATTAAGATTTCACAACAGCTATTTCCGTAATCTCACTGGATTTCGATCAGCTTGGGGCCACAAAGAAAGCGTGGCTCTCATCTCGTATCGGTCGGTAATAAAAGTACATATATACCCCACTTGGCCTAGACCTCTAAACAATATATTCGATCCCACATGAAGTAAAATACTTTCAAGTGCCTTATCCCGCGAAATTTTCCACAGTGATTCCATGATTCCATGATTGTACATACTCTAAGATTAACACACACATTGTCTTCAAACCAAATATTTTAATATAATCTTATGAACTATGTTCTATACATTATGATTAAGATCTTATATTATTATTATCCCGATATTTTTCTTTTGATGAAATTTAAGTAAACCCTTTTCAGTTAGATTCTACGTAAACTAGACTTTTCTGCTTTAAAGCGAAAAATACATTTCTTTAAGGTACATGATTATCCATAACGCCAGGGGTAATATAGATTAACGCTCTAATGAATTTGAACATTGAATTGGTTAGATTAAAACGTTTTAAAGCTACAAAATCATTGAAAGCTGTTGGATACTATTAATAGTTTGTTCGCTTTCTTGATAAGTTAGTAGAAATTTAAGGTCATGAAAGATAATGTAGATAGATAATCTACTATAAATCACACCATTTTTGGGTGTATGGTGATAATGGGATAATTTAATTAATGAGAAATTTTTTAAATATTTCATTAAACTACTAGAATTTATTAAATACGAAAATCTTTTATATCTTCACCGAAAGATCGGTTTGGTTGGTCCTCTGGGCACTCCATGTCCGAGTCTAGACGGAAACCCTCCATATTCTCATCCGACTGGGTGTTATCCGATGTGGTAACAGAAGGTGTCCGTGGACGGAGGCGAAGTCTCTCACTGCTGCAAGGTTTACAGGTCTCCATAGTGTGGGATTTATTATCTATGCTGAGCCGCCGTCTTTTTAGGGACTCATCCTCGTGGTATTTAATGTAGGCGCGCAGGTCTGCAATCCGTTTCTTCTCCTTTTGGATCTGGTTGTTAAATTGCGCCTCCATCTTGCAAAAACCCTCCAGGCGAAGTTTATTGTTCTCGTGCTGCTTCATTTGGCGATAGAATCCCATATTATCCGATGCCCGTTGGTTGGACTGAAACTTGCTGATCTTGCGGTAGAGCTGATGAAATTGAAGAGGGTCCTCGAAGTAATTGGCCACGTTTCGGGGCAAATTGCGGTTTATAGGGATCGCTTGAAGCTCCCGCTTGCATACGGGACACTTTTTTTCTGAGGACGAGTCGTTCAAACAGAACGCACAAATGACGTGTTGGCATTGGGTCATGTGAAAGATCACTTCTGGCTCAACAGAGCGTCGACGAAAACACTGGTTGCAATGGATTCGAAACATAATTAAAATTTTTTACTCTTTTACGATTTTAAACTTTGATTGACTTCAGCTGTTTTTGTGAGTCCGGATAAATCTAACGCCTTTTATCCTTCGCCGTCTGGCCACCCTGGGGTTTGAGACTCTGGCAGCACTGTCACGGAATTTAAAAAAATGAATACAATAAAAGTTACTGCTGAAACAAATTTGATTGAGATTAAAAAATTTTAAGGTTTAATATAACAAGCAAAGGAATTTCATTATGGCATTCAAAAAAGTTATAGGAATTGTTTATGTTTTTCTCTATAATTTCTATATAAGTATCTCTATAAGTACCTATTCAAAAATTACGTGGGTAAAGAATAAAGGTTGGCATTTAATAAATTTAATGGGTGGAAAACGTGCTTCTTAACGTATCATAGAAACAAGCGCTGATGTAATATTGTTTTATTATATTAAGGCATATAAATTACGCTAAAATCTGAAATATACATAAAGGTTTAAATACAACAAATCATGCGTATATATTTTGGAGAATATAAATTAAATACGCATTAATTTTATTGTTTGTTTACTTTTTTTTTTTACATAATAGGAAACATTTGTTAACCTCTGACCATGTCAGCTGATTTTAAAGCAATGATGATGATTCCGCTATACAAAGCATGCTCAAAGTTCAGTTCAGTGCCATATTTTATGAGCAACTAAACACTTATCACTATCAGGGACTACTCAAAAACGTACACAATTTTCCTCATAAAAATATATGTACATATACGTTGCGCTGGGCTAATGAACTCTGGCGAAGTTGGACTGTAGACCGCTTAAGTGGTCAAATATTAATCGAAGAGGTGTTGTATTTTTAATTGCGTGGTCCTGATTTCAGCACCACCCACGATTGTCGTATTGCATTTTATTGATATCGATTGATTTTAACGGCTATTCGATCTGATTCTGATTGCAGGGCTCCTGTTATTATCGCTGGCCTGTTTCCTAATCTGAATTTGAGCTACCGGACGAGCTACCTCAGCAAGATCAACACCATCCGCAGCGATCTCCTGGTCAATTTGCGATCATCCAACGTAAGTTTTCCCGCCTATCAAGCCATCTCCCATTAACATTACAGTTAACCTCACCACATAGTACACGCTATGACGCAATTTCAGGGAGTGACTAGTATAGCAGATAAGTAAATATTTCCACTCAATGAATTGTGAATCTACGATTGCAGTTGACTCAAAGTCCCCAAAGTCATTACCCTGTTTTTTTAAGATCCACACCGCTTTTGGAAAATTACTTAAATTTAAATAGCATACTTGTTTTGAAACTTCTTAGAAATGATCCTAAAACTCAAGACTGTTTTTTAAAAAGTTCCGACTATTTAAATTTGACTACGAGCAGAGTTGCCACCTTGTCCTGTTAATCGATAGCCATCCTGAAAGCTGAACAGGACCTATCGACGTCCGATTTCCTGCAAAAAAGCCGGGCGCGTGCGGAAAATGCGGAAATTCTGATTTACGATTTAAACAAAAGTAGTTTTAGAATATCATAGTTATAATGACGCTGGAGGTGTTTCATGCCCGCGGCTGGTTCGAGGTATCATTTCATCTGTTTACGTATCATCTATATGTACGGCAGTTGCATCACCATCTTACCATTCTGATCGTTTTTTTGCAGGAGCCCAAGACGCAGAATTCCGTGGCACATGGCATTGGGACACAGAATATGTTGGAGCTAACCCCGCAGTCAGGTCAGAAGCCATTCAAGAAGCTCCTTGATTGGGGCGTGCTTTTTCCATTTGTTGCCCAGGTGGTGCGCAGCGAGAAATTCGAGTATCGGCAGGTTGGTGACTCCTTTAAGCTCCTATTACTTCCTCTCACATTGATATTTCTACCTCAGGTCACTGAAATCGTGCACAACGATGCTGTGCTGAAGCACGCCATTAAACAAGCTGCCGAGCAGACGCTGAGGGAACAGCGGTATGCGAAAAATGGACATCGGCTGCTCACGCGAAGCGCTAGCGGGGACCAGCAAGCACAAGAGGAGGAAGATGAAAAAATCGGCATATCTTACCAGTCCATTCTACGCAAACAAGAGCAACGCGCCATTAGCATTCTAAAGGACATGGGCTCGACCCTGAACAATGGTTTGCTAGCCTTCACGTCATGGATCCTCTACAAGCTACTACCATGCTTCCTCTCTGGAGTCGTTACCAACACCAAGCAGATTGAGATGCTTAAGACAGCGTCCGAGCGATCACCTGGTACCCCGTTGATCTTTGTGCCGCTGCATCGTAGCCATTTGGACTACATCATGGTGACGTGGATACTCACCAACAACGACATCCGTAGTCCGCTTGTGGCAGCTGGTAATAACCTACAGATACCCGTATTTGGCGGCCTTTTACGTGGTTTGGGTGCGTTCTTTATCAAGCGCAAGATCGATCCAGTGGAGGGAAAAAAGGATGTGCTTTACCGTGCTGCTCTACATCTGTATCTCACGCATGCCTTAAAGCAAGGTCACAATGTGGAGTTTTTTATCGAGGGGGGACGAACGCGCACTGGCAAGCCGTGTATGCCCAAGGGCGGCATCCTTTCAGTGATTGTGAACGCTTTCATGGACGGCAGCATACCGGACGCGCTGCTGGTACCCGTGTCTGTTAACTACGAGCGTCTGGTTGACGGAAACTTTGTGCGTGAGCAGAAGGGTGAGAAGAAGATACCTGAGTCATTCAGCAAGGCCATTTCGGGCATTTGGAAGGCCCTTAAATCGAACTATGGCCTAATGCGAATCGACTTTAATGAACCGTACTCGATACGGGAGCTGGTCAATTCGTACAACAAAATAGCTCGAGAGGATGGTAACAATGCCAAGGTCTACAAACCAGCTGCCAGGTAAGCCGACGACAATATTTTATTGTGGTTAGACTTGCTCAGGGTACAAAAGGTTGTACATTTTGGGTTTTCTGATGTTTCGTAGAAATCGCCCTACATCTTAAATTATTAAATTAATTATTTATATAAAAATAACTGAGTTAGTTTACTACACTATAATCTAATAGCCCTTACCAGCTAACATTTATAATTTTTTTTATTTCAGGGTCCTTCAGCACAATCAATCCACATCCTCGCTCTACGGCACCGATGTTGTGTGCGAGGAGCACCGAAATCTCATCGAAAGCATATCTCGCCAGGTGGTCTTTGACTGCGCCGCTGCCACCTCTGTGATGTCTACCAATGCACTGGCTTTTCTATTGCTCACGCGCTTTAGGAACGGCGCCGAGGAGCAGATGCTGTCCAGTGCCCTAGATGACTTACGAAATTCGTTATCCGGTTCCAAGGACATTGGGTTTTCTGGAGAGTCCTCACAGATTTTGGCTTATGCCTGTGACCTACTTAGTTCAGGTAAGTAAACGGCCAATTTCTTTTTATGATTTTGACTGAATTAAATTTAATTGTTTAGGTCTTGTTACCCGCACTCGGGATGAGAATGGGCGTTTAGTTATTAAGGCTGTGAATTCAGTGGAAAGCTTTATTGAACTGGCCTACTACTCCAACATGTTGACACCGCACTTTGCCCTCAGTTCGATACTGTTGACAACCTTCCACTCCCTGTTGCCAGAAACTGAGAAGAGGAAAGACGCAGGAGTGTCTCGCAAAAAACTAATGGACACTGCGCTGGAAAACTGCCAGATCTATCGCTATGAATTTATATTAAACAAACCGACTCAAATACTGGAGAATTTACTGTACAAGCAGTTGGACGACCTCTTGTTCAGTGGATGCATTCGGTCTGAAAAGGTAACACATAATATAAATTTAATTTTTTTTTATATTCATCTGCTTTCTCTTTAATAGCAACAAGATGATTTGCCAAATGCGGCTGAATGCAGGCGCTTGGCTCAAAGCCTAACGGACTGCCTAGATGAGGACGACGATGATTACCTCCATGTGCGTAATGGCGAAGTCGATGAACCCAAGTTGTTGTTTGCCAGCGAAACCCTGCCCCAACAGCGAAACATATGCGAGGTGCTGGCTCCCTTCGCCTGGACGTATGTGACGGTGGCACAATCCCTGCAGATACTTCACCGAAACTCCATGCTGGAGTCGGAATTTATTAGCTTTGTGATTAATGATTTGAGCAGCAAAGTGAAACGCGGCAGCTGCATCTATGGTAATAGAAGACCCGTAAAATACCGTCATCTGATATTAACCAATTTGCCCTAATTTCAGCTGAAAGCATATCAACTGACTCCGTGCGCAACTGCTTGAAATTGTTGGAGAAATGGTCTGTGATCGAGGTGTGCAACCAACAGGGCATGCGCCTGATCTCACTCAATACGCTCTACGAGATGTCTCGGGAGTCGCTCAATACCATTGTCAAGAAGATTGATGCAATTGTGCCAAAATTCAATTCGGGTTATTTTAATATGACGCCTTAACGGGGCTCGCTTTATTTTTGGCACTCTTTTTTATCCTTGTATAGTGTATATCCACTTAAGTTTAAAGTGCGTACTCCTAGATCTTAGACTAGTTTTATAGTCATACGAGTTTATATATGCCAAAAAGCTAGCTTTACTGTAACTAAGCGACAAAACAGTGAAATATGAACAAATTTCTATTGTATAATTTAAAAATTTTTCTATATGTGGCCTTAGAGCAGCATGACAAAAAAAAAACAATACAATATATCATCTATACTGAACTGATTGATTAAACTTTATAATTTTATACTATAAGCAAATAGAAAAGCTTAAAAAATAATCTTCTCACTTTATTTTTATAACATCAATGAGGGGAGCATAATCTTGAAAAATTGGCTACTAAACGCAATCGTAAGTTTTAAGAAATAAATACATGTGGTGCAGGATAAAATAGGGATTCATAATATAACAATAATGTATAATATTAAATAGAGCATGTTCGAGCGATCATTGCTTTTATCCATTTAGGGCTCTTTCTTGACCTCTATTGGTTCATCGTCGGCACTTATATGTTTAACCTTGCGAGCCTTTTTAACTTTTTTGGTAGCGGCCACATGGATACGAAGGGTGGGAGCTTTTCCCCGGCGCATCTGCTTTATCTTGGCGTTGCTTTTACCTTTGCTTGTTTGGTTATTGGTTTCCTATATATCGAATTGAAAAATTAATATTTAAGGCATTAAATAAATTATTTACTTGTTGACTTGCTCACCTTAATTGTGTCCTCTTTCAGCTTGCCACCGATTTCGCCGGAGCATCGTTTTGCTCCACAGAAACACACTTTTTTGCTATTGTTCATTAAATCGTCCCACAAATAGTTAAAGGTGAGTTCCGTGTCCTGTTAAAAAATGATCAATTTATAAACGGTATATTATTATTTATCTTTCAAACGTACCGCAGGAATGTCTTTAATGGCAAATAAACCCACTCGATGGATACAGTTGACGGTCCACTTTTGAGTCTCGCAGTTTGGCTCGCACGAATGGTTCATAAACCGAGCTAAATTACCCTTGGGTCCCGCATCAATAATGAAATCCTTTTCCACTCCCAAGAAATAATAGTTTTCGTCCCGATGCCGCTGCTTTTGCACCATTCGTTGCTGGAACTCTGCGTGGTTTATCACCTCGCCTACATACTCTATGACAAAATCACCCTGGGCAATGGGTTCGCGGTTAACAAGTCCGAATCCCCTTTCATTCATGTAAACCACCTCCAGACGTGGCGATTTGCGCAGTTCAAACATTTGATTTTCGCAACGACTTCCTGCCTTGCAGTATTCCGGATTGCATTCATTAAATAGCATGCGGTTGAGACAGCCAGAGTCCGGCCCGCAGGGATGCTCGTCCTCCGGCTGGCAGTAACATGCACTCAACTCCTCGAGATTCTGGGTAAATCGCACCGGTGGTACTGCCTTGTTGCTTTTAATTTTTACATACGGCGGCGGATGGAGTTTATTGCCGTTTTGGCGTCCAATAGCCTGTTCCTGTCGTCGACTTTTGATGATCTTAAGAAAACGCGATGCCTCCTGCACACCGGTGGTGTAGTTCCTGTACAGCTGGGACTTGGTCTTCTGGCTATCGCCCGTGTCCCCCTCGATGTAAAGGTAAACGCGTCGTCGTGAAATCCAGCCATGATCGTGGGTGCCGAAAAAGCGAACGACAAAGTCGTTTTCTCCGTGGGTCTTCTTTAGGATGTTACTGGGTATCTCGGTGGGCGGCAGGATGATGGCCGGCCACCAGCGGAAGTTGTTGAATTTCGCCCACACGATTTCTCCATATAGCGGCAGTCGTCCGCTCTCACATTCCTCGCAGATGTAGCTTTCGTTTTTCTTGATTGGAATATTTCGACAGTGGGCGTGCACTGCAATGGGGCACGTTTCGCAACAGACCAGTTCGCCGCCTTTCACACAAATGTAGCACCACAGTACATTGACGTGTGCATCCGCTTTGGCGATGTTGTGTCGAGGACAGATTATGTGAGTAACATTTCAGCATCTGTGTGCCGGCTGGAATGCAATGTGAGTCCTGGTGATATGTGGCCGGACAGCGAACGCATTTCGCCAGTTTGGAGTTACCCAGTTGCTGGAACTTGCAGCTGGGATCGTCAGAGACACATGTGTGGCACACGTGCCTTGGACAGCGGGGCGAGAGTTTGCTGCTGTTTGCCTGCGGCCAGTACTTACAGCAGCTCATATGAAACCGCTTGCCACATAGAGGCTGGCTGCACGCCAGAAGTTTATCCTCGCTTACAGTTTGAAGTGGATCCTCTTCTTTAGTTGGAGTGCTTGGTTGAGCATTTGCTGGCGATTCAACTTGGTGGCAAATTACACATCCTTCCGGTTCGCCTATATTGCACTCGTGACAAACCAATCCAGCTCCTCCATCGACCACCTTAGCATCGGCCGTTATATGCTCATCTTCAGGACTGGGGGACTTTGATGTGGGCGTCACGACAATGGTCTTTCTACTTCCTATTTTGGGCATAGGAGCTCCTGTCTCCTTTCGTTCCAGGCAATCGGAATGCAGCCAGCTGGAACAGCCGTGTGAACAGCGAACCAGATCTGAGCCAGCCTGGTAGCAATATTTGCACACCGGATCGCGGTTGAGTCCACGGAAGAGGTACTTGCTGTCCAGCTGCAAGATATCTTCGACCACCTCCTCGATAGGTCGGTTAACAGGTTTCTTGTATTTCGGCGCCTCCGACAGGCGACGATCCGGCTCCGTTAGTGCCGGCGTTGTACTGGGTGTTACTACTGGGGTCATGCTGCGGCGAACCATCATTGTTTTCAGACGATTAGAGAGCCGCTTGATTGTGCCCACTCCGGAGCCACGCAAAACAACCGATGATCCCAACTCGTTAGTGGCCAAATCACGTTCAAGTTCGCGCAATTGAATCTGCTTTAGGGACCATATATTGCTGACAACAGCCAGCAAGACCTTTTCCACCTTTTCCTCGGATCGGTGCACCATAACGTATTCCCTGACGGCATCGAATAACTGACCGAATTCCGGATTCTCGTAAATGGAGCTCTCAGGCGATAGGTTCTTCTCTAAACTGGTTTCGGCCTGGAAAGGTGTCACCGCGACTGTAGTACTGCCAGTATCTGCTTCGGTACCACCGCTAAGCTTTCGACGTTTGGCCCGCTTCTCATTCTTGCTCTTAACGGGCGAAAATGCTGGACTGAATGGAGACTCTGAGCGCTCCCTCTTCACGGCCACTAATTGTGATACTACCTTGTTGTGTAGGTTATCCGTTGAGTCGTATAGACTACTTCCTACGTCCGAGGTGTCCTGCATCATAGATTTGGTTCGCTTGCGTTTTTGTTTATTGAGGGTGCTAAAAAAAAAGAAGAACCTGTTAGTGTTTGTATTATTAATTTCATAATACCTTTCGGCTCTTAAGGTCTTGTGAGCTAGTTTACTTACACGACATTCTCGTAGATCTGGTAAAATTTTTCCAGACGATCGGAGTACGGGATCTGCGTCATATCTTGGGCCTCGTCAATGGCCTGGTGCCAGATGACAGTCTTTGTCCGCTTGGGAATCATTTGTCGGTACTTTGCGCTCTTCAGGCCGTGTTTTATTCGCACTGCTTCACTCAACTCATTAAATGCCTTGAGTCCGGCGAAAGGTAGAAGATTATCTGGCTTGATCCAGTTACGTCGCCCGTTGTCCGCAAAAAACCGTACGTGCACCTGGATGGGCACTGTGGCGTTGTCTACCGATGAGCGCTGTGGATGACTAGGCATACTGCCCACAATCTGGCCAACAGGATCCGGGCACACCATACAAGGCCAGAAGCAGTACGAAAAGACCTTACCCCAGAACAGATCACCCACTTGGTAGATGGGCCAACCGGGATCAGTGACTATGGACAGCCCTTTGGCGCTATCTATACTCACGGAGGAAGGGGATTTGACTGAGGTCGCTAGCGCAGTAGAGCTGAAGTCCGGCGGAGATTTCAGATCCACCTCAGTTGAGGCAGCCGTTGGCAAGGCGAATGTCAGTTCTTTAGGCTTTTTGTCTAAGTCCTTTGGAGCTTCAATAAGAACATTGGGAGTGGTTTCTATTGGTTTTTTATGTATATTTAAACTGGTTTTATCCTCCTGATTTAGAGGAGACGCTAAATTTGCTTCAGTCTCAACCTCAGTCTCTGGTTTAATAGTGATCGTGGATGTTTCAATATCTGTTATTGAAGATTCTTCTGGCACGGGAATTTCCCCATCAATTTGCTCAATTTTTACTGATATCTCCTCCAGGGGCATAGTCTCTAGGTCTGTTGGCACTTTTGACTTGGCCACACGCTTCATTTTGCGCTTAAGCTGCTTACGGACAGTTGGCCGGATTACAAGGTCCTCAGAGTCCGCCTCGAAGCCCGTGCTATTGGGCGAATTGGCGCCGTTCTTAATTAGCAGTTTTTCAATGGGGCTCATGTAGGTCTTAGTGCTGCCGACCAGCTGATCACCACAGCTTCCTCCTCTTTCTCCACCGGTGGTCTTTGGCGATGCATTGTCACGGGGCAGGGTCTCGCAAGTACTGCTACTGAAATTTAGGCCTGTTACTTGATTAACACGTCTCCTTGTTGTACGTATCGTGTCATCGGAGTCCGAAAGTGGTGTGGGTGAGTTAGCGTTGGCATAGCCAATATATTTCGGACTCAGGGCCGACTGCAAATTGATAAGATCGCGTTTTCCTAAAGCAGCACAGTCACATGCGCACATAAAACGCAGATAAATTAGCATATGGACGGCACAATTCGGTGCATATTGCGCCATTGTTATACTTACTGTTGACCATTGACAGACGCGGCTGCTGTGTTTGGGTTGGCGTCTGCCTCTGGTTCTCGGTCTGCAACGCTGCTAGCTCAACTGAGTTCCTGCCGGGATTCGGTATCACCAAAGGGCCTACCGGTGTACTACTACTGGCGTCCGTCGATATTTCACCATCGACGCCCTCCGTGGCCACCGACTCGATTTGGATCGCACCCACTTCATCGGTAGACGTGGAATCGGAAGAAGAATTGCACAATGCATTGGGATGAGGGCCCTCGCCCTCGATCTCAGAGTGCGCGTCCGTGCTTAGTTTCATTCTGCGCTGCAGTTCAAACACACAATTATTAAAAATAAACAACCATTAAGTTTACAATTCCTAGGAACAGAACATAGCGCTTCGCGTGCGCCAAAAATTCGATTGCAACCATGGGCATCGCGGGAGTTATCGATGACGAAGCCTATCCATCGATAGATTCCCTGAAATAATGTAGTCGAATAATTCGTTCTGATTATCGATAAATTCAACAGTGATTCACAAGTGTTCACTTGTTAATTTTAATATTTAATTTTGAAAGAAATACATATGTACGTAAATCAAATGATCAGTATATATATGACGGGATGTTTTTCATTAAATGTGTTTCAAATTGTTTTTACCATTTGATAACAATTGTTATTTATTATGCATATAACATATTTGAATAAACCCGTACGATAGGTAAACTGCCATCACTAATTGTACTAGGTGTTTAACCACCTCTAGAGTAAACATATGTACATATCTTTGTAAACGCATGTAAAGGCGAATCTCGTCGTTGATTATCCTGGATTTCCACGACGCTCACTGGTGTCTCGGCAACCATTAGCCCACGAATAGCAAGGAAAAGGCACCATGGACGATCTTATAAAGACTTTAATTGCTGAGGTCAAGTCGCAGGGCGTCTTCGATGAATTCCGCTTTAACTGCTGCCTGGCAGACGTGGACACGAAGCCCGCGTACCAGAATGTGCGCACTCGGGTGGAGACGGCGGTCAATGATTTTTTGGCTAAGCAGCACTGGACGCCCGAGACCAACAAGGTTCAGCTACGAGAGAGGCTGCGCAAGCACCTCCTTGAGTGAGTACACTTCTCGCACGGATTAGGTAACGTAATCAACTTGTCTATTCCAGCTCCGATGTCCTGGACAAGGGTGTCGACCAAATCGTGGATCAGGTGGTCAATCCCAAGGTGGCCACCATCTTCGAGCCGAGAATCGAAAGCATCGTCTACAAGTACCTGGGCATCACACCTCCGCCGCCACCGCCAGCGAGATCCTCAATGTTGTCCGCACCACCTTTGCCGCCATTTGCTGGGCACATGAACGGCAGCAGCAGCCTGCTCAATGTGGAGACTCCCGCTGGCCTCCTGCCCACCGACTTAGAGCAGATCAGTCCGGACTCAGACCGGGCCACAGTCAAGTCGGAGGTTAAGGATGAGGATTTGCCTCCCGGAGTAGATGAAGAAGACTTATCGAGGTCGTATGAGCCTATGAATGAGTTGAAACCACTTGATAGCAAGGAGTTGAACAACGGCTCCCTTAACAATTCGGATTCAATCAACGGGGTCTCACAGGCGTCACAATTGTCACAGGTATCTAGCGACAGCCGCTTAACCATCGCCTCGTCCACGGAATCGGTGGCCGATGCTCACCAGACCACGTCAACACTCAAAAGCGGGGATCCAGCGAACATTTCCGAAGAGGCTCAGATGCCAAAGTTCAGTGAGAACTCCAGTGATGCTTGTGTTAAAGCAGGGGAGAACGGTAGTCGCCAACTGCATTTCGACATAAAGCAAGATGCTATTACCTTTGAGGGTAGGTTAACAATTTCCATTAACCATAAACATTTAACTTTTAATATAACCCATGCAGGTACAGAGCGAAAAAACTCTACGTCGAAGGACACTAACGGTGACCGCCATGCTCTTTCCATCGAAGATGCCATTATGTCGGAGTTGAAGGCAAACATAGACGATGCCAATAATGTCGAACCAGAGGCTGTTCAACTGCCAGTGCCGCCAAAAGTTGATCCTCCTCCTCCGCCACCCCTACCAAAATCTGAGCCCCTACCCGCGCTTCAACCACCAGCACTGCATGAAATTCACCCACCTCCTCCCCCAGCGCAAATTATAGTTGCGCCACCTCCTCCTCCACCAACTATAGATCAGCCTCCTCCACCACCAGAACCATCTAAAGTTGAGCTACCACCACCGCCAGCCCCACCAACAGTTAATCCACCTCCAACGCCACAAGTGACAGAGAAAAATGGATCTATTAAAGAGGACGCATTGGATTCGACATCCAAAGAGACTGATAACTTAGAAGAACTACCTAATGCGTTAGATGCTGGGGTCAAAAAGGATGCACAGATTCCATCTAAAGCTGAGGCCAATGAAGACCAACCGCCCCCACAAGAAGTGAAAACTCCTAAAGAGGAGGTTGCGAAATCGTCTATGTCCATAGCGTCACCAATATCTGCGTCAAAGAGTCATTCAAAGTCAAGGGATAAAGAAAAGGACCGACGACATCACAGCCACTCACATGATAAGCAGCGACGCAGGAGCAGAGATAGAGATCGGGATCGAGATCGTAGTCGCGACAAATCTCACAGCAAACATTCCTCGAGTTCTAGTTCCAAGCACTCCTCATCGCACTCCTCAAGTTCGAAACATAGGAGCAGTAGCTCCAAGAACGATAAGAGTTCAAGCTCATCTAGCCGAAGCAATCGCGAGTCATCCTCTTCTAAACGCTCGAGCACAACATCTTCATCTCGTCACGAATCCTCCTCACACAAAAAACACAAATCGAGTTCATATTCATCCCGATCGGATCGAGATAAAAACAAGGAAAAGGAAAAGGAGACTCAAAGTCGCAGCCACCATAGCAGCAGCAATTCATCGTCATCCTCAAAGCGGAGAGATCACGATAAGGGCCGCGATCGTGATCGTAACAAGTCAAACAACTCAGGCAATTCGCAGACTAAAGCTATCCAGGATGATCACAACGAGAACAAAGTCAAGTTAAAACATCGCCGGAGCTCAGACTCTAACGACGAGGGCAAGCCGCCTAGTTCCGATGGCATAAGAAAGACTTCGCAACCAGAAATTTCCCCAGCTCCAGAGAAAGCTGATGCGCCTGCGGAGAACGGCAATGGCACGAATGGAAACTCTAACGGTAGCAGCAATGGTGGATGTGATAGTGCAGTTAGTGTAGTTATTGTTAGCGACATCCTTCAGCAATCCTCCACCAGTTTCATTGAACTGACTGCTGGTTCCCAGTCACATAAGGTATTAGAGACTAATAAACTAGAAGCCATCGATATTGACGAAAAAAGAAACAATAATCAGCCGGAAACACGAGAATCGGAGGCTAAAAAAAATAATTTTAATTCAGAAGATAAAGAAGAAGAACTTCATATTGCAGACAAATCCGTACCTGATTCTCCAGTCAAAGAAAGCAAAGTCGACGGCTTAGAAACTGAACCAGTGCCGACCAATGAAACAAAAAAGAAGCTTGCTAAGGAAAGTGTACCAGAGAATCTTCACAACGCTGTAGAGACTTCGGATCCCATTGAAGTCAGGCAACTGGAAGAACAACCGAAAAAAGCTGATAAACCCGCCTCTCAAATCCAAAACTCGAATGACCAAGGTGACGAATTAGTTGCCGACTTTGTTACCCACTTCGAAGAAAACTCAGACGAGTTTAAGCCGCGTCTGCAGCTGATCAACCAACTGATACAGGATTACCAGAGTTTCGTGAACAGACTGAGCGCAGATGGATTACAAGACGAGCCAGTGGATGTACGTGCATTGCGAAGGAGCATATCCAAGCGAAGGCGGAGCAGTTTGCTGGAGCAGCAGCAAGTGGTGCGGGAATCCACACCGGCGAGGCTTAGTAGTCCCAGCAGCAGCACCTCCGGTAGTCCGGCTAAGAGGTTACGACGGGAGGAACCGAAATCATCGCCAACGCCATCTGATGGCAGCATAAACTCCAAGGAGAACGAGGCTTTGGAAAAACAGGAGCATGGTGCGTACTGTTTCATAGCAAACTATCATTTGGTCTAGCAATATAAACAGTGTTTTAAGCATCGCTCTATTGCTAGCTAACCCACTTATAATAGGGTGGATCGAATTTGTAGTTAATTTTAGATGTATGTAGTTAATTAATTTTACTAAAAAATTTGAAATGCAACAAAATTGGAACCCCTGATAACATAAATCTCTGTAATATAAAACGCAATACTAAAATCAAAATATCTAATAAAATAAATATATACCCATATAAATTTTCAAATATATAATCGATCCACCCTGTGATTGCGATTTAAAACCATATATCATGCTCATCCTCATACTTATCTCTACCACCTCTACTTTCTCCTCCACATGCATCCACATTACTTATAAATTAATATAGCTGTATGATGCCTCCACTAGTCCTATCCAAATGTAAATTGTGCAGGGTAAGCGGTTCCCGCAAGACTAACTGAATCTTTGCCCTCATCCTATTGATTCGAGCGCAGTATTGCGAATTCATTTGATTAATAAACTTTTGTATTCTGCAGACGCCCTGTCCGCCAGGCGACTTAGCAAGAAGCTCTGCCAGCAGCAGCGGTACACCAACGATGATCTCTACAAGCCCCGTCCAATCCTTTCGCAGCGCTCTCGTCGTCGGGGCCTGGATGCAATCCTCTAGCTAACGAGTGAACTGTTATCGGAAACAATAAAAAGCAATTGTTGTTAATGCATTTGACATAAAAAAATACAAATATCTTCTTTCATCCGTTTAATGGGCCTTTTTGTTTGCCAATGAGTTTGCTTCCGCTTTGTTTTCGTTTGAATTCTTTAACAATAAAATTTTAATTTTAGAGCTACACCTTACAGTTTAATAATCGCTGGTGTAGCATATCCACATATATATATATATATATATATATATATTATGCATATATATAAACAAAAATAACAGTGAACGTAATAATATGATGTAGTATTTTATAATTTTGGGGAACTCCGGTTGGTCTTGACCCTGGCACTAGACAGCGATTGCTTCTCGAGGATTGAAAACTACCATATAGCACTGAGACAAAAGATAATGTGTGATGATTAATTAAAAAAGACTGCAGCGGATGAACTAAATCGTACAGCTATCAGTAATCGCAGTCAAGTGCCTGGCAAAAGGACAAAGGAAAGACATAGCTAGGCTACTACTCCACTATGCGGCTGGCTAATTAGTATTGGGTAAATAGATTGGGCAATCTGAAGGGGAGACGTAGTTCTCTGAGAGCTGTATCTGCGGTTCGTTATTTTTTGTAACATCTCAGTTTGAAGATTTAAGGTGTAATTTGATTACAAATTATTGAATTTTCTTCTCGCGCGGGTGTGCTTTACATTTTTGCTCTTGATTTCTTTACAACGATCAACATAAATATATGCATATATACTTTGAAACTTGTTTAAAAAAAATATATATATAAATGTAGTAAATCAAAGGTTGTAATACATAGGTAATAGTATTTTACAATAGGGTTTTCTCATTTCGAAATAACATAGATACAGTATTATCATTAGCATATACTTTTTAACAAGAATTTCGCACTTTGTCTAAAACTGTCTTTGAGTGTGTGTTTTTGTGTGTGTGTATGTGGGGGGTGTTTATAGTATGTGTTTGTTGTGTGTGGAGTTTTGCGTTTTGTGTGTGAGAGCGAGAGTTTTGTGCAGAACAACAACTACGATTTAACCTCCGACTATGGAGTGATAAAACTCTCTCACCGACTCCTCGCAGAGTATTCATACAAGCAGCTGGGTTCGGGTGGGCTGAAAGTGGGGTAGTGGCCAGGCGGTGGTCAATGGAACGGCAGGCGTTTCGAACACCGTGTCGTCCACCTGCCAAAAAGCCCCTAGTCTCACACCAGCTTTCCCGATCCCTACCGCCAACTAATAGCTACGCTTAGGTTTAGCTGTCGCTGCTGCTGCAAACGTTTCGAACGCAGGCCCCGCTCGCGGCCACGCCCACTGGCGATGCCTACGTCCTGGGGAATCCCCTTTCGTAGGGACTCTTCACATCTGTATGCCGTGTGTGCAGGTTGATTGTTGGTCCTGCGGGTCGCGTCGACAGCTCACACACCGTCTTGATGGCACCGGAGGTATTAACTGAGGTCGGGGTAGGATGAAGTGTCACAGTGGTCTCCTTCTCCTTTACCGTCTCCCGATTCTGATCGCTCTGCTCTTCATCCGTAGTCCTGGGTAGCACGTAGTCCGCTTTGCGGGGTTCCGAACGACCGGTAATTGACGATTTGTACTTATCTGCGTCCATGCCGCACAGGTAGAATTTGAAGAACTCGTACGTTGACCAGCAGATAGCCGTGGCGGGCATGGAGTACAAAACGCGGGCTGTCATGCCCCTGAAGAAGCCCAATGGACCAGCCATATGGTAGATCTGTAAGAGGCCAAAGGTTGTTGAATATAAAATAAATTCTTAATTTGTTTTAAAGAGTAGCTACTGCAACCTATGACCTTTAGAGGCTATTCAAAGATCATCCGAAGCAATTATAAATGACATTATCGTCTTGTTAA
This sequence comes from Drosophila eugracilis, assembly GCF_018153835.1. NCBI lineage: Eukaryota > Metazoa > Arthropoda > Insecta > Diptera > Drosophilidae > Drosophila > Drosophila eugracilis. Next base: position 6,367,563 of record NW_024573224.1, read on the forward strand.
TGTGCCTGTGTTCAAATTTGGACAATTTGAATTCTGTTTGAAGCTTCAAATTTTTTTTTTAATTCCTTTTCCTTACTTTAAATCATGAATCATAAGATATGATATTCACCTTTCGGCTAGCCTCGATCATGCCACGCGTTAGTCCAGTCTCCTGTGTATTCAGTAGCGTCTTGATCACATCCAGGGGAGTGGTTATAGCTGCCGCGCAGGCACCAGCCGCAGCACCCGCTGCCATATGCACTGGTGGATTGTACTTCCGTTCCAGATTCAACTTTAATAAATATTAAGGACTATTAGTAACATCAAATGATTGAAGAATTTCAGTGAACTTACCGTGTTCTGGAAAAACTCGTATGTGGTAAAATGTATTGTCTGATATGGTAAATTCATGACCAGTTGCGTGCCGTATGCTCTATAGAAGGCTTTGAAGCCCTCCTTCTTGTAGATATCCCGAACGCAAGATATCACCGATGTGTAGGGTGAGTTGTACATCTGCATTCGCTGCTTGATCACATCCGTGGGACTAGAAATGGCGTCGTGTATAAGGGTGGCCACTACTCCCGAAATCACTGTAATGTATTCGCTAGATTAGGAGCCGTTGGCGCAAGTACATATAGTCCTTAAAATTACCATAGTTGAGGTTTCTCACAGAAGTGAACTTGGCCGTCACCTCCTTGGTCATTTCATAGGCAGCAAAGTACAGCGAATGCGCTGGACCGGCACCCAATACTACAGCACTAGCTCCTCGAATGGGTCTGCAAATCAAAAGATATATTAGATTATTCTATAATAGAGCAATTATATAGGTTTTGCACCACTTACCTTAACAAGCCCTCACTCGTGATCATGTTCCGAAAGGTTGAAAATATATTCAGGTTTTTTGTGGGAGGCGAAAGGCTCTGCATTCGCGTCTATAAATGGGCAATAATGAAACGTTTAATATAATCACATATTTACATTGTGCACTTTACAATGGGCTCGGATATCTGCACTTTTTATTTAATTCAGTTATTGTTTGCCCATGATTAAACCGGGTAATCAACGGGTTGGTGCGTCAGAATTACTAACTTGTTTGTCTGTAGTATCAAAAACTGAGATAAAGTCTAGGGAAATGAAGTAAATAGAATAGCTTTTTGCTATTCTTCTGCAAGTCATGGTTACTCATGATATATGTACATATGCACATATAATACAGAACACAACTCAATTGGTATATACAATATTTAGTTCAGTTTGTGACATTGTCAAGACCTCAAATCGTGCTCTCATCATGATTTGTGATTCGGAGTACATTGGGTGATTCCCAAAACCATTTTTATATTGCACTGCTGTTGCAGTCTACGAGAAGTACTGGAGCAGATGATTTTTAAAACGTTTATGAGATCATCCCTTACATAAAACTTGTCTCAAATTGTATTTAACATTTTTTATTTTTATTTTGTCAATGAGTTGATTGGACTATTATCGGTGCAATACAGCAGGGACTAATAACCGATATCAATGGAATATAAAAATATATAATTGTGTGTTTGCCGGCAAAACTTTCGCTGATTTATAAGCAAGTCACCCGGGGTATACAAAATGCAATTGTCTACGAACTTAAAGATTACACATCATATATGTACATATGAGTGTATATATTTAATTGCATTTATTTAAAGGCGTGCCTGGTATAATAGAAAAGATGGAATTATACCCGTAAGCGGATAGAAGCATCCATATTGTAAATTACGGAGACAACCTAAATGCATTTATCTATCTAGTGCCTGGTTGCTGCTATCAACAACAAGTCAATTCAAGGTGAAAAATACCGCTCTCGAGTGGGGAAACCTAATTAAAAAGGTGCTACGACCAACAGATAGAAGTCTCTATTACAGAAATGCTAGATAGAACTGGGTTTGAACTGATGTGGGGCCTAACATGATTCATTCATCCCGGCAATAAGTGCTCCTGATAAGGGAACAAACTTTGAAATAAATCAAAATTAAAACGCCGCAATTGCTGGTCAATTAAAGGTTTTCCACTCTGGCTTTCGTAACTTCACGAAATTAGCTCGTCAAACGGACTGTGAAGAGACTGTCGATTATAATGATGACGCCGGGAATCCCGACCAGGCTTTAAAGTGGCACCAAACTGCCTGCCGGCTGTCATTCGCGCGATTGACACATGTGGCCACGAAAATCAATAAATACTCGAGCCACCACAACCAGCTGAGTGAAATATAACGAAACAAGAATCGGTCAATAATAGGTATTGAATGCGGAGTATATATATACACGCATATATCGAACGTCATTACGCCAGCCAGGTACATTTACATATGCTTAAATAGCGAACCTGTGTACTTGGCCCTTCCGAATTTTCATGTGCATGATTGGAATTGTGGCGATAAGAGATTGTCAACTTAGTAATGGAAACGACAGAAGCTAATCTAATCGCCACAGCATAAACCAATGGAACGTGCTCCGATAAGCGCAGAAAGTGGCTATACCACCTAGAGTCTTATTGGGCAACGGGTACGGAACTCTTAGTTGCACTCAAGAACCAACGAATTACATCACGATTATGCCAAAGCAGCAGCGGCGGTGGCACACACAATGTTCCGATTGTTAGTGAGGTTAGGTTTATGATTAATGGTCGGGCTTATGCTCCTTCTCCTATTACCAGGCCGTAATGATCTCTCACCTTGACGGAGTCCAGCGGATACATGACCACATGCTCCAGTACACCCGCAATAGCGCCCGCCGTCATATTGACACCCACACTGGTAGTGGGCAGCGATTCGTAGTCGTCTATGTTCATGGTGGATCCGATCCGTCGATGGTGTCGGTGCAGCTATACTACCGATTGTGTGCGAGTATTGTGGTTGTGCCCTTGTAGTGGCTGCTCCTCTTACGATGACCTGATAATCTGGACCAGTTCTACCAAGTCAAGTTTCAGTTGTAGAACCGCTTTCTCCGTTAGGATTGGGTAGCTTCGCAGGATGAAGATGGTATCAACGAGCAGTTTTAGCCGGCGTATGTCGAACACGGAACAATTTTGTTGTATAACACGGATATCACGATTCACGGGTGGGCGGGCGTCGGGTGTTCGAGGGGTGGTGGTGCAGAGTGTACGCGTGAGGTGGTGTTATGCGAAACTACTAATTGACACTGCGGCTACTGCTGGTACCACTGGTACTATTGCTGCACCACGACTAGCATAATAGACATATAGACGACACGCTCCCCGATTCACTCGATTTCGGAGCGAAGAGGTTTCAGTTTCTGCCCGCGGCCGTTGTTTCGCTTGAACTGCTACTGTTGCTGCGGTTGGGATGTGTTCTGGATATATATAATCGAGTCGGTTGTAGGCGGATTATGGCCGAAACAAAAATTTGGTAAAAATCTGGGTTTGGCAACTCACGCAAATGTTGAATGATTACAGGGAATCATTAAATTTCGCCCAATAAACAAGCCTCGTGCCCAGAGTGACCGCGGTGGGTCTGTTGGAGAATACCATATGACTCGGATAAATATACCGCGAACATGTGGGTGGGGAACTTAAATAGAAACTCATACGAGTGTGACCATGGTAGGCCTTTAATATACTAGAAAAATACCAACTTTAAAGCTTTAATTATTTGACACTCGTAAAATCTAACGAATATATATATTGTGCTTTAATTTTTTTTCACTTTCTCTGTAATGCCTTAACTTACATTGTGTACTTTCATTCTACCTTAAAAACCATACAAATACTAATAATATAAATATAAATTTAACAGAATTAATGCATTTTTAAAAAAATGTTATTTGACGATTTTGTGATGTAAAGTTTTAATTAACATGAAAAACGGATAGCACTCATTTAAAATTATTGTTTTTTAGCAAATAATGCACTAAAAAGTTGAACGTATTAACAAAGAAAAAAAACATATAACGTTTAAGTTTCAGTTAATTCAAGCCACTCCTATTTACGTGTTCACAATTGTATATATCTCACTTCCATTGTCGGTTATAGTATATTTATTTCCAAAGAACCGTTTCCAACGCCGCTGAACGGTCACTCTGAGAGGGATTTAAAGGCTTTCCAGCCGTGGGACGGCGTCATTTAAAAAAATCAAAGCGGGCGTCGCAAGTGCGGATAATTTATTGCATCTGTTAATCGTGACGTGGCCTTTCAGCCGGAGCAACTGATAGCTCGTCCTCCGTAAATCCAGTTATCTTTCAAACATGAAGTACTTTTTGCTGTTGGGACTTCTGCTTCTAGCAGGTATGTTTCAGAGTGCCACGCCACAACGCCCCTATAGTGCCGGTCTTTTAACCTAATTAATTCATGTCTCGTTAGGCGTCAATCAAATCGCTGCTAATGAAGAGGAAACCGCAACCGAGACCATTGACTTGGATCTGGGATCCTTTAAGGAGGGCTCCCGAACCGGTAGGTAGACACGCCCCCCCGGCGAATTGTGCAAATTTGTATGGTACACGTCAGCGTTACCAATCCGACTAATATCCGCCCCTTTATCTGTTCAAAATCGCAGACGCCGAAACACTGAAGCGCGAGGAAGAGGCCATCCAACTGGACGGTTTGAACGTGGCGCAACTGAAGGAAATTCGAGAAAAGGTGGGTTCACACCAGGTCATCCATAAAGTACACGTATGATCGAGATTTTATTTCTCTTTCTCTTTTTCTTTGTTTTTGCAGGCAGAGAAGTTTACTTTCCAAACGGAGGTTAACCGAATGATGAAGTTGATTATCAATTCGCTCTACCGCAACAAGGAAATCTTCCTGCGTGAATTGATTTCTAACGCCTCCGATGCTATTGACAAGATCCGTCTGTTGGCTTTGTCTAATAGCAAGGAATTGGAGAGTAATCCGGAATTACACATCCGCATCAAGGCCGACAAGGAAAACAAGGCTTTGCACATTATGGACTCAGGTATTGGCATGACCCACCAGGATCTGATTAACAATTTGGGCACAATCGCCAAGTCCGGCACTGCCGATTTCCTGGCTAAAATGCAGGATCCCAGCAAGTCAGAGGGACAAGACATGAACGACATGATTGGACAGTTCGGTGTGGGCTTCTATTCCGCTTTCTTGGTTGCGGATCGTGTTGTGGTGACTACCAAGCACAACGACGACAAGCAGTACATCTGGGAGTCGGACGCTAACAGCTTCAGCATCACCGAGGATCCCCGTGGTGACACCCTGAAGCGAGGATCCGTGATCTCGCTGTATCTGAAGGAGGAGGCCCAGGATTTCCTGGAGGAGGATACCGTCCGCGAGCTTATTCGCAAGTACTCACAGTTCATCAACTTCCCCATCCGCATGTGGTCTAGCAAGACTGTAGAAGAGGAGGTTCCCGTTGAGGAGGAGGCCAAGCCCGAGAAGTCTGAGGATGACGTGGAGGATGAGGATGCTAAGGTCGAGGAGGCCGATGATGAGAAGCCAAAGACAAAGAAGGTCTCGAAGACCACATGGGACTGGACCCTGATCAACGACAGCAAACCCATCTGGACCCGCAAGCCAGCCGAAGTGACCGAGGATGAGTACACTAGTTTCTACAAGAGCCTGACCAAGGACTCCAGCGAGCCCCTGTCGCAAACGCATTTCATCGCCGAGGGTGAGGTTACATTCAAGAGTTTGCTTTACGTGCCCAAGGTGCAGCCGTCGGAGTCCTTCAACCGCTATGGAACCAAGTCGGACAACATCAAATTGTACGTGCGTCGCGTCTTCATCACCGATGAGTTCAATGATATGATGCCGAACTATCTGAACTTCATCCGCGGTGTTGTGGACTCTGATGATCTGCCTCTTAACGTTTCCCGCGAAACCCTTCAGCAGCACAAGCTCATCAAGGTGATCAAGAAGAAGCTGGTCCGCAAGGTGCTCGATATGCTTAAGAAGATTGATAAGGAAGCCTACGAGAAGTTCTGGAAGGAATTCTCCACCAAGTAAGTTTATTTTTTTTTTTTAATAAATTTATAAAATGGGCTGTGTTATTTTTGGTCCATGCTGATAAGAAAACTCGGAATCCACGTAATATTATAATATTAACCCTAGTGACGTGTATTATTATTCAGAGTTGAAGTAGATAAGAGTTCATTTTTCTGCTGTAAATTGATATGAACTTTTTATTTATTTATTTTTTTTTAAGAAAACGGGATTTCTTAGACTACTTAAAGGAATCGAATGTAATTTCATATATATTATTTCTAGAAAGTTATTATACATTTTTTTTCTGATTTCAGCATCAAATTGGGAGTGATGGAGGACCCCAGCAATCGTTCGCGCCTCGCCAAGCTACTCCGCTTCCAGACCTCCAACGGCAAGGGCGTTACCTCGCTTGCCGAGTACAAGGAACGCATGAAGGCGAAGCAGGAGCACATCTACTACATTGCCGGTGCCAATCGTGTTGAGGTTGAGAAATCGCCCTTCGTGGAGCGTCTGCTGGCCAAGGGCTACGAGGTTCTGTATCTGGTTGAGGCCGTCGATGAGTATTGTATCTCCGCTCTGCCCGAGTTCGATGGCAAGAAGTTCCAGAATGTGGCCAAGGAGGGATTCCAACTGAACGAGTCCGAGAAGAGCAAGAAGAACTTTGAGTCGCTGAAGAGCACCTTCGAGCCTCTGGTCAAGTGGCTGAACGATGTGGCCCTTAAGGATCAGATCTCTAAGGCCCAGGTGTCCGAGCGTCTGAGCAACTCCCCTTGTGCCTTGGTTGCCGGCGTTTTCGGCTGGACCGGCAACATGGAGCGTTTGGCTATGTCCAACGCCCACCAGAAATCTGACGATCCTCAGCGCTCATACTATCTTAGCCAAAAGAAGACCCTTGAGATTAACCCTAGACATCCTTTGATGCGCGAGTTGTTGCGTCGCGTTGAGGCCGACGAGGCTGATGACACCGCCAAGGACATGGCTGTGATGATGTTCCGCACCGCCACCCTGCGATCAGGATACATGCTCCAGGAGACATCTCAGTTCGCCGACAGTATTGAGCAGATGATGCGCCAGACTTTGGGAGTTTCTCAGACCGAACAGGTTGAGTTCGATGAGGAAGAAGAGGACGATGCTGAGGAGACCACGACTGGCAGCCAGGAAAGCGGAAATGCCGATGATGAGGAGGAGGATCAGCAGCATGACGAGCTGTAAGCTGCTTCACTCACCGTCCACATAGATTGTACATAAGAGTGTGGAGGTCAGACTGAGTTATAAACAACCACATACCGGGCGTTTCATTAACATTACTCCTCAGCATGTCCCTAGATTCTAAGTAAAGCAATTTCGTAATCCTTCGCCCACGTTGTCATCACCACCAGTCGCCCAGAGCACTCCATTACACGCAACACACTTTAAGCATTCTGTTGCTCAAGCGTTTTCTTTTTTCGAAAGCAAATGAAGTATGTATTTATACAATTTAATGCGTAGAACAGAACAGATTCCAGTCAAAATAAAAAAAGACAAATGAAATTTATCAGGTATTCATTCGTTCATGGGGAAACATAATTATAATAATGGTCTATTTATCTAATAAGTATGAAATGCGATGTGATTTGACATCCTGAAAAAAGACTAAGGTCAGTCATCAAAGTCGGAACTTAGTGGCTCATTGTTCAAGGCCTTAAGATATGAGTTGTACTTCATTTGGTCCCGGATTTGCTGAACGGCCTCCGATTGGGACAGTTTGTAAGTGTCCATAAAAAGGCGTACTATCCACAATGGGAGCAGTCCGTTTATGAGCAGTGATGTGTGATTCTGGTAATCATTAGGATTTTAGATATATTCAATTTTATGGGGCCCGAAACTTACGCTTCGACTGCTGTAAACTTCGCCCAGTCTCTTAAGCATCTTCTGATGGATGGTCTTACTAAGTATGTCAATGACGTCCATGTGATCAATGTTCATATAGTTAGTGGTTCGCGGCTTAAACTCACGCTCCTTGAACAGCTTGTCGAAGTTGGAACGATAGTTTTCAAAAGTTTTCATAACATCGTCTTCGCCCATATTTTCCAAGAGCCTGACACAATGAAAATATCGGATCAGATGTTGAAGGCAATTTCGTAATCGCTTTATTTTCATTGAGTCGAACGACTTACAGAATCTTAACAGGTCGTGGCTTGGGCATGTCCAGCATGCTGTCCAACCGCTGCAGGGCATCGAACCTGGCTCCATCCATCTGCTCCACTTTCAGCTCCTTGGCAGGCGATGGGGAAACACGTTGAATCTTGGACTTGGGACCTTTGACCTTATTGACCTTTGTGTCACTGAAATTGCACGCATAGGAATGGTTAAAATTGCAATTCAAAGCCAAATTTTTAAGCTTACCCGACTACGAAGTTTTTAAACCGGCTTGGGCGAACAGGTGATCGGCCGGAGCGGCGGGCTGGTTTGGACTCGACAGAGCTGGCTCTGGAAATTCTGCAATACATCAATAAAGTCGTGATTCCACTAATATCTCTGTTTACGTACCTTTGTACTGGGCTCTGGGATCTCTTCATGTGGGTTCCCTGCCGAGAAGAGCTGGTGCGGCTGGAAGACTTTTCTTTTTCGCCACCCTGGGAAATGGATCTTCGTTCGCGCTTGATCTTGGATGGTGGCTGAGTCTCCAAGGCAGGGCTGTTATCATCATCATCGGCATCGATGTGTTTGGGCTTTGCTTTTAAGCTAAAGAAAATAAAATAAAATTGTATGATAAATAATGGAAAATATGTCAAGATTAAGCTAAGTATCTAAACGACTTAAAAATATAATTCCTATCATATAAACGGTGGACATTAAGGTACTACATATAAAATCCCTAAATCCCTGCAAAATAAAGATTAAAATGTTAAAACTAGCTGACTACATTTAAATTTTAAAGAGGTCTACCCAGATTTTGGCTTGGAATCCAAGCTGGTTACTCCGCTTTTGTTGGAAGTGATGCTAACGCCGGAACCGTTGGTTACTGCCTCCGTGGCATGTTTGCGCTTGGTTGGAATGACGTCCGCGACTTTATCCTCGTACGAATTGTAGTGCAGCTGGATGTCCAGGCTGAGATCCTTAGATGACAGTTCCGTCCCGGCCAGAAGGCTGAGCGTTGCAGGATGAGGCTTATCGGTGGCCTGGATGCGCACACTGATGTGGTCAATAAGGAGATTGGTGTCTAGCTTCTTGGCATCTTCCCAGTTCTTAATGTTTTCGAACACACGCCACAGACCACTCTCAATCCTGCTCCAGCGATCCCCTGTCATCCAATGGAAAACATTTTTCGGTTCCCGCTCAAAATGGGTCACAAGTGTCGGCAAAACTTTAACATTGCAGGCGATGCGATGCTTCTTGTACTGAAATGGGAATATCTTTATGTTAGACCATGGCCGCTCGCATTATTTATTGGTATTTACTTGATATATCTGTGAAACTAATTGGTAATTACCAATGGCGGAAAATGGCATTTTTACAAAATTACTCTTCGTTCGGATGTGACCGGCACCTCTGTCCTGCACAACAACAATTAAATTTTGCGAAATATTCGGTAACACTACTTGTCGTCGAAATGTCTATCGATTGAAGAAAAACTTATCGAACATCATAGCTTGGCGCCATCGCATTGAAATTCAAGCTCGAATCAATGCTACCAAAAATAAAAATACAACTACTACTAAGGAAAATCAAAAATGGTATATATATACAAAATAAAAAAGTTTTGGCTAACTTAAAATTGCATTATCGACGGTGTTTCTTTATAATTTTTTTTTTTAATCATGTAGGGAGCGTTTTTGGGATTAATTAAGATTAAAATAAATTGAAGTTCTGTGCTTAACAAAATGACTTTAACATTATCACACATTATTTTAAAAAAAGTATTTTTATGCAGTAATTAACTTTATAAAAAATGAGTTTTGAACAATAATTAAGAGAATTTACCGAACCTATTGCTTATGATCTGAATGAATGAGGCGTCAATCAATGAATCTTTTGAAACTTACAAATCGTTATCAACAGCAGCGTGTGGCTTAGGTCAAGTCTCGGTAGAGAAACAGATTACACAGAACAACGAAATATTTTTATTCTATAATTCAAACTTAATAATTTCAAATACATATAATAAAATAATAAATAGAGTGGCCTAAGATAATATTAAAAGCGCATATATATGTACATATGTGCATATCATTACTTAAAGTCTCCGTGCTATTTTATATACGTGAATCAAGTATAGTAGAATACTAACTTTCACCCCCAAGAAAGCTTGTTTTGTGATGTCATAAAGATGCCGCTAACAAATTCACGGTTGTCCAGTGTTATTCGCAGATATGGTTGCGAATGCTGCCCGGATCGGAGAGACTCGGAATCGGTTGTTGTTCAGTTCTCAATTGTGTTCCATATTAAACAGACGAGCTTGTTGCGTTTCCAAAAACTCCTGGTCGATCGATGATTAGCTGCACTAGTTGAATATAATATAAACGTTGTGTGCGTGCCCTATGTATTAGGAAACATGTGTTCAATTTCAAATCGTTTTCGAGTATCTTTATCTACGGGACGTATTTACATCCTGATATTCGTATTTTTGTCGAGTTGTGAGGCTAGGACCATCGGTGATGAGTCTCAGGAAAACGCGATTATAGATGACACGGCGGAGTACCTTCGATCTTATGGCGCCAAGATGAAATCCTATATGAATTTCAGCGTAGATCCTTGTGAAGATTTTTACGAGTACGCCTGCGGAAACTGGAAGAATGTGATTCCTCCCAGACAATCTGTCAACAAGCGAAACAATCTACTGGACATTATTTATACTATAGCAGAAGTAACGGAGTCCCTGTTGAGCAGGTCGCAACTCGCCGAAGCCCTTAATGTTTCTGCCGAACTTCTGGTTGCGCAACGCTTCTATAATTCCTGCCTCAAAGCTCAAGTGCTTCCTCTGCCGGCTGCCGATCCCGCTTATCTGTCGCTTATCAGATCTATCGGTGGTTTTCCCGCTGTCGACGGGGATTCTTGGAACTCGTCCAATTTCAATTGGTTCAACATGAGCGCCCACCTTACCAACTACGGCGCCCAAGGACTGATTAAAGAAGACATTCTGCCGCAATATCCATTTAATCCGTACTTTAAACTGCCGGACCTAGGCTACGACCACTTTGTCCATACGGATAACATAGCTAATTCAAGTACAAGGGCCTACATCCTAAACGAGGAGCGTATGCGTGGCTACCTAAAAGCCTTTAATCTCACAGAGGATAAAATCTCCCAGGTGATAGTAGGAGTCTTTGACTTTTGGCGCGAGGCGCTCGCTCTTAAAGATAAATTTAACGGCGATGATAGTCAGTGTCAGGATTTAACTATACAAAACAACGTGACAGTTTTTAGCCAATGGAATAACTACTACGAGATTGCCTGGAATGGCATGGACTTCTACAACGGATCGGTCCCTAGCGAATACTGCGACTTTTACTACACGGAGCTTGACAAGGTGTGTGATAGGCACATGGAAGCAGTTGCCAACTATCTGGCTATGATGCTGCTTTATCGGATGGACGCCAAGCTGAAGGAGGAAAAGTACCATAAAGAACATTGCCTGCTGATCGTTCAGTTCACGTTATCCCATCTCTTTAATAAGCTATACATGCCGGTGAGTTTAAAATATGTGCTTTAAAAAAAAAAAAAAGTCAGTGATAAATCGATATTTCTCGTTTACTTAAACTATCTTAATATTGTTTCCAGGAAAACTTTTCAGAAGACATACATTCTGACATCTTCAGCATGGTGACGGAACTAAGAAAATCACTGCGTGAGGTTCTTAGGAACGCTGAATGGCTGGACAATGAGACAAGGCAAGAGGCCTTACTCAAGGAGGCCAGCATGACTCCGGTAATTGGCAGCTACAAGAACGCAGCGATCACCGACGTCCTTCTCAATCAGATCAGGAATCTAACTCTTTTTGATGACAACTATGCCAAAAGTTTGATCAGCTTGCGAAAATTGGGTATTAGTCTGCGGCGATATAATGGCCTTCATTTTGAGGATATGTCTGAGGACACGAAGCCATTGGAACTCCTGGTTGGAATGCAGGTAAATGCCTTCTATTACAACTTGGATAATTCCATCTATGTGATGGCTGGGATACTTCATCCGCCAGTGTATCACCACTTGTGGCCCAACTCTCTAAAATTTGGCACACTGGGCTATCTCATAGGTCATGAGTTAACACACGGTTTTGATACGTCTGGCTCCGGCTTTGACGGCTCAGGTATAATTCGGAATTGGTGGACAGAGAAATCAAACGCAGTGTTTAAGGAGCGGGCTAGGTGTTATGTGGATCATTATAGCAGGTATCTTATACCAGAGATTAATCGTAATATTAATGGCAACGAAACCAAGGACGAAAATATTGCGGACGCCGGCGGATTGAGGGAGGCGCTCGCCGCCTATCGAAACCATTTGAAACAGATCCAAATAAGCGCCGACGAGACACTGGCGCCCCAAAGTGACCAAATGCCTGGCCTTGATCTCTCACCCGAGCAGCTATTCTTCCTCGGATTCGGACAACTCTGGTGCTCCTCATTTAAAGAGGAACACTACTGGGAGGAGCTGAATGAGAAGCACACAATCGACAAATATCGAGTACTGGGGGCCGTCTCTAACAATGATGACTTTGCCGAAGTCTATAACTGTCCAGTTGGAAGTGCCATGCGTCCAAAAGCAGAAAGCTGTCGGGTCTGGTAATCTTAAGGGATCTTCAAAAAAAAAATTGACAAAGATATAAATAAAGAAACTAAAATAAAGCTGTAGTTTAAAAAATGTTGTTATGGGTAGTCTACGCTTGGGATCGTTTAGTAAGAACTAGAAGCACTCTTAGGGCAATAAAATAAGTCATTTTCAGCATCATTATCTATTTATTCTTAACATTGATTAATGAACGACGGGCTCTGAGGATTTGAAGGCGTTGGGTCCACGGTAGTTCTCGACCAGTAGGGATTTGTATCGTCGCAAGTGGACGCTGACTCCTTCCTCGCGTTCGCTAGCGGAAAGGATTGAGACACGGGCCACGACTAGATGAGAAGGGTTCGTTTGGCTGAAACCTCTAATTACATCTATATCATCGCCGATTTCGAGCTGCAAATAATAACTTATTGGATTGGAATTTATTTAAATATTTATTGCTTACCTGGATACTCTTCTTGGAAAGCTTTTTTCCATTGACGCGTATTTTGCTCTCATAGAAATTCAGTTCCACTTTGCTGCCGGATGAGATTTACCATGGTTAATCGTACAGTTTTATGTGCATTAACTGGAGGGTTCTTACTTCCTGGCCATGCCTAGTCCAGCTTTCAGTAAAAGATCGGCGCGGAGTGAGTTTACTTTTGTCTTTACTACCTTGGAGTCCCTTTCGTCTTTAAAATCCTCATCATCTTCGTCGTCGCTATCCAAATCATCTGACGCTCGCGAAGATTTTTTGTCATATTTCCACAAAGTAACACTGGTATGCAAAGGAGTCTGAAGTTGGACGTTTGCTGGTAGTTTAAGAAGACTTCTGGTGGGAACTGGAGACTTTAGGAATCTTCCTAGTCTTGCTATTTGACGTAAACTCCGGAGCATTTTATGTGCGGGCGCCTTAAAATTACGATAACAAACTGAATAACATAACCTAAAAACTACAGCTGATGCAGCCGCGTTGCCAACTACAACTACGATTTGATTTATGTCTGCTTTGACTTTTTGTTTCGTTTTTTTTTCGGTCTCTTGTCAGGATTAGGACGTATTATTTGGAGAGTAAGGGGGCGATAGGTTTGCAGATTCCTGGGCAGAAAGTCATCTTCATCTGGACTCGAATCCATGGGCTCTAAGCTCGGGGATTTCTGCTTTTCCGCAGGTTTTTGTTTTATTTCTTCTACCTCCAGTCTTTTACTTTTACCCTTCATGGCCAAATTGGTGAGAGCGTTGCCTAGTTTTTGTGTCTCCACCTGGACATCTGCGCGGTCCAGCTTTATCGATGGTTTGTCCGAGGAGCAGGAAATGAAATCATCACCCCAGTCCTTTTTTTCAGTGACCGGACGGACAGCATTTTTCTCATTTTCGGTTACTCGGATAATTGACGGCTTTTTGACCGCTCTCTTGTATGTTTTAGGGGCTATCCTTATGGCAGTCGGGGCTGTCCTCTTTCTGGCAGCAACCCACTGTTCCAATTCTTCACTTATTACTTTCAATTCCAAAGGTAAGGTTAAAGAAAGAGCTCGAACTCCAAAAATTTCTTCGGTAAGCTCCTCCAGTTTCGGCTGTGCATAGATGGGAGCAGTGGGTACTTTGACGGATGCACTAGTGGTTATTAAACGAATGAGATGTGCTGGCCGCAGACTCAAAGATACCAGCAAACATGAAAATCGTCGAGAGTTTGTGGCTCGCACTGAACTTTCTAGGCCAAGATGAATTCCAAATCGAGTGGCAAATGATTTCCTTTCTTCCCCGCTCTTTTCAATAGCTTTTTTGAAGATCTCTCGAAGCTCTATCACATCATTGGTTGACAAAACAGGACTATAAGTTAATAATGTTAGCCTGTTGATTAAGATTTTATATTTGGTTGCCTTCTTACCTGTGCTGTTTATAAGGATTGGCCAAGACAGTCCTTAGTTTGGGCAGACATTTTTTCTTGCCCTTAGATTCTTTCTGTTTAATACTGGCCAAACTCATAGCTATCTTACAAATTAAAGGAAAATCGCAAAATTCAGTTGATCAAACAAAAATGTGTTTTGGTCTTCACCAGTGTGACCGCCTTTCATAATTAAAAAAAACCAAAGATTCAACCGCGCTGCCAACTTTTCTAAAACAACCGCTTTAATTTTATTTTATATTTTTATTAATTTTTAATTAATTTTTATTAAAAACTTTAATACCAGTAAAGTTCAGGCTCTGTATCAGAAGTATACTTAAGTTTTCTTCGCGTTTGTCTTACAGGAACTTCTACAAGACTCGCTTGCCTCACTGTTGTGGTTTCTTTTTGAGTTTGAATAACTTCTGTCGTTGTTAAATTCAATCCAGATGGCGTTGAGGTAGTAAAACTTTCTACTCCAGCGCTGTTAATCATTGTATCTAGGTATGATGATGTAGTTTCAAAGCCAGGAGTCGTAGCAATAAGTTCCAGTACTGATGTGGTGGTTTCAGCGTTTTCTGTGGTTAATAAAAATCCTTCCGTTGAGCCTTGTGACGATTCAGTTGTACTTTGAACCTCTGAAGATATTTCAGTCGTTAAATCATTTGATTGCGTTGTGAAATCGGAAGTCTGACTAGTTGACTCTGGCCGTTCTGTAGTGGTCGGATTAAACTCTGTAGTAGTTTCTAATGATTCGGTACTGGAAATCTCCGGACTTGATGTTGTAGAAAAATCTTCAATAAATGTAGTCGTTTCCGGATATGCTGTACTGCTTGGATTTGTTGTTGTGGTCAAGTCTAAAAATTCCGGACTTGATGTTGTGGAGTATGTGGTTTTTGGATCAGTTAAATAAGTAGCTTCTGTACTGGTGAATTGCAACCACGATGTCGTTGTAGAATCAAAAAGACTTGTTGTTGTTTCAGGTGCTTCCGAAGTTGATAGAATAGATTCTGTACCTAAAAATTCAGGCTGAGGTGTTGTAGCAAATTCAGTAGTTATTTCAGGTGCTACCGAAGTTGCGAAAATAGATTCAGTAGTCGAAAATTCAGGATGAGATGTCGTGGCAAATTCAGTAGTTGTTTCCGGAATAAATACACTGCTTGTTGTTGTGGATATGTCCTCAGGAAAGTTATTTGTTGTCCCATCCGGAATGGTTGAAGTTTCCGCAATGTTTGTTGCTGTTGTTGTCTCCCAAAAGTCAACATCGAATGGGTTAGTAAAATTTACAATTCGCGGCTTATATGGTTCATAGATTTTTGCTTTATAAGGCTTATGATTCTTCATGTATTCCTTGGCGATGTTTATCCATTCGTCGCGATCAAGAATCTTGTTTAAATTTCTACTTGAAGCCACAAAATGGGCCATGAAAAGTAGCAAACACAATTTCTTCATAGTGATGCTGATGCCTTCAGTTGACACTTTCGACTAATTACTTTCGACAACGACAGTGCAATATAAACCTTAAAAGTCTACCTAGATTTCTATTCCTTTTTCTACTACCTGCCTGCTGGGAAAACGTTA
Organism: Drosophila eugracilis; assembly: GCF_018153835.1. Classification (NCBI taxonomy): domain Eukaryota; kingdom Metazoa; phylum Arthropoda; class Insecta; order Diptera; family Drosophilidae; genus Drosophila; species Drosophila eugracilis. The sequence continues at coordinate 6,383,689 of NW_024573224.1, forward strand.
ATTACTCTTAATGATCTGGGAATTTCAAATATTGCCGCCAGGGCTGGAAACGCCCTATAATTTAATGTTGGCAATGCCGTAAAAAATGCCGGCAATTTAACAGCTGTTTACTTCATAGGGAAGAAGAAGAAAAGCGTGTTTGCAATCCGCGTTTTTGTATAAAATTTGTAAAATACTTATTTATACGGTGTTTTCTTTAATTAAAAAGAATAAAATTGCTATTAGCTGGTGCTTAAACCTTTGGTGAGTTATTAAAAATAATACTAACAAGCCAGTAATATTATTTTAGAGTACATTTAAAGTTAAAAATTTTTAATGCGCCGCTGGCAAATCTTGAATGAAAATGTTCATAATAACATACATTTTTCAGCAAATAACATGGATTCCGATTTATATGATGAGTTTGGCAACTATATTGGCCCTGACTTAGACAGCGATGATGATGATGACCAAAGTATCTACGGGCAACCCGATGTGCAGGATGATCCAGAGGTATCCATGAGTATACAAGTAATAAAATGTATCTGTAAATAATCATAATCCATTAAAAGGATGCCATGGACGAGGACGAAGTGGAGCCGCAGGAGGACGAGGACAAGGAGGTGACTGCCGTCGTTTTGCACGAGGATAAGCGTTATTATCCGTCAGCCGTTGAGGTTTACGGGCCGGACGTGGAGACCATTGTACAGGAGGAAGACGCCCAGCCGTTGGACAAGCCTCTGATCGAGCCGGTTAAGAAGCTCAAGTTCCAGATCAAGGAGCAGGACATGCAGGAGACCACCTATGACATGGAATTTATGGCTGACCTGATGGATACTCCACCTCTAATTCGCAACGTGGCGTTAGTTGGCCACCTACACCACGGCAAGACCACTTTCGTCGACTGCCTCATCCGGCAGACGCATCCGCAGTTCGAGAACATGGAGGAGCGTCAGCTGCGGTACACGGACACTCTTTTCACAGAACAAGAGCGAGGATGCAGTATTAAGGCCACGCCGGTGACTCTTGTCCTGCAGGATGTCAAGCAAAAGAGCTACTTGCTAAACATCTTCGATACCCCAGGGCATGTCAACTTCTCGGACGAGGCCACCGCCGCCATGCGAATGTGCGATGGTGTGGTTATCTTCATCGATGCCGCCGAGGGCGTTATGCTGAACACGGAACGTTTGCTTAAACATGCTGTGCAGGAGCGCCAAGCCATCACCGTGTGCATAAACAAGGTAAATGATGGCTTTATTACCATGCAAGCCCGTTCTTAAATGTTTCTATGATTTGTAGATTGATCGGCTTATTCTGGAGCTAAAGTTGCCACCTCAGGATGCCTACTTTAAGCTAAAACACATTGTGGAGGAGGTAAATGGACTGCTAAGGTGAATATCTTTTTTTTATTATAACCAAAACTATAAATTTTTCTTTTTTTATAGCACATATGGCTCTGCAGAAGATAATCTATTAGTTTCGCCCATTCTTGGCAACGTTTGCTTTGCCAGTTCTTTGTATGGCTTTTGCTTTACTCTAAAGTCTTTTGCCAAGCTCTATGCGGACACATATGAGGGAGTGGCGTATCTAGACTTTGCCAAGCGCCTCTGGGGCGACATGTACTTCAATAGCAAAACGTAAGTAGATATCAAATACCAAAATAACTTATTTTCAATTTTTCTATAAATAGGCGTAAATTCTCTAAGAAGCAGCCGCATAATTCGGCACAGCGCAGCTTTGTGGAGTTCATTTTGGAGCCCATGTACAAGCTGATCGCCCAGGTTGTTGGCGATGTGGACACCACTTTGTCGGACACTTTGGCTGAGCTTAATGTGCGCGTCTCCAAGGAGGAGATGAAGTCCAATATAAGGCCACTACTACGTCTCGTCTGTAATCGGTTCATGGGCGATTGCAGCGGGTTTGTGGGCATGTGCGTGGAGCATATTAAATCGCCTTTGGAAAATGCCAAGCGCAAAGTGGACCATATTTACACTGGACCGAAAGAGGGAGACATATATCGAGATATGATTTCGTGTAATCAGTATGGAACCCTAATGGTGCACAGCTCTAAGATGTATCCCAACGACGATTGTACATTCTTCCAAGTGCTGGCGAGAATTGTCTCAGGCACCTTGCATGCTGGCCAGGAGGTTCGAGTACTGGGAGAAAACTACACGCTGCAGGATGAGGAGGATTCTCGCATACTCCAAGTCGGCCGTTTGTGGGTATTTGAGTCTCGTTATAAGGTAGAGTTAAATCGAGTTCCCGCCGGAAATTGGGTGCTCATCGAAGGCATCGATCAGTGCATCGTGAAAACCTCCACTATTGTGGATATTAATGTCCCAGAAGACCTCTACATCTTCCGGCCTCTTAAGTTTAACACTCAGAGCATTATTAAGATTGCTGTGGAGCCTGTTAATCCTTCTGAGCTTCCCAAGATGTTGGATGGTCTACGTAAGGTGAACAAATCTTATCCACTTCTCTCGACGAGAGTCGAGGAGTCGGGTGAGCATGTCATCCTAGGTACTGGCGAGCTGTATCTCGATTGCGTGATGCACGATCTGAGGAAAATGTATTCAGAGATCGACATTAAAGTGGCAGATCCCGTTGTGGCTTTTTGCGAGACGGTTGTAGAAACTAGTTCGCTAAAATGTTTCGCAGAAACGCCTAACAAAAAGAATAAAATCACCATGATCTCAGAGCCACTGGAAAAGGGTCTGGCAGAGGACATTGAAAATGGAACAGTCTGCATAAACTGGAACAAGAAACGCATTGGAGAGTTCTTCCAGGTCAATTACGATTGGGATTTGCTGGCGGCGCGTTCCATTTGGGCTTTCGGTCCCGACACAACGGGACCAAATATCCTTGTGGACGACACTCTGCCTTCTGAAGTGGACAAGAATCTCTTAACAGCTGTAAAGGATTCGATTGTGCAGGGCTTCCAATGGGGAACGAGGGAAGGTCCTCTATGCGAGGAGCCCATCCGGAATGTCAAGTTTAAAATACTCGATGGAGTTATTGCCAATGAGGCGTTGCATCGCGGTGGCGGACAAATCATTCCAACTGCACGTCGAGTTGCCTACTCCGCATTTTTGATGGCCACGCCGCGTCTGATGGAACCATATCTGTTTGTGGAAGTCCAGGCGCCCGCCGATTGCGTGTCCGCTGTTTATACTGTACTAGCAAGACGCAGGTGAGTTTTAATGGCCATACTTGATAGTCTATGTATTGACAATATAAATCTTTTTCTAGAGGACATGTGACGCAGGATGCACCGGTATCTGGTTCTCCCATCTATACGATCAAAGCGTTCATACCCGCCATCGATTCATTCGGATTTGAGACGGATCTCCGAACGCACACTCAGGGTCAGGCCTTTTGCCTTTCGGTATTCCATCACTGGCAAATCGTACCAGGTGATCCCTTGGACAAGAGCATAATTATCCGTCCGCTGGAGCCGCAACAGGCGTCGCACTTGGCGCGAGAGTTTATGATTAAGACGCGCCGCAGGAAGGGTCTTTCCGAGGATGTGTCTATCAACAAATTCTTCGACGACCCTATGTTGCTAGAACTTGCTCGCCAGGATGTGCTGGTCAACTATCCTCTTTAGGCTTCAGGATTCAAGAAAACCCAATAAAACTTTTAGACATACTTTAGTAATTTTAATTTTGAATTTTAAAGGTAATCTTCTTTTCTACTATATTTACTAGATTTTTATTTGAAGCCTTTTTGGGCCAAATAATTTACAAAATAGTATACAGAAAACAGCTACAGTTGTGTTAGTTTATAGCCCTACTCGGCATTGCCGTTCTGCAGGACCTCCGACTCGTAACCGTCTTGCTCAGCCTGCTCGTCGTCGAACTCGACTTCATCATCGGCTGTAGCCTCCTAAAGAAAATAAGAAAATTTAACTAGGATTAGAAAGGGGAAGGGTTGGTTGTACAACAATCACCCACCTGATACTGTTGGTATTCGGATATCAGATCGTTCATGTTGCTCTCGGCCTCAGTGAACTCCATCTCGTCCATGCCCTCGCCGGTATACCAATGCAGGAAGGCCTTGCGCCGGAACATGGCGGTAAATTGCTCGGATATGCGCTTGAAGATCTCCTGGATGGCCGTCGAATTGCCAATGAAAGTGGCGGACATCTTAAGGCCTCGGGGCGGGATATCGCAGACGGCCACCTTGACGTTGTTGGGAATCCATTCAACGAAGTAGCTGCTGTTCTTGCTCTGCACATTGAGCATCTGGGTGTCCACCTCCTTCATGGACATGGGTCCTGTTAATTATTAAGTGAGCGTTAAAAAAATATCTTCAGGCGAGAGCCGGAATCTTCCTGTGCGCGTTTACATCAAAAGCCAAGTTCGCTTTGATGCGCAGGCGGAATCCCCAAATCCCTGAATATGAAATACTAAACGGCTTCTAAGTCCTGGCTGTGCACCTTGGCACCTGGGCTGGGAACTCTCGGAGATGGGAATGGAAACAGAAACAGAAACAGTCCCAGGAGGTAACTAAAAAAGTTGTTTAAATTCCTCCTCGCTGGAATTTTTTCCGCACACATTTTTGTGATTAATTATTTTGCAAGTATTTCTGGCAGTCAGTCGGAGACGAAAACGAATCCGGAGCTGGAGATGGAGATGGTTCTGGGAGTGGAGTGCACCCCAAGTCACGTTCGGCATGATTAGTTAAGCCAAGGGGCTGTGTCAGGCGGCGGTCGCAATTCCCCAATGGATCTTGAAAGTAAATTTCTAATTACGCGCGTTTTGCGAGTCATCAGTCAAAAGCAAGGGCAAAAGCGTCGCACACAAGGAATAGCAAATGAAATATTATGCGGCATACTTTTGGGCGCCGCATCGCAGTTTATTAATTTAAAAATTAGCGCGAAAAAATGCCAGCAACCTTTTTCGACGGGAGTAGCATTGGGCTGGCTAACAAATTTGCGCTACGTGCGCGTTGACGGATTGCAGCCTTTTTAGCCGCCAGCCAGCGGGCATTAATCATTTTTAGTGGCGCCCATAAGTAGTAGGCCCAGTGCTCGGCTTTGGCTAATAAAATCGTCGCCAGAGCCAAGCCCCAGGAGTCCAAGGTGTTAGTCAGGGGCGGATGTGGCAAATGTTTTTGAGGGGTTCTTAAACGTTCCATTTTTATATGAAAAGCATTTTAAAAGGTATGTTAAAAGATATTGTTTCGACATTTTTTTTAGAAAACCATCCTCTTTGTTCCACCCCTGTACCTACTACTACGTGCCTGCGGAGACCGGAAAATCGGCGGACAGGTGTGCCACCGGCTGCCCATGACAAAGTGACAAAGTTGGCCCGGATAAGCCGGTGAGGGGCCTTCTGAATAAATGAGCGGATAGATGAATGGATCCCTGTGTTTTTTGGCTACGCGTGGAAGTGTTTAGGGCTTGTTGTTAAAAAACTATTTTTCTTTTTCCACCCCCGTGGGTTTCATTCAACTCCCGGACTCACCCCGGAAGATGCATGCCACTGTGAGGTAGCGTCCGTGCCGGGGATCACAGGCGGTCATCATGTTCTTGGCATCGAACATTTGTTGGGTCAGTTCTGCTACCGTTAGGGCACGATATTGCTGGGATCCCTTGGCGGTCAGGGGAGCAAATCCGGGCATGAAGAAGTGAAGACGCGGGAAAGGCACCATGTTAACTGCCAGCTTGCGAAGATCAGCGTTCAGCTGGCCAGGGAAGCGCAGGCAGGTGGTCACTCCGGACATTGTGACCTGGTTGGAAAAGAAGATTTTATATACAACTCAATATATATACATCAAGGTAGGTTATAGGGTACTTAGAAAATCGCTTATGATTGAAAAGAAAATACAAAATTCACTTGAAATATATTAAAACTTCAATTTTTTGATGGGTTGTTTAAATACTTTTAAACTTTGTATAAATAAAATTAAAATCAATAGCGAGTTTCTAGTTATGAGATTAAGGTTTAAAGCACCCAAATAGAGTGAGGCTAGGATAAGGTTTGGCTTATTGGTTCTTCGAGTAGACACCTGGACATCGTCATCTTTGCTTTGATTTCCTATTCTTGGCTACTTACAGACACAAGGTGGTTAAGATCCTCGTAGGTGGGTGAGCCAAGGCGCAGGCTCTGATAGCAGATGTCATATAAAGCCTCGTTGTCGATGCAGAATGTCTCATCGGTATCCACAATAAGTTGATGCAGCGACAACGTGGCGTTATATGGCTCCACCACCACCTCGGACACCTTTCCGGGATTAATTCCGTTTGAAGAAGATGGAGGAAGAGGAAACGGGGGGAGGGACAAAGAAAGGATGCATTAGATGGATTGATTTGGGGGTACTCACGGAGACCAGATGGTTAAGATCGCCGTAGGTGGGCGACGATAGCTTCAGCGTGCGGAAGCAGATGTCGTAGAGAGCCTCGTTGTCAATGCAGAAGGTCTCGTCGGTATTCTCAACCAGCTGGTGGATGGACAGCGTGGCATTGTATGGCTCCACGACAGTGTCGGAAACCTGGACGCGTTTATGGTGTCAACAGTAGTAGCAGTGCAACATGCAGGAGGAGGAGCAGACACAAGTTCGTTAATTAGCAATGCTATCAGCAATCAGCGTACTCCCAAAGGAGTCAGATTCTAATATAACGACGATAAGAATTAGTTTAATGAATGAGTAATGACAAGTAAGGACATCGCTAAAGCTTAGATAAGTTAAAGTATTATAAAGGGATTTATTAAAGTGCATTTAAAGTTCATTGTTCAGTTCATTGCAAACTGAAGCTGATGCCCATATTTGTTCTAGGCAATAATCAACGATTGGCCGCATTCTACGTCTAATTCCCACTTCTTTTGGCCCAATCTCATGGCTGGCAGTTGAGGCATGGACATGAAAAATGCATTCTGCCAACAGGATGCAATTCGAATGCAGTGCTAACTGAATAGCAGACCCTATTAATACAGCCAGTTGTTTGTGGCTGCAACCTGCAGTTGCTAATGCCATTTTGAGCCTGGAGCGGCACTCAGGCCGAGAGTTGTTGCATAAATGCAGTTGCATGTTGCACAAACATCTGGGTGCCAGCTATACCCCATTCACATTCACATATTCGCATTCATACATGCCTGGTGTGTGTTTCGAATGCTGCAAATTGAAAATTATGTATAATCTTTGGCTTGCCCTCTATATTTGCGCAGCCAAGATGCATTGCTCTTCGGTTGTTGAATGCAGGGCCAGGCGACGGGAGGCAGGCGACCGGGTGTTTTGTTGTGGGAAAGGGGACTTTTAAGCATGCGACAAACTTCACTCCAGCTTCCAGCTTCGGTTTGCCGTATGCGAAGTGTGCGCACATAAATTGTAGCAATTATTTAATGGCCACAGCCCTAGAGCGATAACGTGTCCTCTCACGCACACACTTTAAGGACCTTGCACACGGAAAATTTTTGTTAAAAATAAAAAAAAAAATCTTTATAAGAACTTAATTTATTTATGCTGCTTTGTTTTCTGGGAAAATAAAAACAAGTTCTGTGGTGCTTAGTCAGGGAATCACAAAAATGTGAGATAAAGTATTGTCCAACTTTAGGCGTATTCTTATGATTTTCTTTGCCTCACACTAATTCTTTTTTTTGGATTTCAAGGAAAAAGGGATCTGGATTTTTTCTCTGTACACACCAACACTCAAAACATACCTCTGTCTGCTTAGCTGGTACATGCAGTTAATACTAATGAGTTATGCTCGGGCATATGCATTTTGCATTTTGTATTTGGTATTTGTAGCCGGCCTGACTATTTGTACATCGCCAGAACACAATATTTGTCTCCTCAGTGTTTGTTTGGGTGTGTGCTGGGTGTGTGTGTGTGTGTATGATTCGAAATCTAGAGGATTTACGAGCATGCATTTTGATATCATTGCTTTGTCCAAAAAGCAGGTGCAAATCTCAGATGCACCATGGCAACCGAAAGGCATCCTTCAGTTTCAGTCGGACTCGAAGCGATGTGCGTTAATTAATGAACGTAATTAAATACTTTAATCAAAGGCTAAAATATTGAACCATTTAAACAGTGGAGATACCTTTTTTTGTGTCGTCTTTTTTTGCTGCTGTTTATTCTGATTATTCTGTGTGAATGCGCTGCATTTGCATAAATGACGCTTATCAAAGCGACAAAGGCTTTACATTGCGCCTGATGACGGCGACGGGTATGAAAAACTATTAAATTATATACGCGCACATATTAAAACCGCTATAACGTGACAGGCATGTGTCAGGCCAGGCCGCAATAAAATGACCGCCGAAGCCAAAACATTGCGGTAAGCCAAGCAAACCCAGCACGGCACATAAATAACAGTCCAAAAGGAGGGGGGATATATCCTGGCATTTAAAGTTAAACCCCATATTCAGCAGGGGTCGGGGACTGGTTCAATAGTTGACCATTGGCGTTCAGCCGTGACGGTAATAAATTTAACGCACTACGAGTGTGTGACCTCTGGGCTCCACTAAAAATTCCATAAAATTTATTGTGTACTCCGATATGCCAATAAGAACATTGTCAAATGTTAATTTCACGCTTCAAGGGCTTTTCTTGTTGTCGGGAGTCTTGAAACCTACAATTGCCGAAGATGTGAGTGAAAATCTTAAATTAAAAATCTCAATCGATTCATTGGAAATGTACATAATCTGCTGAAGAGATTACTGAAGAATATATTTAGAGATTTTAAGCCAGAAGTTTAGTTGAGGATTTTACTAAAACAATTTTGTTAATAAAATCATACCACTCCAGTTGCCTATTATCTATATTCAATATTAAACGGCTAACCAGAATAATTAAAATAAATAAAATGTCTATTTTTAAGCATAAATACTTTGCATTGTTTAGAGTAAACCTCTTTTTATATTTGGTTAATTAAATGTAAATGAACTAAAGTTCTTGTAATATTTGTTTTGAAACCAAAATATTTAGGTTAATAATTTTTTATAAATTGCCGTTGTTTGTCTACATTTACAATTTGCTGGCCAGGACACCTCCTGCCACTGACAATTAATTCTGTACTGAATAAATTTAATTAAATGTCAAAATGTAATTAAATGCGAATAATGCAAATGAAGGCGTATCACGTGCCTGCTGCACACACACACACGCACACTACCATTTAGATATATCTATTAATATTTCTACATCTATATTTCTGAATGCACGTGTAATATATGCAACTGGGTTAATTAAGCGGCAATTGAGGCGTGTCAAAAAAGGCTGTGGGGCAATATAGTGGTGCTACAAAAAAATCCAGGTGAGGGGGTCAATCTTGCGATTTTGAGCCACTAAATTGCATTAAAATTGCATTGCCAATTAGGCTTTGGCCGCTGGCCGCTGGTCGTTGGCGGTGCTGCTAATTTCGCCTGCAAATTAATTAGAATTATTCGGACAAAGCTGGCCCAGGCTGCGCACAAAGCCGCCAATTGAATTTAGCGTATGAATTGCATAAATAAAACAACATTTGTGGCATACTTTCGGCGCACGAAAATAAACGGGAGCGACTCTCTGTGGCTTTTGCCTGCTAATTTGGCCAAAACGCGTGCAGGTGTAAAGCGCTTTTGGGTCGGCTTAGGACCATCACCATGGGTGGTCCCCCAAAATGGTGGCACGTCGTCGATGTCAACCGGTGTTCAGCAGAGGACACACACCCTGATTTGCTGCCCATTCTCCACGGCAGTAAGCTGATTTTGCTAAGCGGATTGCATTCGTCATGACCACAAATGATAATGATCTGTTGCAGGTGATGCTTTGGCAGGTAGGTTTGGGTTGTCAATGAGAACTTACCTTTGGCGAGGGCACCACGGAGAACGAGTTCATGATGCGATCGGGGTACTCCTCGCGAATCTTCGAGATGAGCAATGTTCCCAATCCGGAGCCAGTGCCGCCACCCAGCGAATGAGCCAATTGGAATCCCTGCAGGCAATCGCAGCCCTCGGACTCCTTGCGCAGGACCTCCAGCACGGAATCAATCAGCTCAGCGCCCTCTGTATAGTGGCCCTTAGCCCAGTTGTTTCCTGCGAAAAGAAGATTTAGTCTTAACTATTTCTGCTTAAATTGAAGCACATGTTCCTGTTCTAAGCTAATCAAAATTCGCGCTATTGTGGGTCATTACAGCAGCCCCAGAAGCAACAACGGCTGACATGTACAAAATTAATTTTCATCATCATCCGCAGGCCATTTTATAATTGCAATCATCAACGCCATCATCCTCCCTGGCACCTGAGGATGAAGTGTGGCTTGCGAGGTCCTGGCCGCGGTAGGAATATCACACCAGCGGCTGTTCACTGATAAGCTCGCCTGTGATAACAATACCATCCATGGTGCTCATCTTGTCAATTGGTTAGTGCTTATCAAAGCAAGGATAACGCCGCCTCCTCATGTTGCTCCTGCTGCTGTTCCTGTTTTCGTTGTTGCAACAAGGCCAACCAGCTGCAATAACGACCGTGCCAAAGGACAAATGCAGTAGCGGTGACTGGCCAGTCATTGATGGTGTGGTCCTGAGCTTTGGCCAAAACAAAAGCATCCCGAAAAGCAGTCGGAAAACAAAAGCCACGTTTTGGCACACGAACACGACATTCACCCATTAACGAGTGCAACGGAAATGCATTAGGAAAATGCCAAAAAGACTGGCTACTAAACAGGTTCATGCGAGCATAGGAAGGCCATTATTCTACAGAGTTCTACATTTTCAACTTTAAATGCTACAAATTAAAAGTTTTTATTTCTTCATTTGCTCTAATTGTCTCTCTAAACACACCTTTAGTTATACATTTTTGGTTTGATATGAACAAGACAAAAAATATAATTCTAATATCAATCAAATGTTCAAAAATAGCCAGCAGATATCTATGGGTTGTCATGTTGACATGACTTAGATAAGAGACTGTCAAAGCAACGATTATCTATAGTTGAAATTTAAACTTACCAGCTCCCGACTGTCCGTAGACGAAGTTGTCCGGCCGGAAGAGCTGGCCCATCGGTGACGCGCGCACGGAGTCCATGGTGCCTGGCTCCAGGTCGATAAGGACCGCTCGAGGCACGTACTTGCCGCTGCTGGCCTCGTTGTAGTAGACATCGATCCGCTCGTGCTGCAGAGCGGACTCGCCATGGTAATATCCATTGGGATCGATACCATGCTCGTCGGAGATGATTTCCCAGAACTGGAAAATAAAAGAAGGGAAAACGAAACGCTACTTTAATGCCGTTTCAATAATGATTTAAGTGCATAATGGAGGCCGGCTGATGTATGCAAATATGCGGCGGTTGCAATGAGCGCATTTGCATATGTGTTCCACCGTTCGTTTCACATGACGTATGCGTGATATTTCATGACAGCGCCCGCTTTCAATGCAATGAAATTTCGCGAGGCTCTTGCCTCCGTTTTCTTTTTCCGAATATTATTTTACAATCAATGCTGTGTGTGTGTGTGGGTGTGGGGTGTACGCTGTGCCTGCGTGTGTGTGTGTGTTTGTGTTGCATTGCTTTGGCAATCAATGCATATAAATATGAGTGTCCTTTTTACATGGCTTTTGCTTTTATTGCCAGCGCCATCGGAGACCTCGTATCTGTCGTCGATTTATGCGCGTGCATATGCTGCATGACCCTGCCTACCATCCAGGCTGCCTCCCTCACTCACTTACACACGCACACCCATAGCGAGCACTTTACATGCCGTGAGCAATTTCTGTTGCATACTTCCATGGGCGCGCAATTTTTTCATGCCGTGTTATTTTGTTGTTGTTGTGTAACGAGCGGGAATAATTGAATCCTTTTAGGTATTTTCATATACATATACCTGCGCACAAATATATATATATATATATATGTAGGTACCCTCTCTCGATAGCGTTCCTCGATTTTATTTACACAAGAATTTCTCGAGCTCGGTTCGTGTTTGTTTTGTTTTTGGCTTGGCTCTTTATTTTTTATTGCACAATACGCTTGGCAAAACATTTCACGTTTGCTGCGCATATGAATTTCAAATTTTTAAAAATGTTTCAATCGCCTGCCCCTCCCATCTCTCCACACCGACAGGTGAGTGCGTGTGGGCGAAAGTGTGGCGTTTGGGGGGAGAAATTGTGGAAAAATGGGGGGAAAATGCTAATTGTGAGAAAATCGCAATGTGCGCGCTCGGCCTGCCACGGCTGCCATTGATCAAAATGATTTTTAATGGACTTAAAGGCAGCAGCCAAGGGCCATGAATTCATTTTTATATGCGAGCATTTTAATACCGAAGGTCACCGTCAGATTGATTACTGAATATGAATTTTAATTAGTTGCACATGACGGCGAAGATGCGACTTTCCCAGCTGCCAGGGTCGCCCTCACTGTCCTGACAATAAACTCAAGTGACTGTCGAGAAAATGACAGCACAGAGAAAAAATCACATCACTACCGAAATTGGCCATCAATTTGGTAGTTTTTATAATCTTATCATATCTCTGACATATCGACATGGCTTATCCAAATGATATTTATAGGTTTTGGGTGGTGCAGTGAGGTGGAATTTTTGATTTGTTGATTTATTTTGAAAACTCTTTAAATTCAATAGTTTTGAATCAAACAAGCTATTAAATATAAACAAATAAAGATTCCTTTAAGTAACTTTTACATAAATATTGTTAGATAGATTGAACTGCCTGTGTTGGTAATTTGATGGAATGGAAATGATGTGAAAGAATTGATATGACAGCAAGAAGGTATTACTTTTTTCTCCGTGAAGGAAATGTCCTGAATAATGCATGGCACCCGGTGTTTATGTCAAGCTTGGTTGTCAGACATTCCATCGAGCACTTTGAGGCACACACTCTTCCGAGGATTCCGGAACACACACGCCTGCATTTGGGCCATAAATAGTTAAGTGGCTTGCGTAAAGCGTTGAAGTCTTTCCAGCCAGCGAACAAAGGGAAAGCGAAGGGGAATTTTGGTGGGTGAGGGCTAGGTGAAAGTTGTAAAAGTTCGAAAAATTTGATAACGGTTGATTGCACACACACAAAGAGCCCCTCTTTCGTCCTTTTTGTACCAGCCCCAGAGCGTATGCTATGTGTTTTCCTTTTTTTTTTTTGCATATAGTTTTGGCATTCAGCTTTTCCGAAGACACCACGCAGGGCAAGCGATGCCATACCATGCCATGCCATGCTAATCCAAGAGCCGCATAAATGTTTGCGCTGGCAGTGCGATTGTTTGGCAAAAGTTTTACTCCTCCATTGGCTCTTAGACACGCAACAATGATAACAAGTTGCATGGCCAAAATAGAGACAAGAAAAATCGCTGGCCAAGAAAAGTTTTGAATGGCAGAAAAGTTTGGCCCTCACATGCTGGCTTTTGCATACATAACAAACTGGAAATATGACACTCAATTGTACGCATCGGTGGGCACTTTTGGCTTGACAATAACTTTGATTTGCATGCGCAACTCTTTGTGTGCCCCTCTCGAAATGCCCTCTTACACGGCCCGCATGGAATACATGGGTCCTTGTTGTCCTTGGCACTTGTTGCCTGTGGGGAAATTCAAATGTACTGCCTCCTCCTCCTCCACTCTCCCTCCTCTTTCTAGGAAGCCAATTGCAGATAAGCGCTTTTCTTTTCTGACTACTCACGCTCCGTTTGCCGGCCGTTGGCATTGAGTGAGCAGCATAATTTATTTACAAAAACTTTTGCCAGTCGATCTGCCCATCATCCACCGGCTCCTGACACGCAACATCAAAAAAAAAAAAAAGAGAAAACAACAAGACCATATTTGGCAGTTTTTGAAGTGGGTAAAGTGGTCCGCGACAGGCCATCAGATTCCCATTTGGGGAATCCTCTTGCCAAAGTCACGGTTGGGGGAAAAAAACGAAGAAAACAATTACGCTGCCTTCATTTGCTTAAAACTTTTCACTGGCTGCTGCTGCGGTCAAATTGCTTAATTACAAAATTGCGTCCATGTGCCAAGAGGGAACCTGACCAAAAGGCACTTGGCTACAAAAAACCACCAATGATCAAATTAAAAGTAAACAAAAGAGCTGCGTGCGTTGACCAAAGCGGCGCCATTTTGTGGCGCCCGCTTTTTGTGAGTCCCCAAACTCCGCCTTGGTCTTGGACTTCTGCTTACTTGAAAGAAATCCAAAATTAAAATTCCCAGAGCGTTTGCACAAAAACCGAAACAAAAGTCAAGTGGCAAAGTCGCGATCCACAGGAAGAAGGAAAAAAAAGTGCGCATAAATTAATTCTGACCAGTTTTTACACGGAGAAAAAAGGATTTTTTTAAAATTTGTTTAACAAAATTTGTTAATTCATCCATTTGTAAAAATAAAGTTATGTTCTACAAATATTATTTAATAAAAAATTGATCCTAAATGTACATTTTAAACATTTTTTCTCCCTGTACTTCTGCTTAGTTCTCTCTTAGCCAGCGGCTATAAAAGGACATTTTAGCTCGCTTTAGACAAGGATGCGCGTGGCGCAAAGCGACGGAAGTGCATGTCGCACCGGAAGTGAACGAGGGGAGTAAGGAGGGGGTAGATTTCGAGGAGTGGATGTGGCAGGGGAGACAGATTGCTCGGCAGCTGCGTTTGCATACTAAATTTGATGCCGTAGCTCGCGGCTCACGTAAATAATAAACAATTGCAGTAATAAATATTAAATGATGGCCAAGTTTGTCTCAAGGCGCTGAGCTTGACATGCGAAATGAGTGCACCGGATTTTGCCTAGCTATTTATTCATATCCATGGAAATTCTCTTTATCTAATTTGATTTTATGATTTAATTTAGATCCATGCCGTTGGCAAGCGACCATTAATTGTGTGCATTTTTTCTTCGCAAATTTTAATTAAGTTGTCAGCAGGCCAACAGAAAATTAAAAAATTATTCATTGGTCTAAAATAATAAATGCGAAGTTTTCTCGATACTATGCCACTTTTATTAAAATTCAATTAAAATAAATAATTAAATATCTATATTTTGCAATGTACATGTGGGCAACATGCAATGCCAGAAGATAAACGCGAACTAAAAAAAGACTGCATTTCTAATTAACATTCGTGCGTGAAAATCATTAAAAATCCAACCGCATACACATTAACCCGTATGCCCTACTCCTCGGGCGATTTCTTAACCCACCATTGGCCGCTGAGAGCGGAACAAACTGGAAATGCAATTCAATTTTCGGCCACTGGCATTAAACTAATTATAAAATAATAAACAGGATTTCAGCGCATTTCGATCATTTGCCAATTTACAAATGTGCGACAAATCCGCGCGATTTGCGGGCGAACGCTTAAAATGCAAAGCGTCCGGCCAAGTTAATTTATTTTAATTTCGAAAAATCTATTGGAATATTTGGTGGGTTTGGGGATTGCATTTGGCATCCATTAGAGTAATGAGCTTTGGCTGGCGGGGGCGTACAAAATAACCCTTGCAATAAAAACCGAAAATGCCAAAACACTCTGGAAACTTAACGGCCGCCCATCGACGGATGACACTTTGCAGCCTGCGGCCATAAACCATTCGATTCGCAGCGTAAAAAAAGAACAAAAAGTATAAATCTACCATGTATATATCCTCAACTGGGCAGATGGTATATCGAAACTGGAAACTGGATCCTGCCAATTGGCAGCTGAGCTCCATCCGTCTCGGACTGCTCAAAAATGCAATTTATGTGTGCACAAGGCAAATAACGAATTGTACCCCAAACTACGCTTGATGCCCCGCCGAATGGCGAAGGGAAATATAAGGATATTTTGTAATAACACTAAAAGGATCTTATCGACAGTTGACAGCTATGTAGCTATGTTACGCTCGCATGTTGTCTTTATTGGCCGACGTCGTTTAGGGCCATAAAAAGTTTGCACTAAGAAAAATGAGTGAGCTTGCTTTTGCAGTTAGAAGAAATAACTTCAATGATTTCTTTATGATGATAGACTTTATTTTTTAACTTGTCAAAGATATCATATCTTTTATGTATTAATCTTCAATAAAGTATTTAGAAAGGGGGAAAAAAGGAAGAAAATTCCCTACGTTTTAGGAAATTGTTATTTTAACTGTGGCTATAGTCTGCTTTTCGGGGCAGAGTCCTCCCGAAACAGAGCAGCATAATTAGACTCACGTAGCCATTGCGAATGAAGCAATTGGCGATGCAGCTGCAATTTATTGCCCGGCATGGCCATATACTCATATAAAGCAGCCTCAATTTGGACGGCACGTGTGAGTTTCGAGGCGAGTTGGGTTGGCCAGAAAAATGCAATTTTTCCCTCTGTAAATTACCCTTTGTACATACACACACACACGCATACGCATGGTGGCTGAATTTGCAATTGCATTTATCGTCAAGTGCATCAATTTAAATGTGGCCACTAATTGTCATTATCAGTGCGTTGCGATGCATTCGCCGTCCAGTATTTTCCCATTTTTATGGGTTTTTTTGGCTGTTGCACTTCGTTGTTTATGCTGTGTTTTTAATTTTATATTTTTTTAATTGCCCGGGGCATTAAAGTGCAAAATGGCTGGCGGAAATTCAAGATGCCATGGCATCACTGGTGGTACTAATTTAATCAATGGGTCCGGCAGGTTCAAGGCTTGGCCAAAGACTCTTGTCTAGCAAGGATATGCAAATATTTGTTCATTAGTATTGGTCATTCGGCTTTCGGCTTATTGTGTGGTGCCGCCTGTGTGCATAAACCGTACATACACACAAGGACAACGATGACGCAGTCTAAGTGCAACATCAAATAGCTTATAATTAAAATTTCCATAACTCATACGCACCGTTGGCGGTATGGAGCTTGGGTGGAAATTGAATAAATGCAATGGCTTCTTTGAGCTCAAATAATTGAGTTTCCAAAATGGTTTCAAAGGGAAACTAATAGGTAATAGTTGTCTTAAATAACTGATAGAAGTAATTATTTGAAAATGAATTCAAAGCTTTTAGCTTCTTTTTAGTTATCAACGAAAATTAGTAAGTATAGTTTTATAACATTAAGCTAAGGAATTTACTAAAAAAGAAATTAATAATAAATTTCTGTTGAACTCGGCCAACTTCTTAAGCCTCCCTCGCTGTTGCTAAATAACCCAAACAATAGCTTTCGAGGGTTAACCCTCTGATGGCATCTGTCGTCTCTTGTGATTTCAATGGCATTCGCTCGTTCCTCGCTTTTTCCTTCAAGCAGATATCAATATATGATGTACATAGATATACTGATATATAGATTTAGGTGTGTGTGTCAACGGTGCGTATGGCTTCATTTAAACACACACATCCACAGACCAATGCGGCTAACAAACAATTTCAATTGAGATTTCAATAATTGTCGATTTAGATATGTAAATATTTATTGTATATTTCGTTGGTTGAACTGCTATTGACTTAACTAATGTGCACGGTGTGTCTGGGTGCGTTGGTGTGCGTTTTGCTGTGCGTCTGTCAGGGTGAGTGACATGGTGTGCGTGTGTGACCAGCAGGGTTTGTTTGCTGCTCCGTGGTCAAAACGAGACAAACATGGCCCGAATCAGATTTGATTTGTGCCCAGGTGTCGCTGCTGTCGAAGTTTATGGCAAAGATAATGATCATCAATTAAATGTGTTCCCGTTTTCTGTTTCTTAAGAAGTTTTCAAGTTACTTTTAGGATTAGAAAGTATTACTTAGGATTGGAAAAATAAACAATTTTCACAATATTTTCTAAGATTTTAGGGACACCTTCTCAAAAGGTGATGTTCCCAAACCCAAAAAGGATGTCAAGTCTTCGACCCTGTAAGCCGAAGGGTTGCAATAATATTTGCTAATGGCTACAGTTTGGGGAGCAGTCTCCGCCGTATGTTTTACGGTCCTGCCATGCATATAAACGACTGCCACTTGCACTCCATCATTCCATATGCACAAACATACACAAAACCATGAATTTAGGCTGCTTGCCTGTGGCAAAGAGGGTAATAATAATAATATTTATATGGTAAGCGATATGAAGTTCATGGCTTGAAGAACACTTTGGCAAAAGCTAAATAAATAAACAGTGTCAGAGACAGCGGCAGAGGGATTTTTGTGATGTTAGGTGTGTGTGAGTTTGAGGCTCATGTGGTGTTAAACGGCAAGTGAGTGTCCCAACCACCTGAATTGGCGGTGGAGCATCTGAGCCACCAAAGAAATTAAGACCAAGTCAGCTAAAAAGGAAAAACAGGTATCAAAATAAGCAGAGAAAATCCCGAAAATACTCGAAAACAAATAAGACACGTTAATCCTCAAAGAAGAATTGACCGAAAATTCCAATTTATCTGTGGTTATTTACCTGTCACAAATATGTGCCAGCAATTTTATGTACTTGAACATTTTTTACGCAGGCCAACCAAC
Organism: Drosophila eugracilis; assembly: GCF_018153835.1. Classification (NCBI taxonomy): domain Eukaryota; kingdom Metazoa; phylum Arthropoda; class Insecta; order Diptera; family Drosophilidae; genus Drosophila; species Drosophila eugracilis. The sequence continues at coordinate 6,401,996 of NW_024573224.1, forward strand.
ATTATTTTTTACGATCTGCTCTATTTGAGGTCTGGCTTTATTAAGTGCTGGACAAATGAATCGCTGTTGGTTATTAATGACCATAATACCATTACCTTTTTTTATTATTCTCAAGTGCCGCTTCGCTATCAAAATAATTCATGTTTTTATAGTGATTGCAAAATGCAGTGGAATCGATAAAAAAAAATAAATAGGACAGATAAAGAAGTGAGCAAACTTTCGCTCTATTAATCAATTTCGATCTACTTCTATCTCTGTCCTGCAGGACGAGTGCATTTGCCGATAAAACTTGGTCATTTTGCGGGAATATCCTATAAGGATTTTTATGATTCGACAATGAAATTAATTTTTATTACCACCAAGCGTGAATTTCCCTTTGACCATTTGATCGGCCAGCAACGGCCAAAACTTTTTTACACATTTTCCCCAGTCAGTGTTTTATTTTTCATTTTAATTGCCATTTTTGGATGCGGAATGAATGGCTGGTAATATATGTACGTGCATAAAAAATCCAATTAATACTGTTTGTCAAATAAGCCCGAAATGAAATACAATATAAGGCAAATGCAAATACGCCAAATTGAAAAACTTGCTTGTGTGTGTGTGTGTTTGTAAAATGGGGGGAAATATTTTTTAGGGGGCCTGGCCAGAAACCAGAGAGCAGCCAGCTGAAGTCCGGCATTCTCTAAAACTAATACAGTCCAGAAAATCGCACTTAATTGGATTGCCACGGAATTGCAGGTGGGAAATGGAAACCAAAAATAATTGCAACACTCGGAGCTCTCAAAATATTTTGATTAATTTCGTTGCGCTAACTTGACAGACCACAAATTTAAATTATGCTTTGATATCTGTATATGTGTGTGTGTGAATGTGTGTCCATATCTGCACAATTTGGCAAATGTGTTGATCTAGCCATCATTATGGCCGAAAGCCGAAACCAGATTGTTTATTCAGATTCGCCATAGTTTTCACCTCACCAGCACCTCCCCACTCAACCATTTAGGCCAAGTTATTCGTTCGAATGCGGTTTTGTTTCGCCTAAAAACACTGAAATACCGAATTTCTTTTAGCAAAATGTTCCCCCCTTACCCGAACATACCTGCCATAAATTATAAAACCGATGTTAATCTTTCAAGGACATGCAGCCGGACATATGTTTGTCCAAACAAATACAAACAAACGCTAGTCGAGCGTGGATTTAGCAGGAACATATAAATGATAAATATTTTGACCACATTGGTTTTTAATGAGGTTTCGCGCATTCGCTTTCGTTATTTTTCGGGATTATTCAATACACTAAATGGGGTATGCCTTTTGCTTAATTTTGTTGGTTGTTTTTTTTAATAAAATTTATAAATAATTTGTATTAATCATTTAAATTAATCAATCTATATGTTTTTGAGGTTTTTTCAGGTTGCTTTTATACTTGATAACGCTGAACTTTGATTGGAAACATCTTTGAAGAAACTTTTGTTTACTTCATAAGTTATGGTTACATTTTTTTACATTTTTAATTTCTATTCCAATTAGTTCTTCATAGAGCATCCTGAATTCCAAATCATCCTTTCCTTCTTCTGTTTATTTAGGCAATTCATTTCGTGTATTTGGTCGCACAATTAGTCAACGCAATTTGCGCAAATAAAATAAAACGAGCCAAAATGAATCGAAAAGCAGAAACACGTGCGAGTAGGCAGAGCCGAAACCAATCTTGATTATTGTTATTTTTGCGAGTTGTATTTTTGGCTTAATTATGCCTCGCTTTGCCATAAATTTGCTGGCATTTTGCGGTTAATATCTGCCGGCCAAATGCTTTATCTGCCGGCTTTCTCTAAAAGCCCAGGGCGTGTGTAAAAATGTTCTCTGCCACTTCCACTGACTCTCTGCCTTATCGGCAAGACAGCAATTTGTAGCACGAATAGCCGGCAAATCCAATTGCATAAATAATTCCAGTGGCCAGAACTCCGGGCGTTTAAAACGCATTGCCAGCTGCTTTATTGTATTATTAATTTTTTCGTAAATACCAGATTACAACGGGCGCAACATATTTCATGGCTGCCGCTATCTGCCGGCTTGCAGAGCTCGTTGGCAGTGTAATGCGCAATAATTACAATTTGCGGCTTGCAATTTCAATAATATAAAATTACCAAAGTAATTGAAAAACTCAACAAAAAAATTAAAATAAAACAAAAATAAAAAATGTTCTGTAAGAGAAAGAGATAGAGAGAGAGAGAGAGACAGGGCAAAACAATTGCTCGAATAACAATGGGTAATGAAACATATGTATGGTCAGAACCTGGTCCCTGGCAATCCAACTCCACTTACCATATGCAATTTGCACTTTTGCCAGAGAACTGGAAGCCGGTTGAATGGCGTTAAGAGCAGCATGAGATATTAATGAGCAAAAGAACGGAATGCTTTTTAAAAGTGTTAAATAAATAACACATGGCCATTTGTTGGACAGCCCACATGGCCAGTGTCCAATGTACTTCATTGTTGGCCTGGTCAAACTGTCGGCTCAGAGGTAGCAAGGGGCTTACACGTGCCCACAAAGGAAGGACCCCAGCACTTGCACTTCCATTTGGGTATTGTCTGCCTTGGTTTGATGTCCTTCAAAGAAGGAAAGACATTTTTTTGGATAGCGAAAAAGTATAAGAATGTAAATTTAAAAATTACTTTAAGTTACACAAAAACTATCTTAATTTTAATCATTAGATAGAGAGGAAAAAGAGGTATATTTTATTGTCCAGAATGCTAAGAATCTCGTTGAAGTATTTATAAGACAATCTCATAATTTACACACTTTCTAATGTATTTTATCTTTAATTATCTTTAAAGTGAAACTATAAATATGCCCTAGTAAAAAGTTGAAAATAAGATGACATTTAGTATTGTTACAATGGTAAGGTGGTTTTTCTCTGCCGCAATTTCTCCGCACGTTTTTCTAATATTTATGCGCATTTTCTTTTTGTGATTTCCCCTTTTGTTCATCAATTTGCATGCACATGTTCAAAGCAAAGTGTAACGGAGCAAAAATATATACATAAATAAGTAATTTTTATATTCCATCAAGCCAGCAGCTACAAAAATTGCGGCGAACTGAGTGTGAGTGTGTGTTGAAAATATTTATAAAAATTCCCTTTTGTTTATTTATAATCAGTTTGTGCAGCGGAGCGGCGGCTGTGCCCTTCCACCTGCCCAAGCCTCTCTCTTTTCTACGCCCCATTTCTATTGCATACTGCTAGGCGCAAGGACGATGGGATCCACCAGCTGCAAAAGGGTGTGTATGTTTGCGGCTCATTTGGTATGCATAAACGCATTTTTATGTAAATTGAAAAATATTTCGCCAGCGAAAAAATGGGATATTTCTCCCTTTTCCTTCCCTCTCTCTTTTCATGCCAGCCCTCTTGGATGGTTTTTTCTTTCATAGCTTTTTGCATGCTGAGGTAATTGCTGGACATGCCCACTTTCCAGGAGGTGCCTAAGCCGTCTAATGAAACTGAACCTCATATCAGCATTAAATGCATTCTTCTATTGTTAAACAACTTTGAATCTGATTACTTAAGACATCGATGTGAATAGGAGAGCTCTTGCGGGTGTGAAATATGTAAACAGGTGCAGAATTTAATAAAGAGCTAAGCTATAATGACAATTGATTGCCACAATACACTTGTCAGCTTACCATTCTAAGATGAAAAGAGATTACTTAAGATTTTAACATAGTATTAAAATACTTTTCCAAACTAAGAAAATAAAACCTATCCTAACTGACCTCTTCTTGGACTTACAAAATTCATTCAATTTGAACTAAATAACTATATTTCCCAGTGCACCTCACTCTTGTATCCATCTCCAACGCTGTGAAATGAAGATGCCAACTAAGTTATCAATAGCTTGTTTTCCCAGTCCCAGCCATCAGCATTCGAATATGCATATACCGCATGAAAATTGCATTTGCATACGAGCGAGGGCATTACCTATGACGTGCCAAGCCGGGCCATAATGTAATCCCACCGATTCCCCCAGTTACCAAGCTCGATATCGATATCGGGTAACCATAAAGAAATTACGATAGCTGCCAGCGAGCGCCATCGATAATTCAATTTTGTGCATTATTTTGGCGCTGCTCGCTCGATGATGCCCTGCCATTATGGGCTAAACAAATGTATCCTGGGGCCAAAATAAACGGGTATGCGAGTGCATACTGGCTCAAAGGATCCGTTGCAGCCGGGCTTATACCACTCTTTAATTTTATTGTCTGTTGTTGCCTGGCTTTTCCTCTTTTCCCTGTTCTCCTTTCTCCTTTCTTCGTGTGCTCGTCGTCTATAAATTTCATCCGCACTTTCCCCGCCAAGCTGGCTCAACGCCTTTCCTTCGTCTTTATGCCATGCCGTAAATAGATTTTCCTTGTTATTGTTCACAAAATGATTTAGGGAAAATTAGGTTTATGTAAATAATGAAGAAAAAAAAAGGACAAGCAAAGGAAAACGAACTCTCGCTGCAGGCCAAAATATCCTTGGATAGATGCCTTTGCCTGGCATAAATATATATATATATTTATATTCCTACATATGTGATCAATTTTCGGGTGTTGGCAAAGGAAAGCCGGAAGACGTTTTCCAAGGCATTTTGCGAAAATGAAACTTTGGCCAAGAAGATGGTTTAAATAGCAGTATCCTTTAAAATCAAATTAAGCATAATTCAATGAAAACATTATGTTTGCGAGACATGTACTAAATAAACCGTCGTACGCTGCCGGTATTTCGAATTATTAAGCTTTGTGCTTTTTTTTAATTACAATCCTTTCTGTTTTGCCGGCCATTCATGTGTGAATAAGCTCTGCTTTTAATGTGTAATCAATCTGTTAACTTTTTTTTTCCATATTTGCTTATTGGCCTTTATCAGCGAAGCAATTAGTTTTGAAAATTTATTTAAAAATCGCATTCACCATTTACGCCATTGTGCATGTATGGTTTTGCCACGTAGGCAGTTTTGCATATTTACTATTTGTTTATTCTAGGCTGCAACAATAATTCATCCTGACAGCCAATTAATCAGAAAAGGACATTCAATTAAGGCACAAAATCAGGCGTATGTGTAACAAAAAACTAAAACAAAAAAAAAGACCGCATGAATAGGACAAGCAACGAAATATGTTCGCTATTATTATATTCAAATTTAATGCACCAACAAACAAGTTTTATGCAATCTATAAAGATTCGATAAGCGGCAAATTGCATAAATAATCGTATTTATTTTTTAGACTCACAAAGGCCACAACAATGGAGGCAAAATATGGATGTAATAATGCTTTGATTCGGGGGCGTAATGGGGCGCATAAAATCGTATGGGATTGCCATTGGGGTTTTCATCCCGGAAAAGTGCGTTCTAATTAACTGAAAAGCCAGTGGTGAAAACACACGCAAAAAAGTGCTTTAAAAAATATGTGAAAATGTGTTTACATAAACCTCAAGTGGAAAAGCGTGTAAAAGAGAAACGTTCGGAGAAAATTACGCTGGGAAATGCCGGGTAAAAAGACAAAAACATAAAAAAAATTATACACAGAAAGAACTGTGTCAAACGTCAACGACTTTTTGTAGCTGGATTTTCATGACGCGGCAAATTGTGCGAGTTAATGTTAATGCGCTGAATTAGCTTAGAATGGGCGTCCACCCCGAGTTACAGCGATGTTTTCATTTCAGCTTTTCTAATTGCCCGCAAACATGCTCGCCCGTTTTCCCCATTTTCTATTGAAAATACCAGAACACACTATGTAATTGCTATTTTCGGCGCAACCCGTATCAGTTTTTTTTATTTTCGAGTACTTATGTTTAAAGTTGTTTATACAAGCTCACTGATTAGAGGCCGCCGATAACGAGAAAAATACACATAAGCCCCACCGTTTGTCATTGTCAGCCGTGAGTCAGATGTATCGGTTCAAGATACTGATATTATTTACAAGCTCCTCTGCCGTAATTACAAAATCACACGAAAACCTTCTGTCAGTAAGGGAAACCTTTTTTATGACTGTAAGATCAGTCAACTGTATGAGGGCAAGCGTAATAAAAAGCCTAAGAAAACTATAAAAAATGTTCTAGTATCCAAAACCAGTTGGCATACAATGAGTGCGGAAGCTTCAGAGAAACCTTCGAGCCAGTTTCAAAATACTTTCTATAGAGTACTAGACCATCGTTAGCTACTTAAAGTTCCCGCCAAATATACTTGGCTTACGGATTGGGTTTCTGGAAAGCACTTAAAGATGTTTGTTTGCTGAGAGAAAAAGTTTAAAATTTACTTATTGTTATAAATTTCTAAGTTAATATTTCTTTTTATGATCCCTTCTTATATAAATGCCTAATGATATGATGTATAAAATGTAATCATAATGATTTTGCCGATGTCTTTTATTATACAAATTACCAACAAGATCCTTCTAATGATCTCTTTTTCTTATTTCTTTCTGTGTAGGCTTGCCTAGCCGGCTGATCACAAGCTCTTAACTAAGCGGCCAGCTAATTGTTTACACCTGACCGAGGTTTTGCTTAGCTTGCGAGCGGATTTCAGGCCTTAATTGACTGCTTTATGCTCGGAGTCCAAGGTAATTTAAATGTGATACTTTCAGCTGGTTGATATTCGTATCTGGCGAGCGATAAGATAAGTGCCTAGCTCGTCAGGTTTCTTTTATGTTTTGCAGTTTTATAGTTTCCCGAACTAACGGAATAATCTTTTCCACCTTCTCAACCGCCCCCCATTCCCACCCCCCATTTTAATTGCTTTCCCACTCAAAAAAAAAAAATAAAAAAAAAGAAAAACAAAACGAGGAAAGCACCAAAAGAGAGGGGAGAATCATAGAGAGAGCGAGATAGTGAGAGGGAGAGCCGACAAGAACAATTTATAGTCGCTGGCTCTTTTTTTTCACTCTGTTTTATAATTAAACATGTGAGGTTAGGATAGCGAAAAAATAGCGATAAAATAGAGCAAAGATATACCGATGGAATATCAATTATACGCACCTTCGAACCGATCTGATTGCCGCACTGGCCCGCCTGCAGATGAACGATTTCCCTCATTTCGCCACTAAATTAATAACCCCGTCAGTCGGTTAGAAAGAACTTAACTCAATTGAACACACACTGTGACGCACACACGCACTATCAGCAATTATCGGTCACTATATCAATCCGAATCACAATCGGACACGCAAACTCGCTGATATTCCGGGGGGAAGAGTTGGAGAAGGCTTTTCGGAGCAGAACGATCGACGCGCGCTCGCTTTGAGAATCCAACGTGAACTGACTGCCCGGCGAGCGACCCGCCTGGGGGAATTAGTGCTCTGTGGCCAAAGGTTAGTTTTATCACTTAGAAAAAAATGTTAATAGGTAAATTTTTAAACACAAAAGTGTTCTATTAAAAACTTATCAATAGCTACAAATAGTTTGCCAAGCTATATTAATAATTTGGAATAAATGAATTTGGAATATTTATTTTATAAGTTAAAATTTAAGTTTATATTAATTTCCCAAAAACCTTTTACAGGTATTAATAAGTAAAATACGTACTGAAAATCTTTTAAACACGGCTGTATGTACATTTCTTTGGTGCCCTTAAAAACTGGTTTATTTTACTAAACAGGTTATTTTGTTTACTTACAGATAATATGAAATTCTGTACAGTCTTTGGCTATAAACTCTTAAGTAAAGAAAAAACTTTTAAGCAAGAAAACAAACACTTTCTTTTTATACCTATTTAACCAGTTGGATGAACTAATTTATATCCAACCCAAAAAGGGCTTAAGTAATACTATCAGCTGAAGACTTCGAATAAATATATTTTTTATATTTATAAAAATAGATTTGGGAAAGAATCCAAGTTTCAACCTTTTGTATTTTAATTTAATTGGCATTTATTACTTCTTCCCCACAACTAATATTTATAATAGATAATTATTGGGATCACGATCTTTAAGTTACAGAACATTTTCACCCCATTTCTCAGAGTGCAGAGAGCGCGAAGAGCAGAGGTTGGATGTACAATAGTTGAAGTGAAATTGTGTGACAAAGCAAGATATTTTCACTAGCAGCGTGTTTTGTGTTGTTTCCCGCTTTTCCCTCCTCTCCACCTTTTCTGCCCATTTTTTACCGGTGAAGGCGCCAACGCTGCACTTTTTTCTCTCATCTTACGCTTCGCTGAGCGGATGAGAAAACTCAGGGAAAAGCAAAGAGATAGAGAGAGAGAGAGAGAATGAGAGAGGTGCCGCAGAATGAGGTGATAGCACGTGAGTCTAAGGTGCAAAGAGCGGCACATTCTACATTCTACAGCTGCCTTCTACTAACTGAATTTGTAGAATTGCAATGTCTCTACAAGTGTCATGTTGGATGTCTCTTTACAAATTTGAAGATGAAGACTTATCACAAATTTACACTTTTAAAATGGAAATATATTTAAATAAAGTTATTTAAGTTCATGTTTTAGCATATTTTTGGATACGTATAAACTTTTAAAAGAACATTTGTTTGTTATTTACTGCTGCTATCGAAAGTCTTTCAATCTGATTCGTTTTTGGTATCACTAAATCATAGTTTTTGCATTTAAAACTAATTTAAATGATTAATTGGACGCTAATTTGACTATGATCTAAACATCTAGGTCAGCTCACTGAAAAATTATCAGCTATTCAAGATGACAATGTATTTATAAGGTTATAAATCCAATTTATCTAGAGTTACATAAGCCTGTGCAAGCATAGATCATAATAGCAAAACCAATTAAACTTAATTTAAATTTATAATTGGGGTTAAATGGCGTCATCTTGAGTTGACAAATTTGTGCTTATGGTTTGTCTTTAATTGAATCTATTTAAATATTTCTAAAATGGGAATAAAATGTATTTAATTGTTAAATTATTATGATTTAAAAATAATTAAAATCTGTTGCCTGGTTGTTGCCACATTTATTAGTCCATGCATTGATGCCGCATTTTTGTTGTCGAAACATGAGTGGTCAGAAGAAGAACCAGCTTCGTTTGAAAGAAGAACCACACAACCATTCCTCTAGGAGCTCTGTTGCCATGTTCTTCTCCTTCTCTAGCATTTCTTTTAGTCGAGATTTGGATAAGTAGCAAAGAAACAAGCGCCCAATAAGTATTGAGAACATCTAATAAATTAGAATTCCTTTGTTAAAATAATATTTACTCATAAAAAGGAAACTAAATAAGTTATAATTCAAGATTAAGATGTCGTCTCTCCATGATAACTTCCACTGGCCAATGGGATTGAGGCCGTGACAGCGGCGTCGTCGAGTCGATTACGCGAAAAGTTCTCGGTGTGAGTGGAAAGTTTAACCCATTTTCCTTTGAGAATTCCCATTGGTCTTTTTGTGGAATCGCGGCACGTTTTGTTGCCAGTACATTTGCGGTTATGTGCTCATTGCAGGCTCACACGCACACACACGCACAGCCAGACATCTTTATGTGTATGTATGTATGTATGTGTGCGTGCGGCTCTTGCCAAATTGTCGATTTTATTATTTGTGTTTATATGATTTTTCAGCTGTTCTGCATTTTAAAGGAAGTTGGGGAAATGGAAAGAGATAGAGAGGAATGGAGGGGGTTTCCCCAACGCTGAGGGCACAAAATGCGAGGCGCGTCTTCAACCTCATTTCTTATTATAATGTGAAAAATATCCTTTTACAAATTCAAAACGTTGAAATGTGCGATTTCTTTTGTTGCCGTTTCTAACGGCCGGATAGAGAGTTTCTATATATATATGTGACTCTGTGTGTTCATAGGACCCGCGTGACTCTACGGGTCACGTCCGTTTTGCATGTAGTTTACGGAGTCGAGATATTCATCAATGGGTATTGAAATATTCGGCGCATCACTGGATGGCAATTTTCTAGATTTTTTTTTTCGGACTGCAAACTCATCGTTGTCACCCTTTGATGGAGGCTCTATAAATTGCTTTTTGATTCTAGTCCTCCTTTTCGAATTTGCAGGGCAAGGCTCTTGAAATCACTGAATTTATCTTCCTAAAAATCATTGAAATGCTCTCGAAGTTTCTAACAAATCGTCTCCATTAAAAGCTTTCATCGGGAAAACATTTTGTTGGTTCTAATTTCCCAATGGAAACTATTACAAAATTAATTTTATTCAGAACTTGAGAGTTTAGAAGGCTTTCAGTTCTCTTTTTCAATTGAAAAATTGCTAATTTCCGACAGTTTGTCAATGTCAGTTGTGCAATTTAAATTAATTGTTAATCATTAAGGTAACACAATCCCATTGGTTTGTTTTAGGGTTTATAATTATAATTAGTGCCAAAGAAACTCCTAATTAATAACACATTGAAATTGTTTAATTATACGCGTTTTTTGACTTCATACTAATAATTATTTTCCAATAATTAATTAAAAAAAGCATAACATATATCATTTTAATGTCTACATATGGAAATTTATGTTTTTGGTTAGTAGAAAAAACCTGCAAATATTGCTGTTAAATTAGCAAATATAATAGCTATTATTATTGATGTTCCATATTTTTTTAAAGCATTTCAAGCTGCATTTTTTATAGCTTTAAGCTTTTGAAAAACAAATAGTGTTTTTTCTTCTACCATAAACATTAGGGGCATTAGTTTTGAAAAAAAACTGCATTTCGATAGCTTATTTGTTTATGTTTTTACAGCATTATTTTTTGTGGGAATCGTAAAAATGGGAAAGAAATTCTCAGTTGCAGAAAAGCCATTGCAGCGAAGCTTTTATTAGTTTAGTTTTCGAAATTAAACGTATTTGCATGTCAGGCTGTCACACACACACGCACGAGTTTCCTACCAAATAAAAAACTTTGCCATTTTATGGAAGCCTCTGTATGTGTGTGTGAGTCTAGTTGATGTATTTTTTGCAGTTGGCGAATGTTATAATATTGTTGCATGATGCCTTTGGTGTCTTTTGTCGACGGTTTGGTAATAGTTGTTGTTGATTTGCTTGGCTTTTGCCTGCTGCCAGTGCCGAGTGTACAATTTAATTGCTTTTTGGGTTTTTGTTGGCCAGAGTGTGTGTGTGTGTGTGTGAATATGACGGAACTGGTTGTCGTCTAACAATTTTTAGAATTGCATTGAAAGGCGGAGGGAGTGAGAGCCGAAGGAAAATTCAGTTGAAATTTCACGCTGCAGTCCAATGGAGCTGGAAAGGATGGCAGGCATGTCTAGTACAATATTTTGCTTTTAACCTAAAATCTAGAGTTTAATTGTCATTGGATGTAGATATGAGTGCACTGAGAAAAAATGATACAAGTTGTAAAAATTTTATAAATTTTATAAAGATGCTTTCGCGTTTGAATAAAATAAGATGGAGGGAAAAGTAGGAGATCTGTCTTGTAGTAACATAAATGTTTTTCAAATAAATTTTAATAAATAGAATTTCTCTCAGTGCTCCATACTCCCTCTCTTTGTCTTTGGCTGGTGTCAACGGAAGTCGTCGCAGTGTTTGTTAGGTGGCTGCCATCGAAATTCCGGATTCAACAGCAAAGTAACCAAAATGCAATTGTTTTGCAATTGGCATTTTGACCACATTCTGACACCCCATATGGCCAAGCGAATGGCACTGGCAGCCACTGTAAATTGCGAAAAACTAAATATGCACAGACATGCGCAAATGTGTGTGCGAAGTTGGCGTAATTTAGTTAGCATTTCAAATGTTTTTCCAATGCCAGTATTAGGCACAGGACATTTTCTGTCGATATGCCGAAAAATTCTTAATTGAAAATGAATTTGGTTTTGTGGAAAGTGCTGCGTGCTTCGTGCCTCATCCTGCTGCTGCTCCTGACTCCTTTTTTTTCCAATGCCTTGTTTTGCTTTCTACTAATTCGGATTGTTTTGTGTTTTATCTGGATGTGATGGCAGTTCGAACAGAAACAGATCGAGGCTCTGCTGCTGCGTTTTCCAATGGTTTGGTTGCACACTTTTCCGGGGTCTGTTGGCGTTAGCTGACATTTGCATATTTTTTCGAGCCTGCAGACGAGTGCTGTTATCCTTTGGCACAGCTGCGCTGCTGCTGTTTACTTAGTGTCGCCGAATCTGTATCAGAATCTGAATCAGGCAAGAGGCAGCCACTCTCTCCCTTTCTCTTTCATCCAAAAACGGTTGCAACAACATACGAGCATGGGCAAATACAAAAATTCTAGTCTACATATTTGAATTCGACAATGAACGAAGCAAATGCCTCTGTTCTGTCTCTGAATTTGATGAATGTAGAAACGGCCATCGCATCGAGGCACTCTCATCCTAAATTGCCTTTGGATATATACACTGTTATATCTGAATAGATATGGTATCAGAGATAATGGTAAAAGAGTTTTATCTTACTTATTTACTTTAAATAAAGTTTTATATAGTATTATCCTTTTATACCCATACATATCTCTCTAAAATCTTATTTAAATCAAAAAACACTTTTACAGTGTACCTGCATTTGTGTATTTGTTGTGGATTTAATAGATGGGTGGCCAGATATATAGACGGACAGCTGGAAAGCTGGACAGGCCGGAGGCTTCATCTGGCTGTTGGCCATATTTGCCGTTATGCATGCAAATTGCACTAATGAGCGTCACAAAATTTTGCATAGACAAATACCTGGAAATGCCGAGAAAACCGAGACGGGGATGTGGATGTGCATCTGGCCATTCCTTGGCTAAAAGGTTTCAGTTCTTGGCCCTTAAATGAGGTCGACCCCTAGAGTGGTAGAGAGGTAGAGAGGAGACCACAGAAGCTATCCCCACTTGCCAGCTGGAGGGCAGTTTTCACGCACGGTTTCCCTCGTTCACGGAGCTGTGACAGTTTTTTGCCACTGCATCTGGAGCTGGAGCTACTTTTCTACCACTGCTGATGCTGCTACTGCTGCTGCTGCCATTTTTGCTCATTAGAGTAAATGCACTTAATTAGAGGATACCAGCCATTGGGGGATTCACCCAAAAAAAAAAGAAGGGCAGAAGCGGAGCAAAGTAGAGCCAACGGCTATGATTACGTCGTTCTTAATAACAATGATGAAAACAACAAGGGCTAAGCATGAAAAAAACAATGCAGTTTACACTTTAAATGAGTGCAAATAAATAAATGGCTAAGCGAAATGCGACAAATAGCTGGGAAATGGCAAAAATGGCTTACAAAGTTGCGCATTTTAGTGGCCACTATCCTGACCCAACTGGCTCTCCGCTGACCAGTAATTTGTGTGCTACAGGACCCCAACTTATTTGCATTTCCCGGCAATTGTTGTTGGGCATCATTAGCGCACGAGTAGTGTGTGTGTGTGGTTCCGGCAGATAAAGTATAGTGAGAAAAATAATGAAGAATCTTAAGGGACCTCAGGTATTAGCCAAGAAAAAGTTAATTAGAAAGTTGGTGGCCAGTCACTAGTTAAGTATTTCCTAGGACAAACTGAATATTAAGAGTTTTTCATATCTTTTAACTAAATTTTTATTTCAATCCTTTATTTTCCTCACTGTTTCCTGCAAGCACTTTCAGGCCTTGATTGCAATGGCAGGCTGCTCATTAAAAATCATTAAAATTGATTGCAATGGCTGTGCTTCTTTATGCCGCGGCAACTTTGTGGCAGTCGTAAGGATCACAGCTGGAGCCTAGAATGCAATCTGATTGTTAAGTCAACATATGCACAGCGATCTGCGGCATTTCGAACTTTTGGACAAAAGAAATGCCTGGCTTGCAGACCCTAACTCGCTAACTGCTGCTGCAGCTCGGTCCGACCGTTCGTCCGTTTGTCAGACAGAGAGAAAAGTGCTTGGGGCAGTGGCAAAGCCAAATGGTGCAATGTGCGAGGGGAAATTGTTTGCCTTTTGCTTGTCTTTGTCGTTTAATTAACTAAAAAATTGCTTTTTTAAATAGTTTCCAGCTGAAAGTCAGCCAGCGACACAGACACAAGGGGCAAGGGCCGAAGGACGATGGGCGAAGGACGACGAGCAACGTAGGGGGAGGCAGCTTTCCGCTGGGGCGAGTCTCTATTAAAGAAACGCTTGAATAATTTCAGCCTTAGGCCAGTGGGGAGCAGCCATTGGAATATTATGCTTGCCATTTGCTTTGACGCTCGCTTTTAGCTTATTAGATGTTCTGTGCCTGCCCGGGCGCCATCTCTCACATCCCTTAGATTTCTCACCCTCCAGCTGGTCGTTATGCAATATTTATTAAAGTGAAATAAAACACTGAGCACTGCTCTAGTAGCTGTTGTTGATTGCTTAAATATTCTCTTTTGGTTACCTCTGAGCGTGCCATTTTTTCACACATCCCCTACGTCTCTCCCCCCACTCGCACTCACTCTCTCTTCAACAAGTAGTTGTAATCCAGCGCATATCTCCATTAAATATTCGCAATGTAAATACATAAATACTTGAGTAAGACGCTTAACCAGCACACACTCATTCCTCAGCTCACACATATACATTCCAGTGCCTAGCTTAGCGTAGGCTTTTGTCCCGCCCCCGAAAACTCCTTGTTTGCGTATACGTATCTACTTAGCATTAGTGCATGTACTTGGGCTTTGTATTAATTTAACTGAACAGACACGGGATTTGGGTGGGGTGTCCGTGGTAGGGCTTCCAAGTGGCTTCGGTTGAGAGAGGTCTGATTTCGCTGGCTACCCACGATCCCAGGAGCCTTAAGTGGGTGAGTCGGGTGAGCCGATTGAGGCGATTTCCATGTGCGTCACAATAATTAAATTTCAAGTTCCGTAGTCAATTTGTGGAAGCGTTTTGAAATGAGGTTGTTAGAGGGATTGAAGGTTTATAGAGAGGGGATTTATGATTAGCCTAGGTGATAATGATAGTTGGATGAGAAATTCCAGAACTTAAATGAATATGTTTTACATTTTTCTATGTTCAAGCATTTAAGTTAAAGTTTAGATTGGCTAACCAAGTTCTTCGAGCACTTGGCCTAATTAGGACCCCATCAGGTGGCCGTCTTAATTACTCTGGGGTCCTTCAGACTCCTTCTTCGGGGCGGCCGTTATCCAAGTATCCGTACTTGGCCTATAAATAAATATATTTCCAGCAATTTCCGCTGCAGTGCTGGGGCGTGTCCACTTGGCACCGGGGTAATGAAGTGCCCCAATGCCCGTACACATGCATGCACTCACTCTCTCACCTATGACGTGTACAAATTGCGTCACTGTAACTTCTCATTTTGGTCATTATTTTGTGGGCCGTTCACTGTTCGCCATTCGCTATTCGCCATTTTTTTTTTCGTTCTTTCTGGCCAGCTTTTCCTCTTTTAACGACTTTGGCCGGGGTGGCTGGCAAAACGCAAATTTTTCGGTGCATAAATTAAAATGCAAATCCTCCGCATGGAAAATCCCCCTGTAATTAACATACATTAGCACGAGGAAATGCAAAAACTTTTCTTGCCATTCCTTTTCGCTTTTCCCTGTTCTCCTTTTGGCTTCTTTTTTTTATTTTTGCTCTCAAAGCTCCCTCTATGTGTATGTGTGTGTTTGTGTATATATTTTCGTTAATTTCTGGACAATGACAGTTAGGTGCGGGCATGGTATGGGGTACGGGGTCAGAGGTCCTTTAGGTGTCTGTGTGCTAATATAAAAATACGGCGGACCAGCGGCAGAGCAGAGTTCCGAAGGACCTTTCATGCATATGGAGTATGTAAAATGAGCAGCACTCACACACACAAACACACACACTTTTACGTAATGCACATAAGGTTGGTGTGTACTCGTATAATGAGTAAATTACACAATCAGCCCTGTTCATTTTTGGGGCACCTCACTTGACTTTCGTTGGACTTTTCGTTTTTGGTCTCTCTGCTTTGGGCTTTTCCCAGCCATATTCGTAGTTTTTTTTCGCCCTATTTTTAATTTGCAGCTCGATTTTTTGTGCTTGAAATTTTTCCACATGGAAAATTATTTGATTTATTTCCACTTGGACACACTGGCACTGCAATAAATCTTCGTTCAATATGCCAGAGTAGCAGCGCAGCGGGAAGGGGGCCATGTGTGTGTGTGTGTTTGGTTGTGTGTAGAAGAGCCCAAGGACATGCGGCCAATGCGTGCATGTATGTGTGTGTGTGTGTGTGTGAGCTCACGCAGTTGAGAACTGAAATTTTATTTAGTGTTTAGTGCGCCTCCTCTGACAGCTGCAAGGCAACAACAATTGCAAAACTTCGGCACAAGAATTTCTGTTTGGCCAAAAAAGTACAATAGCAACGAGCCACAGTAATGCTTTCAATTTTCTTCTTCTCTGAAATTCGGGCCACATTTTCTGGTGCTGGTGCTGCTGCTGCTGCTGCAACTACTGCAGCTGGGGAAAAGCGGGCGGGAAAAGCGGGGACAGTCTGATGGGCACGAGTTATGCTTTTGAGGCTGCGGCTGCGACTGCGGCTCTGGCGTCACCAAAAGCTGCCCAGACGTGCTGGCAGGTCTATAAAATGAAACTTTATTACACATCACACTCAGGACCACTCGCACACATATGCATGTAACACATTCACATACACACACATACACACATGGGCGCAGCCATTTTGCAACGTAATTGAATTGTTTCTGGCTTCCTTCCGGCAACACATGCATGGGTCAAAGATGAACCGAAAAAGGAGGTAAAGACTCTCTGCTTTTCTCTGGGGAATTTCACACATGCCACGCCTCCATCGTGAGGTCCTTATAACCCCCGAATACCACATTTTTCAACCACTCGTCTTCATTTGCCTGCCAGCGAAAATTTGCCTATGCCTTTCTGCTCACTGGATTTTTTCAGGGTTCCCTTTACTCCCTGGCAGTTTAATGAAATTTTATTATTATGAACAGGCCCATTAAAGTTTATTATGGCAAGACGAGTGTGTGTGTGTGTGTTTGTGAGTCCTGCGAGTCCTTGGGCTATTTGCTTGGGCTCGTGGTGTTTTGTCCCAGGTTAACCGCCGAAAGTTAGTGCATAGCTCAAGGCGTCGGTTGTGCAGCATTAAAAGAATATCTGAAAATCATTTGACCATGAGCTCAAAGGAATTCCCAGCAGCAGGAGCATCTGCCATGGGATCCCAGGAGGCGGAGTGCCAAGCATCCCGATGCTTTTGAAGTGGGTTGTAAAACAAGGGCGTTGGAGCATTAAAATAAATACAAATTAAAATATTTGCCCCGATATGTGTGTACGAGGTGTGTTCAAAAAGTAAGGTGACTCTTCAAATTTCGCGAATTTCAAATTTTTCGATTATCGATTTTTTTGTTTTGTTATATTGGTACACTCTTCCCTAACATCTGTACCAAGTTTCAATGGAACATCCTCTTTTGTTTGGTTGTGAGAGGCGTAAAGTTACAAGTTGTTTTGCGAGCTCGGCGATTTTTTGCTATCGAAAAATATGGATCAAAGGATTTGGATTTTTTGGCCAAAAACAACACCACAATAATGCCTCAGCCACCATATTCACCGGATTTGGCCCCATGTGACTTTTTCTTGTTCCCAAAACTGAAGATAATCGAAAAATTTGAAAAATTTGAAATTTGAAAAGTCACCTTACTTTTTGAACACACCTCGTATAACTTCTAAAAGGTTTCGATAATCGAAAAATTTGAAATTCGCGAAATTTGAAGAGTCACCTTACTTTTTAAACGCACCTCGTATGTGTGTTTCTGCTCTCTCAATCGTAGACCAGAAATTGTTCAAATGAAATGGCTCGGAAATGTTTCTTTGTGGCTGCTGAAGTAGTTGACGTTCAGAATTAAAACTAAGCCTGACTTGTCCTGGAATTCAGCAGTAGGCATTCAGGTGAATACTTTCATTAATGAATAATAAAATATTTTACTTTAAACCCTTGGCTTGCTAGCCAACTTTTAAAGGTAAATCCTCATGAATCATTAATGCGATAAGGCCCAGCTGAACTGTTGGATCTACATCAAATATGCCAAAATACCATTGCTAAATACATATTTAAATTAATGTTTTAATTTCACGCTCAGTTAAGCATTTAATATTTTGATTTGGGCCAGGCTTTGTTTACTCTTTTGCGGCAGATTGGCTGAAGGAAAATGAGTGACAGCCCAGCTCCAACCTTTGCCTTATCGAACTCTAGGAATCATACGATAGATGGCAACTTCTGACACGATTTCTGTGACGAGTTGCCAATGTGAGACCACAGGCAAGTGGCAGGAGGAGAAAGGAGTTGCGTAATGAGAAAAGGGCCAAAGATGCACTGCCAGAAATCATCTATGAGTTTCTAATAAGTCAAACTTATAGGCAGTAAGTTCTTGGGATACTTACTTGACTTATCTAATTTGCTTTTATTTCCATATTATTTCATTTAATAAGCACCTTATAATCAATGTAATTTTTTAAGAAAATGTTAGGAGTTTGCAAGTGTACCTTCTCATCAAATGATTACAAGTCGTCCAACCACACAATGCCACCAGCGCTGCCGCCCATTCCTATGCCCATTTCCACTGCCACTGCCACATCCAGTTGCCACTCCACCGCAATGAAGGGGTGGGGGGTAGAATATTCAAACCTGTGCCCTTCCAGCGCTCGTCCTGGCTCCTTTGGATCCTTTGGCACGTCTCTGAAGTTGAGTTGAGTTTCATTTTGCCTTTTGTTGCGCTCGACTTGAGCACAAATACCGGAAATTGTTGTCAAGATAATTATTGTTATTTGTTTTTCAACAGGGGGCACAAAATGAAGCAACAACGAACAGGAGTAGGGTTCCTGTTTTCCTCCAGCGACGGCTTGTGGCTTGTCCTTGTCCTGGCTCCCCTGCTCTTTTACTTCACTTGGCTCTGCTACTCCTGCTGCTGCTTCTCCTGCCACTCGAAACCTTGTTTTTGGGTATGTTCATCAATCTGGCAAAAACATCAAAATTCGCCAGAGCTCGGTGCGGCGTATCCTTGGCCAGGGCAACGTGCAATTTGCGGTTTCCCGACGGCCAGTGATAGTGGCCCGAGGGTATCCGGGTGTAACTGGCGGACAAAGGGTGCTCTCCGGTACTTCTCCTTGTGGCTGTGGCATCAAACTTTAAGAGTTGATGGAAGTACTTGAACGGGCAACTGATTAAAATTTGAACACTTGATTGATTCTGAATCTGGCCGGGGCCAAACGACGAGCTAGTTGGTAGTGCTCGAAAATGTAATAACCGAGGCAAAAATATTTACCTTTTGGCAACCGGAGCATGGAGCATGGAGCAAGAGGCATGTGGCATGGACAATGGAGAATGGAGAATGGTGCACAGAGATGGCTGCACTTCATCGACATGGCCGGCGCCCTCATCGAAACTGGAAAGTGTTGTCCTTGCGGCGTACTTAAGATGGAGTTTCGTTTACATGCTCCTGTTGTCAATCACAAAGCCCATTCCCTTCCCCCGGTTCCTTTGTATCTGCAGCGGAGTGCACTTGACATTTGAACTGCAACTGTCAAAGTGGCCGCCATATGCGGGGGCCATTGCAAAACGAGCCTGTCTCCCGAAAAGGTTCTCTGTGCAATGTAATCACCAACGGAAAGACTGAAAGTTTTACGGCTTTTAATTAACCCTTCGCACATGGAGCATACGTTCCCAGCACGAACATCAAGATTATTGGGACCAAAGGAATGGTCGGAGTACGGTTTGGGTATCGGGGGGGAGCCACCGAAATAAAACTTTAGTAATTAGCAAAAGGGAGTTAACTGATTTTGCAGAAGGCCAGTGGCACAGTAACTGCAAATGAAGCATGTCTTAAAAAATGAAACAAAAAACAACCAAGACACGAAACGTAATGAGGCGAAAGGAATAAAGTGCAGAAAGAGAAATTTGTGGGTATTGTTGAAGGTTTTCTTAGTAATTATGACTAACAAAGTAGTAAGTTCTATCATTTTAAATGACTATCAAATGTAATTTATAAAAATGAAATCATTTTTGGTGGAAGTTTGATCCATAAACAGTAAAATTTCCTTTTTATTTTCTCCCTCTGTCGTAAAAAAGGACATAAAACGCGAGTAAACAGCAGGGGACTCTGGCAAAAGTCACCGAAAACTGAAAACAGAAAGCATTTAGCGCATTGCGGAGGATCGCCACTCGCGGTGTCTAGATGAAAATATAACGGAATTAAATTAATTACAATCATTATCGCCCCATGCACACCTGCTGAAGGTGGGAATAAAGCGTTCGCGGCGATGGGGTAAGCAGATAATTTTGCTTCATTAGCGGAGGGGACACATATATGCACTCTTAACTAAACCAGAAGCAGTAAAGTTAATTTGTTCCTGCTGTTCGGGTGGT
Source organism: Drosophila eugracilis (assembly GCF_018153835.1). Lineage (NCBI taxonomy): Eukaryota > Metazoa > Arthropoda > Insecta > Diptera > Drosophilidae > Drosophila > Drosophila eugracilis. Next base: position 6,422,230 of record NW_024573224.1, read on the forward strand.
CCCACTGGCAATCTTTGTTTTACCAACTCAAAAGTAATTAAATCTGCTTTTTTTTTCTTTGCTGAAAAATGAAACCAGATTTGGGGACACATAACTATAGGTTCCAATATTTCATTTGGTTTGCCCACAAAGAGAGGAGTTCGTTTGGCTGGGGGGGCAGTTGATCTGAAAAATTATTATTTGTTGTTTAATTAAAACTGCAAATGTCATTGAAAAATCCAGGGCATAGCTGGAAGCCATAATCCAAAGACAAAGATGGAAGGACAAAAGCCAAAATGCTGAGCAAACGAACGGCCTGTGGCCATGACAGGTTTTTCGGAAGAGTTGTAAATAAATATTTATGACCAGCAGCAATGGAATTAATCGCATGCATGTAAAAGACAATTGTAATTTACTGATAATAAATATTAGATGTCCTGGCTCCGATTTCGAGGACTAAGCCCCAAAAGCTTGAGCCCTGGCACGACACGAGTATGTTTTTGTACATTCGCCTCACTAATTACGACCTGCATTATGCATAAACTACGGCTGGCGGCATAAATCACAAGTACCGGTTGAAAACTAAAAGTTGTACTATATATATATTTATATATTGCCAAAGTGCAATCCCAATCCCTAGCCCAATCCCAATCCCAATCCCATTGCCACCTGCATTTGTTTCTGGCCCTGTTTTCGTAGCATTTGCTGGCCGTGTGTTTGCTATTAATTAAGTTGGAAATAGCTACACGCAAAAGCACTCTTAGGCGACTATTTTTGGCCCCAGCATGCATGACGGCCGGCGAAAAGCAATTAAAATGGCGCACTCGCATTCCAAATGGGCAAAAACAAATGCTGAAAAAAAAGGAGGAATCGAGGTGGCCCGGTCGTCGCCTAATGGCTGCCCAAACAGTTGCAGCTTGTTATCGACGAGGGCGAAATGTGTTAAATGCCGGCCACGCCCATCCAAAAAAAAAGAAGGAGTTAAGGCGGCCATAAAGCAGACTGCAGCCCGCTTCACGCTTAATTTACAAAGCTCATGCAAGAGCAAGCGGTGCACGAGGCGTATGCGCAATGTACACGGGCGTACATGTGATATGTATTTTTTAAAAATATTTGCACGCACTCACACCGAGGCTGTTTGAGAGTGTGTGTTTGCCTGTAAATACAGCAATTTTAATTACAGTGTAATTAGCGACACGAAATGCTTCGAGTAAGGAGCGCGAAAAAGACAGAGTGGGCCTGGGTGAAGAAGGAGCGTGCTGCACAAATTACACGACAATGAATTCAAATCAAACAACGTCTGCCCGAATGGCGACATTATGTGGGCGCAGACAGACTTCAGTCAAATAGAAAGCAGAGCCAAGTCAAAGGGAAAAAGGCAAAAGGGAGGATTACGAACTGGTGGCCAAGGAAGGATCTTAAAGTACCCTTTAAAATGGGTTTTAAGAAAAAGAAAGATAAATTGGGATAAATTAATATTTGTAATATTTATTTTTAGAAAGGTAAGGCTGTAAGATAGTCCTAAGATTTGATTAAAATAAATATTTCGTAACTAATACTATTGCTGATGCTACTTCTTGTCTAACTTTCACTCTATTAAACTCATTAACACAAGAAGTTAGTCTGAAAATATTTATATTTATAGAAAAGCTGAGAGCCATTTAAGCGCAACGAAGGTGACGCCAACAATCGAGCCAGTGGCTGTTCATCCGGCAAACAAAGCCTGCAGTGAAGCATGCTCATTGAGTGCTCCGCCATCCGTCGTTCATAGTCCTTCCTCCTTGGTCTTTCTCCTCACCCCATCCGCCAATCTCCATGAAGCTGCTGCTGCTGGCATTCCTGCTGAGGTCCTGTGTGTATGTTTGGGGCGTCGCGACAATCTGCTGAATCTCGAGTACTTTGGCATGTCATTCGCATTTTAGAGCAGCTAAGCTCCAGTGATAAGCAGCGAAATTAGATTGAATGAAGGTGCAGCAGCGGCTCCAGGAGAAAGGGACTTGGCGTGAGGTTAACAAGCATCCTGGCTTGTTGTTGTCACAATTGGCAGGGCAGGGAAGGGCAGAGCAGGGCGGGGGGTGGCTGAGCAGGACACGCAGCAACCCCTCGGCGAAAAGTCGCAACCCTCCTTCACTTATTTCAATTATTTCGCTTTGTTGCTGCGCTTTAAATATTTATCAATCACAGGAGTTGGTTAGCTTTCACCCAGGCCAAAAAAAAAAAGAAAAAAGGAAAAGTAGTAGGAAAAATTGCTGCCTTCGTGTGCTTTCAATTTGCCTTCCTGGTTGATCCTGCACGACTTTTTGGCTGCTGGTACGTAAATCAGCCTATCCAAGTATCCTGGTGGCGGTGCCCCAAAATTCCCAGCTTATTGTTTTTCGCACAAACTCTTGGTCCTTGCCCTTCGGCGGCGGCTTAGTTGTCAGTCCTGTGGCCTTGGGCTAAGCCACCCGTTCCGCCTTGGAGTTCCTCTGCCCCGCAGACAGAATACCTCATTTCCCACTCATTAATAAATTTATGCAGTTCACTCGACGACTCCCGCATTGCGGACTCCGGCGCTATGTTTATTAGCCACATGAAATATGATGTTCTGCCCTGCTCTGTTCTTCAACCCTCGGCACTGCCTGGCTGTCTGTCCTTTGTGTTCATATAGCATACCTTATGGCGTATCGCACACGCCCCCGTAATGAAGTTACAGGTACAAAAAGGGGAAGGGGTGCGTAGGGTATTCGAGGTATGGATAGGAATAGATGAAGTACATTAGTCTCTAAGAAAAGCTGAAAAGAATATTTTGATAGTAAGTTTAACAAAACCATTTTTCATTTATAAAAACATTCTAAACTGCATTAAATTTACTTTTTTAGAATCAAAGTTTTAAGTAGGCTTAAGTTTTAGTTCCTTTGCAGTGAGCTCCATATTCCACAAATGCACAAAAAGTGATGATACCTCCTTTGAAGAGTCCTGAATGACTGTTGCTCCCTGATATACGAAGTGGCGGAGCTCATAGGGTGGTTCCGAGCGCACTTTTACTTCAGTTTGAACTTAAGCACTTCCTGTTTGATCGGAAGCGCCTCTGGGGAAATTGAAAAAGGCACTTCAGAGCCGGCGTCGGTGAAAAAATTAAGTACAATATGGAGCACAGAGCACAGAGCACCGAGAACGGAGACGGAGGCCAAACAGGACAGAACAGGACAAGACGGCTTGTTAGTCAGGTAGCTAACCATTCAGGTGTGCAGACCCGGCAGGATGAGGCCTTCTTCAAAATTATATATATGGGTATTTGGCTTGTGTATGTGTGTGTGTGTGTGTGTGCGTAGTTCATTTCGAAGGACTCGAAGGAGCAGAAATTTAGCCTGTTATTTGTCCGCCTTTCGTTGTAAATGTGTATGCGGGTGGATGTGGATGTTGATGCCTTCTTGTTTTACATTTTTGCCCAAGGAAGTATTAAGTTTGCTGAGCAGGAAGCTTGTAAGGAAGCGCAGGTGATTTGCCAAATAACCATCACCACCATCACCAGGCCCACCCACCAATTCATATGGCCTAAATGGCCACAAAAACAAGGCAACAAAATACAGCGATAATAATATCAACCGCAAATGGAGGACCATAAAAAATAAATCTATGCCATTATGTCTTTATTAACTGGCAAATCCAGATGCCCCAATCCGTGTCAACTATTCCGCACACATGCCGCATGGCACATGGTTATTAAAAAGATTTGTCCCTTTGACTTTTCGGACATGGTCAGCAATTTGGCAGCGTCTTAATGGCCGCAATTGTGACAACTGTCTGCCGTTGTCGTTGTATGTTCTATATGTTCCATGTTGTTTGTTTGTTTGTTGTTTGTTCTTTGCATTACGTTTGACACTTGACGGAGCTTAGGCCCAATTGCTGTGACAGGAGGTTGGCGGTGGGGGTCAATAGAGGCAGCCATGTGTGGCATAAATGTATTTAATGGTCGGCAAATATGATGTTAACGGCTTACTGGCTACATCGCAATTAAGGCTTAAAGCTTCGGGGATTATGCAACCTTGATACCATATACTAAATTTAATGGCTTTAAATTTTTGAATTTCACAAATCTGTAAAATACTACGTTTAGTGATTAGTTTAAGCTTTTAGACTTAAAATATAGCCACATTTATGAGCTTTTAAGGGAAATATTTTTATTAAAAATATAACCATTACTTTTGGCAAGTATTAATCCCTATAATCCTCATAGAAATACGCAGACTATTTACTTAAAAATGCAAAATCCCAAGCCAACAACTTTTATTCAGCGCTCTCGTAAAATGGAATTAGAAAAACAAAAGTTATGACAATTCGCAAGTCCGCGGCGCATAGTTCCCTCTCTATTTAGTGATTTATTATCATGAATTTATTCTTCATGGAATTTATTTTATTATTTGTGCGGCTAAGGACCCACCTTGCGGTTGTTGCCGCATATTCAAATTCCATTTAAGTTTTTTCATTACAAACCCGCGAAAGGAGTCTGCCGCCTAAGGATTTGCCTTTGCTTTCAATTTACTGCCCGGGAATCTTAAGGTTGGCGGAGGAGGGGGCGGATGACAGGACCGTTTCAATTCTTGTTTTCATTTCCGTTCTTAATTTAAGAATAATACAAATTTATATTCGCATTTTTATATTTTCCACCGCCAGCCGCAAACGATGCAGGAAAGTATGCAACAAAGTTTTCGCTACACCGAGTAGTCTCCTTTCGTTCTCCCGATTTTCCCCTGTGTCTCAGAGCTTTTGCTCTGATAATTGTGTTCTGCTACGCTTTTCCGCTGTGCTACAGTTGCATTTACTCGCATTTTGCTGCATTCTTTATGCAAATGCGCATCAAATTACATGGGAGCCAAGTTTGGAAAGCTCCTAAGGCGCCCAGTGTCGCCCTTTATGCGTTTTTATGGCACGTGACGCAGTTGCTCGCCTTGACTTGTTGCAAAAGGACCAAGGAAAGCTGGAGGACCAAGAACAGGCCCAGGATCCGCCTCAAAGTGCCTCCAACCGGCTGCAATTGGCATGCAAATGTACGACATCGATTAAAATTTTATTACACGCCATGTTGCAAACGGTTGCCCTGACATGCCAGGGCAATAAATCAAGCCGAGTTTACAGGTAAAGCCAAAGAAAATTGTCAGCTGACAAGAGGGGTGGTGGCGGTGCTCCGGTGGTTTCCCAACCCTTCTCCACCTCATCCTGCAGACAGTCAACGAAATGCGACAGCAAGGAGCTGCTCTAAGCACATCAAATGTGGGATTTAACATGCCAAACACAGCAGAAACAACAACTGCACCTCGGAGTCCTGCTCGCCCACTCCTGATCCCTCACTCACTTTTACAAAAAAGTTGAACTTAAATGGAGTATATGGAAAAGGGAAGAAATATTTATATAAATTACTACAAAAAAGATTAATCTTTCTTAATATATAGAAAATATTTATAGCATCTTTTATCTTTTCAATAATTTTAAGTAAATAAAATGATAAGAATACTTTTAGTTCGTAAAATCTTTTATCATTTCAATTATTACTCAATTTTTTCCTGAGTGGATCAGCTTTGTACCACGAGGACCTCGTCCTGTTGGTCCTGCTTTGAAGCAGACACTTGATGGCGGCACTCTTAAGGTAATTGAATTGAGTGAAATGTTGTCGCTCCTGTTGTTGCACTTTTTTGTTTTTGTTGCCGTCGATGAGACGGATATTTAGAAGGCGATAGGACAGGACAAGATTGGAGAGGACATGGCATGGCAGACAAGGGGCGGGCGACACAGTGAGGACAACGCACCGTCGTCGCCGGCAAGGACAAATATTTAATAGCTGCTCGTAAAGGTTGCCTCCACTGTTCTCTCTTCCTACTGCTGGATGCAACATTATGGCCAGCATATTTTTACAATATTCAATTTAATTTTGTCAATGTGAAATCGAGCAGCCGTGGAGGCATCAGCAGCAGGTGGAATAGAGTGAGAGCTCCATTTTGCCCAGATGGGATTTTGTTTACTTTGTATGCGGATCAGCGATAGGGATTTGAATGCATCTCAGTTGGGATTGCCCAGGAGGTTAGGATGGCGAGGTCAGTGATTGGATGGATTTCGGAGTGAAAATCTCTTTGGCTTTCTCTATCCTCGGCATTCTTTTCAATTCCGGAAATCAACTACAGATTGAGTAAGGTCAACAGAGTAGAAAATGTCACTAAAATTAGTCAGTAAACGAAAGATATTTAACTTCTGTATATAAATTAATTAATATTATAGAAAGTTAGGCTGAAATTACCACGTTTATGGCTTGTTTATGCCAGAATTTTTGTATTTCTTATTCTTATTTTGGATGCAGAGAGACAGACATGCCGGCTGAAATAATAATCACATCTTGTCCTATATAATGAGAGTGGCAGGGTTGATGGAGGTGTATCATAATAAATATTGAACAATAAACAAGCGCATAAACAAGCCGGGTCAGACAAATCAAATGGGTAATTGAAGGAGCTCATGTATGAGCCTCGTACCTGGGTGCTGCTCTGTCCTACGCTTATAAATAAAACATGGCTGCGGATATGTGAGCACAGGAACAGGATGTCTCACCCCTGGACCAAAGTCAAAAACAACAAGGAATGATGAAGAAACAAAAAGCATAATGCCAGAGGACATGTGGGGATGCTGGGGTACTTGGTTGCTTGGGTTTTTGGTCTGAGCCGGGCACATGTTGGCCATGATGTTCACCAATTATACGGGTTATTATTTTCCCTGTACTAAGAGAGGAGGAGGAACAACTTTCGGGCCCCGGGGCTAAAGATTTTCAATTTTTGCTAATCTCAAATGAATATACAAGACCGTGGCCGGCGGCGGCGAGTGGCAGCATCAGCCAAGCAATTGTTGGGCATTCGAAAGAGACCAAGCTGTACAAGATTTGTGGAGGCAGACAGAGTCTCCATCCGAATGGCCTCCGTGCATTCCGGCATTCCAATATTTTCGATATTCCGGCAGTCGAACATGCACAGACAGTTGCCGTAAAATGACAAAACAATTTATGCCACATGCATGGCGAAAATCGAATTTAATTAGAAAATTGTTGTGGCCAAGCTGGGCGAGGACTGCAGTTGAAGGCGACCAGGATATGCACGTATCACAGGATGTGTTGCGGTATTGGCCGTACATACACATTTCCAATTGGACGAGACCCCGCCCGCTTTACCGCTCGCCCGCTGATCGAATTGAGAAAAACGAGAAATAAAATATCTTCAATTTATTTTGACAACGACGACGAGGGAAAATAAAACAAAAATATTGCAGTAAAATGAAATTAGAGCAACGCATCAAAGGCGTATGCCAAAAAATATATATAATTTTAATGGATTTAGTGGCCAAAGAAAAATGTCAAAAATGCAATGAAACTATTTCGAATATATCGACAATATATATCCCCCTAACAACAATAACAACAACAAAAAAACAGCCGGCCCAAAAACTATTTGTGTTGTCACGTACACGTGGGGAGCTCGAAAAGATTTTCAACCCAAACAATTTTCCTACGTGACCATGCCGAAGAATGGCTCTATCTTTGCCACTAGTGTGTGTGTGTGTAGGACGTGATGTGCGACTGTGTGGGTTTGTGGCAAAGAGTGGTCAGCATCGCGCTCAATTGCACGTAAAGAAAAAACCACAAATTGAAAGGAAATAATGCAGAGCGATTAGCGAAAAGTAATCATAAGGAGCGCTGTGCGAAATACGTTCCTGAATTTACAATTCCCGCCGGCGAATTGGCTAAGAGGAGGGGGTGGATATGGCTGGTAGGTGGTGGAAATAATTGGGAAAACGATCTTAATTTTAGATATTTTACACCGTAAGCAGAAACACGTTTTAAGGATATTTATTCCGAAATCACAAAATCAGAAAATTATGTTACTTTAGCGACATATCCTTAATAGTTTCAAGGACTTTCTTTCATTTGTAGATCCTTAAATGTCAAATCCTTTCCTTAACTACATACCTTCATTAAAAGCATTGGCATTAATCTGAATCAAACCTAAGCCCTATATTTATAGTTCAAAAGGCATAAACTCAGGTCTGAGCCGTAAAACGCAGCAAAAATGAATCATGTCTGAGGGACCAAAGGGGGGTGATCCCACTGCAGATGAACCCCTTTCGCCAATGCCCCTCCTTCTCCTCCCCCACCTTGTTGGTTAATATTGCTAAGCTCTCACGGCAGCGGAAATTGCTTTGTGCCTTTCACTCCAAATGCTGCAATAAACATCGAAAGCCGTCCGAATGCCAAACGGAGTCGTAGCAGAATCCTCGATTCTATGGCTTTTGGCTTTCGGCTCTCGGCTGTCAGCTCTTGGCTCCCAGCTCAGGGCAACCAGCAGTTCCCAGCAGCTCTGGACCAAGGGAATTGAGGGACCACAGGACGATGGACCAAGGACCAAGGACCAAAACGGGAGTGGCCGCACGCTGAGCCACTGACTTTGGGCCAAAAACAATGGGAAAACACGGCGGAAGCGCACAATAAATTGCTTATTTATGGCTCAGCTTTTGGCCATAAGAAACACGCTGTTTTTATTGTTTTTAATCAACTCGAAAAGATTTGGCAAAGCTTATAAAATAGACGCAGTGCACACGGCGATGGATGAGCTTCCGGTTGTAGTTGCTGTTGTTGATTTTTTTTTTCGATTTCTTTTTTTTTTTTTTGCTGGACAGGAAATAATTTTTAGCTTTCCATTGGCCACTAATGCTTGGTCCTTGTCGCCGTAGAATTTAAATTTATGACTGTTTCAGGAGGACAGCTGGAAGGCTACGTTTCTCTGTGTTCCCTTGGCCAACTTTGTGGCTTTGTTAGTACTGCAAACTGTGTCTACAGCAACAGCAACAACAACAGCCACTGAGGTACACGCGTCAAAGGCAGGCATTGTCCTGCGGTGCCAGCGTGTGTGCGTGAGAGTTTGTTTACACATTTATGCATTTTATTCAGTTAGTTATTTATCTGTGCAGCCTGGGACAAAGTTGTTCCGCACTCGGCTCACAAAAGGCGCCCTGGCTAGATGGGCGTGGCCGCAGGTCCTGCCAGCTAATCGCCTTTTTGTAGAATGCACCTCCGCTACTCTCGTTTCGAAATACTTGATGCACTGGGAAAAATATGGGTAAAATAAACAGCCTTCAAATTAATATGAAATTGATTTTTAATCAAAAAACCGCTTTTGTGGTGATAAAAAGATTGAATTTATTAAAAATATTGGAATTGGTTTGGAAAATAATGTTTTCATTGCTTTCATAGATTCTGTTATTGCTACAGAATAGAAAGTAAAGTATATATACCAGCATTATTCTCAATGTAAGTAGTTTTGCAGTGCGAAAGCAGCCAGTCAAATGATTAATTAAAGCACCGCAGGGCGCCTCCTTTTCCGTCTTGTTCCGCCTGTCCATGCAAATGGCAGCCAAAATGAAGTGACTGCGCCAGACACACAGATAGCAAAAAGGGGCGTATTTATTTACTTTGCGTTTTCGAGTGCAAACAATTTGCGAAATAATTTAACGCTTAATAAAAGGCCAAATCTAATAAACCTTTGAGCTTTTTGCGGCATCCTCTCGAGTTCCCCAAAAGTGTGCACACTGCGATGTAATTGCATTTGGCCCAGCTTCTGCAGTTGTTTTTGGCCCGATTGTTGTTCCCCGTAAATGTTGGTTAATTTAACTTTCGTAAATTATGCATCCTCGGCAGCGCAGGAGCATTGTTTCTCGTAGCCATCGTAGCTCAGTTCGGTTTGGTTCAGGGCTTTGGAAATTTAATTTCTGGCCAGCCAGAGAGCAAAAGCAACAATAGTGCATCGGCCGTGACTAATTTAGTGCTAATTTTGTACGCATTATGCGCAATTAGATTATTAATGGAAACATTTGTTCGACAATTATCAGCAAGCACGCGAAAATTTTAATTAAAATGCTTCACATTTTTTTTATTTTTTTCGTCCCGGAAATTACATTTTGGTGCATTGATTAGCTCATTAGGTGCTGATTAAAATCGCTGCCAATAAAACAGCCAAAATGGTTTTAATTACCCAGCGATAAGTGATATTAAAAATTGAAAAGCGCCATAAAATGCGGCCACCACTCACACGCTTTAATTAAATATCTCGTTTTCATGACGGGAAAAAGAAGGCCATAAAATCACAAAAGAAACTTTTGCCAGTTGCCATTAATCGGCAACATGGTAAGGGCGTTAGTAAGGGCCATTATCAAAAGTCGGCCCACTCATTAGCAGCCAGAAAAATACCCATACTTGGAACTCCAAGCTGTTGCTCTCTGAGTGTGAGTGTGTTTGTGAATGCAGCCAATTCCGGTGAGCAGGTGAGCGGCACCTGCCAGCAGTTACATAAGATTCGCTTAATTAAACAGACAAACCGTGGGCCAAAAGTGCCAGCTGCATTAACATCCCGCGGCGGAAATCCAGAGTAGACCTTCCTCTGAAAAGCAGGAGTCGAAAGCGTTGCCTACTTTCGGGCGCCATGAGCTCGTAGGAAAATGACAGAAAGGACACTATGATTTACCCTCACTATTCATTGTGCTTTATGAGGTTCAGCTTGAATGACTTTTAATCATAGGGCTTACAGTTAAGAGGCTTTCCTCACATATTACATATGACAATGCTCTATGATGCTTTCTGTTCAAAGGACCAATTGAGTGATTACAAAGCAAAGCCTCAGATTCTGAGAGAATATGCTATTATTTATAGGAAATTGCAGTGCAAAATGTAGGGACTTTGGCTGTTTCGAATACTGTCTATTAGAACAGAAGCACAAATCTGAAATCAAACCAGAATCAAAGTTTTGGATTCAATTGTGAGAAATTTAACAAAAGGGTAAACTAAGTATTTGAGTTGAATTAGAATTAGAATAGAACTTATTTCTGTAGGATATTTCCTTTCCACTTAGATAGAGTATTGACCAAATCGCCATTGAAAACAAAAGCTGCCCACACAGAGTGTCCACTTTCGGGCAGCGCCAACAATGCGAAAATCCTGTGCCGTCCTTTACTCGCTGCATCTGTACGTTTTTGTCTAATGGTTTCCGGTGCACGCACACAGCTGCACACGCACTCACACACATTCGCATTCGCATTCACACGCATTCACGCACGAATGCCCAGCGCCGCGAATCTTTGTTTTCTGCAACAATTGCGAGCACATCCGTTTTAGTTTCTGGTCCGCACTCCTTTTTGTATCTGTATCTGTATATATATATCCGAATCTGTGTATCTGCATCTGTATCTGTGAATTTGCTGCGATTTTTGTTTCTGCTCCTGGCTTTTTCTGTGGTTGTTGCTGGCCTTCGTGCCGCTGACGGCCTTTCAAAATTTCCAAAAACTTATCCACGCTGGCGTCGCAGTTTTTCTTGCACCAACCACATTGCATTGTTCGGAGGAGCACACATAATGGACGGCACAGCGACGTGGCTGCACTTGCAACTAAGAGCCTTTGGACGCGTTTCCAGTTCTTCTTCCACAGCGCCCGCAGCTCATTGGGCTTTGAGCTGCCTTTGTTTTCCCTCCGATGTTCACGATTTTCCGTTCCCCAAGTGGCGACACTTGCTTTTGCTCTGGCAGCTCCATAGTTTTACAGTTGACCGATGGCAGGGGTATGAGCGTGGGATGGTTGCTCGAGTGCCTCCCTTTTTGTTGACAGCCTTTTGGTTTTGCTGTGTAAACTTCTGTCCCTCGATGAGGATTCCAAATTGTCAAAACTTCTTTTTTGAAAATCATTTTACTCATTTAACTAGTTATAATCGAGTAGTAGGAAAATATAGACAAGAGACTTCCTTTTAAACAACCTCTGTCGGTTCGATGAAATCTTTACTGACTTTCAGTAAAAGGTTGTTCATCAATTGATGTACATTTTAAATAAAGTTGGTAACTGACAGAACATTCCCTAAAGCGACATAAGCAATTAATTCATAATTGTTTTAAAAATCATGCAGAACCTGAAATAAATATTGAAATATTTCAGAAAATTATTCAAATAGCCAGACTTAAAGGGAATCTCTTAAAGAACTTTGAGAAGCACCCCAGTTCATTCAACTGCGGCATTTAATCAATTTTATTGCCAGGAAAAAAAAAGAGACTCATCCTGCCGCAGGTCCCTTTCCTTTCATTTTTTTTTCCTATTATTACATTTGCTTTTGTTGTTTAAAAATGCAAATTTATACATAACCCAGCCAGAGCAAGTGGAGCCCCGTAGACATTTGCTTGATTTATGCGCCAGCTGATGACGCTTCAATGGAGCAGCAAGCGAGTCCATAATCAATTAGCAAGTGCCACGGGTTCGGGACCACACAGAATCCTGGTTCCCTGCGGTCAGGATGATGATGATATGACGAGGATGACTATGACTCCTATAGCTATGGCAATGGCTTTGGCCTTTTGTCTTTGAACCGAGTCACCGGCGCAGACACATTTACTATAAATCCACGTTAATTTAGCGCGGGCAGATTTGTATCCCCGGATAGGGCCATAAAGAGCCACCTCACGACCGTTCAGCTGGCACGTGCAGTTGCATAAGTTTATCAAATGCGGCCAAAAACAGTTGGCAAGTCGGTGGTGGTGCAGAGGGCGTCGAGTGCTTAACGGTAAAGATAAACTGCGCACGGGGCACAAATAATGTCTGGAGATGAAATTAAGCCGCAAAAGTAAATCACGACGCGCGATGCGCACGAAATGTAAATAAGCTATGGCAGGAGATTTTCTAGGAGGTGTGGGAGCTAGAACACTGAAAATAATGGGTAAGAAACTATTATAATTAGTTGAATTAATAACTGATGATTAATATTGTAAAAGAAAGAAATCTACATCTGTAATTTTTTGGAAAAAAGAAGAAAATCTCTTATCCAAAAAGGATATAGGAAAGTGGTTTGCGAAGTTCAATCAAGTCGGCTGAGTTACATCCCTTCTTTAGCTTGAAAATTTGTCTATATAGAATTTACGATATTCTTTAGTACTAGACTTATCTATGATTTCTCTCAGTGTTATACTGACGTTGCTGATGTTGATGATGGGCCGTGCTCAATAATTTAGAGCAACTGCAAAACCACCAGCGGCTCACCTTGCCGGCTGCTTGGGCCTGTTTTGGGAGACCGCCGCCTCTGAAATATTTATGAGCCCGGCAACAGACACAACAGCAACACTAACAGCAACACCATCAGCACCACCAACAGCAATGGCAATAGCAAACACAACAACAGTTGCAGGCAGGACTGAGTGGCTCCGGAACTTTAGTGATTATTACTGACGTGGTTACGTGACTGTTTTGGAAAGTGTCGAAAATGCGGCACGCGGGACTTACCCCTGGCCAGCTGCACACATTATTAACAAGTTTTGTGTCTCGGCTCTGATTTCTGTTTGGGCCCCCGTTTTTAAGAGGGAGTCATAAAAATAAATCCACTAGAAAAATATTTACGAACCCAACGGTTAGAATTTAATGTGAAATTGCTGTGAAGTGCCATCAGAGCTATCAGCGCGGCATTTAACACTAATTCATAATAAGATGTCGTTGACAGTTAACCCTGGTTTCTCCGCCGAGCCAGCCAGCCAGGCCGAGCTGACAATGAAATTTTTACGCGTTGTCCTGGTTGTCCTCGCCGCTGTCTCGACCGTCCTGAATGTCCTGCCAAAAAGTGATGAAGGCAGCTGCTGCTGCTGCTCGCAAAACTTTTAACCCGGCCAACAAGCCCCAACATTTTTCTATATTTTTTTTTATGGCTCCTCACCTCTTTGTGTGCTGCGGTTCTTTCGGTTTTCAGTTTTCAGTTTTCTGTGTTCAGATTTCGGTTTTGTCCTTTGGCTTTTTGTCGCGTCCCTGGGGACGTTTGTTTTATGTTGTCTGTCTATGTGCCGCCTCATTTTGCGAGTCCTTCGGGCTGGCTTGTGCTGCGGAAAGCTGTCATAAGCAGATAAGCTGCCGCAATAAGCCTGAGCCGGGATATATTTGCTCTGATTTACGAGATTCGCTTTTGCATATGGTAATCACGGGAAACCAAGAGCAGTCACAATGGCGTTAAAAAGCGTGGGAATGCAGGGTAAGTCGTTCAATGAACCTTCAAATGTGGTGAAAGTGTTGTCGCATTTCCGTCCAATTCTGTTAGTGCTGCCACTAGGTTCTGATTTCAGAAATTTGTGTCAAAAAGCAGACTCTTTTTAAACTACAGTCATTTCCTTGCTTTCATTTTAGCCAAGGTACGTCAAAAACACCAAAGAAAAAAGTCAAGAAAAAATGTGGATTTTGTGTCAAAAAAACCTATTTTATGGATTCCATCCCTAAAACTTAGTTAAAACAAGGCTTAGAGCTAAAGTAAAGGTTGTTTTGAGCAACTTTCGACGAAAACTTTTAACCGTCATCATTCGTTTAATGATTTTGGAAATTTGAATTTTTAGTAAAATTTTTTATTTTTGATAAGGGGTAACATCATCAAAATTTACGAAAAATGGCAAAATTTTGACATTTTAAACTGTGAACACAGTTTGACCAGGAATTAGAAGACAAGCTCATCGAGGTATGACATTCCATATTTGGACTATTATTGGCTGAGTTATGGGAAGAATACTGTCACCATGAGGAGGAAAATGGGAGATAATAATTTTCGCATTTTTGAAATCATTTGCAAAAAATCGGTAAATTTTACATTTTTAACTGTGAATGCAGTTATCATAGGAATTCAAAAACAAGCTCAACGAGGTATGAGATTCCATATTTGGACCATTATTGGCTTAGTTATGGGCATAATACTGAGACTTTGAGGGAAAAATGGGAGAATCCAATTTTGGCATTTTTGAGAAGGGGTACCATCATCCTTTTTGCGAAAAATGAC